>NC_079503.1:7321887-7651735 GCF_030052815.1 Hevea brasiliensis | reverse complement strand
AATAAATGAAATGCATGAGTGTATAAATGTATAGTCAACCTATATGTAACTAAGTATGCATAACTAAATGTATGAAGCTATATGCAAGTGTATGTATGTGAATATGTACAAGTATGAATTAATGAGTATGTCACTATATGCAAGTGAAAAGGAAAATAATTTTTGCAAAAATTTACCCTCTCCCCATACTCGTAATGAACATTGTCCTCAATGTTAAAAGAGTGCAAGGAATGGGATAATTTGGCTATATGTGCATAAAGAATTATTACCTTGCATAAGCGATATCACAACTTGTGTTGAAAGTGACACAAGTCGAGATGAGAATTGTTACCTCATTGAAGTGCAGCCAATTTAATTAAGTAAAATTTGGACAGCTGCTGCACTCATTGCAAAAGAAACAGTGCAATGGAATTCATTAAATCAATTAAACTCAAAAAGTTGAATTAAGGAAGTTAAGCTAAAAAATATAATCATCAAGTGTAAATTCCAAAGGAGCATATCAAAGCAAGTGAGCAAAGTACTAAAGATTCAAAAGAAAATGTACTTTTTGAGGAACTAAAAAAAATACTGAAGTAAATGGTTCAAGTAAAAGAAAAACAACACAAGAAAAATATTAACTAAATAAGTTCAAAACATTAATTAATTAAGTAACGAAATTAAAGACATGAAATGTAAATGGAGAATAAAAGCTGGTCAGTCAGGTATGAGAACTCCTTTGCCCTTGCTATCTTGTGGAGGTGGTGGTGCTTTTGGTGGTGGTTGTGGAGAGATGATGCTCAAAATCAGTGCCTGGTTTGTTTCGATCTTCTCCAGCTTAGCTCGCATGACTTTCAACTCGTCTTGCATTTCAACACTTCTATCCAAATATATATCAGCTAAATCCCTTAATGTTTGAAAAGAGACATCCGTCATTTGCCGAAAAAAATAGATCTCATCACTGAGATTCTCCATGAATGTCAGTAGGGTTGCCATGGATGGTCCAGAAGCTGTTGATGAAGCAGGTTGGGCAGCTGGTGGAGCCTGGCGTGGAGGTTGTGGAAAAGGCTGCTCGGATGGTTTCTCGGATGCTGAGGAGGAGTTAATTGCAGTGGGAGAGCCAGGTGGTGGTGCGGTTGGTGCAGGAATCTCATATAGCTTGGTAGCCTCATTTTTGATACAGAATTTTTAGTTGGCCAAATGAGGCCCATCCAAAAATAGCAAACCAGTTGGAACAGCAGCACACTTGTGGACTTGAGGATTGAAGCCAAAATAATGTGCAATGGGTGTGACCAAACCTCCAAACACAATGTTACCAGTACCCCTAGTAGTCTGGCGGATCACATGACGGCAAAAATAATAACCAGGTGAAGCTTTTTTACCAGTTTTTGCACACCACAAAAAGAATAAATCATACTGAGACATTGTGCCAACACTAGTTCCTCTTCCCAAAATTGTATTTGCAATTAATCTCTGAAGTAATCTCAAGGCATGACTCTCAATCTTAGAGGCCTTACTGTGCCCCGGTTTGAAAGTACCTGCTGAAGGTGCAATTTGCTGCCAAAATTCATACCCATTATAGTCCCTTTGGCTAGTAGGTATTTTGAGCAAACCATCAGGTGGAAAGCCGAATATATGGTGAAAATTATCCATAGACAGCACCCTATCTTGACCAAGGCATCTAAAATTGATTGTCAAGTCATTATCCAAGGCATTTTTATGCTTACTAGTGGACAGGGAGGCCATAAATTCCTGCACTAAAATGGGGTAAACCAGTTCCTGTTTATGTGCAAATCGCACCCAACCTAAAGCATCTAACAGAGTCTGCATTTCATCATATATCTTCAAAGATTTAAGAGTAAACACATCCAAATACCGAGTTTGAACCATTTTTCGAGCTTCGACTCTTGCCTTATTTCTTTTTATTTCGGCAGTAGGTAATACCCAATGTCTAGCAGCAGGCAAAGAGGAGGGAATTGCGAAGTTATCTTTTGATGTACTTGGGCGCTTGACCGCTGATTTTGGGATGCCACGTCGGACAGCAGGTGCAGCAGGCATTGGGGCCGAGACTGGGAGGGGTTGTGTGGCCGGTTCTGGTCGCTTCCTCTTGACGCCGCTTGTTGATTTGTGCGGCTTAATGTTTTTGGCCTTTTTCTTCTTGTATGAAGCGATGGGGGCATCACCAGAATGGGCCGCCGGTGAGTCGGCATTCATGGGTGGAGTGGTTTGGGGCTGCGGTGGCTGTGAGGAATGGGGAGGGGAGTTTTCGAAGGAGAGTGGGGAGTCGGGCATGGCGAAATGGAGGAAAGGGATTGAAAAAGAAGAAGAATGGGAAGAAGTCGAAGAAAAATGTTTGTGGTGGAGGTGACTGTGAGGACGAAGGTGACGGTGAAAAGGGGGGTCATGTCGAGGCTAAGCCGAGAGGAAGAAGGTGAAGGCATGGGCTATGGGTTTGGGCTATGGGTTTGGGTTTTTAGGTTTTGGGTTTCGGGCTTGGGCTTATGGGGTATGGGTTTTGGGCTTTGGATTTGGTTTATTATTATTATTATTATTTTTTTTTTTTTTTATATCAAAATGGATTAATGGGTTTTTGGGCTTGGGGTAGCTGTGGCCCATTCAGGTGAAGTGAGTCCTTATCCTGCAAAACAAACATGCGACACAAGTTAGAACATAAGGATAGGGGGGTTGTGTCGGAAGTTGTGCACACCGCCCAAAGTGTGCCCAGCGAACACAAGCGACGACACAAACAAACCCGGTTATGTCGCAGGTTGTGTAACAATCTGCCCAAAATGTGCCCAACGAACACAAGCGATGACACAAGCAAAACCGGTTATGTCGCAGGTTGTGTAATATGCTGCCCAAATTTGACCAAATTTCATAGCACCTAAAAAATTGAAAGAAATTAGATTTCAAATGATTAAACCTTCATAACATGAATTCTAATTGTTCAACTTGTTATGTTCATCAAATACTCATAAAAAAAATAATTTTTCAAAGCACCAATTCACACATTCACATTCAAATAATTTTCTTTTTTAGACCAAGATGACAAGGTTTGGAAAAATTTTCTCTTAGAATTAAAAAGGGCAATGAATCCAGCAAGAATCACCAGCAAATACTCAACAAAAGAAAGATGAAAATTATAAGTGAACAAATTTAAAACTAAAATTTAAAGCTAAAACTAAAATAAAAATTTTTATGCTCATTTGCTTGTAATGCATTGCATCCCATCTGCACAAGGAAATTAGAACAATGTTAAACTCCGAATAAGGAGTATAGAAAGACTTAAAACAAATACATATATAAAAGAAATAAAGAATCAATAAAAAATTGTGAGTTATGCCCAAAAATGCTAAGTTTAGGTCTTTAGCTTGACCATACTCACTCAAGATTTTATGGAGAATGAGAGAGATAGCAAGTTGCTATTTTCTCAATTGGCTCACCAACTGAATAGTGCCTCAACCTTTGCCCATTTACCTTGAAATTACCCGATTTTTCACCAAAAATTTCTACAGCGCCATGAGGTAAAACTTTCACAATTTTGAATGGACCTGACCACCTTGATTTTAATTTTCCTGGAAAAAATTTTAACCTTGAATTGAATAAGAGAACCAAATCTCCTTCTTTAAAGTCCTTTTTCTTGATATGCTTATCATGCCATTTTTTAGTTCTTTCTTTATAGATCCTAGCATTTTCATAAGCATCAAGTCTCAATTCTTCTAACTCATCAAGTTGTAAAAGTCTTTTGTGTCCAGCAGCTTGTAAATCAAAATTGATTGCTCTTATGGCCCAATAAGCTTCATGTTCTAACTCTACGGGCAAATGGCATGATTTCCCAAAAACTAACCTATAAGGTGTAGTTCCTATGGGGGTTTTAAATGCTGTTCTATATGCCCAAAGAGTGTCATCTAATTTAATGGACCAATCTTTTCTGGACTTATTGACAGTTTTCTCCAAGATTTGCTTGATTTCTCTATTTGTGATTTCTACTTGGCCATTTGTTTGAGGGTGTTATGGTGTGGCAATCCTATGCTTTACCCCATACTTTCTCATCAATTTTTCAAATTGGTGGTTGCAAAAATGGCTACCACCATCACTGATTATGGCACGTGGGGCACCAAATCTAGTTAAAACAAATTTTTTCAGAAATTTCACCACAACTTTTGCATCATTGGTAGGTGTAGCAATAGCTTCTACCCATTTAGATACATAATCCACCCCTACCAAGATATATTTATTCCCATAAGAAGATGGAAATGGCCCCATGAAATCAATTCCCCACACATCAAATAATTCAACTTTTAATATGGACTGTAGCATCTCATCTCTCTTGGAAATGTTGCCTACCCTTTGGCACCTATCACACTTGCTTACAAAATTTCTCACATGTTTAAACATATTAGGCCAATAGAAACCTGATGTCAATACTTTTTCAACAGTTTTTGAGACACTAAAATGACCACCATATTCAGAGGAATGACAATGGTAAATAACATCATTTATTTCTTCCTCTAGTATACATCTCCTAATTATTCCATCATTACATCTCCTAAACAAAAGAGGTTCTTCCCAAGAATAAAATTTAACATCATGCAAGAATCTTTTCTTTTGCTGCCAAGATAAATCAGGTGGCAAGACACCACAAGGCAAGAAATTCACAATATCAGCAAACCATGGAAGTGCAGAATTCAACACATACAACTGCTCATTCATGAAAAACTCATCAATTGGCACAATTTCATCATCTTTATTTTCAGTTTTTATCCTAGAAAGGTGATCAGCCACCACATTCTCAACACCTTTTTTATCTCTTATTTCCAAATCAAATTCTTGAAGTAACAAAATCCATCTAATCAACCTAGATTTAGCTTCTTTCTTGCTCATTAAATACCTTATTGCTGCATGATCAGTGAAAACTATTACCTTTGAGTTGACCAAATAAGAACGAAATTTATTGAGTGCAAATACTACCGCAAGGAACTCCTTTTCAGTTGTAGCATAATTAACTTGAGCTTCATTAAGGGTTCGGCTTGCATATTAAATGGCATAAGGTTTTTTATCTTTTCGCTGGCCAAGGACAGCTCCAACAGCAAACTCGCTTGCATCACACATGATTTCGAATGGCAAAGTCCAATCCGGGGGTTGCATGATAGGAGCTATTGTTAAGGCCGTCTTCAACCTGCAAAAAGCAACCATACAATCTTGATTAAAATCAAATTTAACATCATGATTCAAGAGATTTGTTAAGGGTTTAGCAAGTTTAGAAAAATCGTGAATAAATCACCGGTAAAATCCGACATGTCCAAGAAAACTCCGCACTCCTTTGACAGTGGTTGGAGGGGGCATTTTTTCAATAATTTCTATTTTAGCTCTATCCACTTCAATTCCCCTATTTGAGATCAAATGCCCTAAAACGATCCCCTCTTGGACCATAAAGTGGCATTTCTCCCAATTCAACACCAGATCATTTTCAACACACCTCTATAAGATTTTAGACAAATTAGTCAAGCATGAATCAAAATTAGTTCCATACACTGAAAAGTCATCAATGAAGACCTCCATAATTTCTTCAATAAAATCAGAAAAAATGGCCATCATGCACCTTTGAAATGTTCCAGGCGCATTACACAATCCGAATGGCATCCTTCGATAGGCAAAGGTGCCATAGGGATAGGTAAAGGTAGTTTTTTCTTGGTCATCAGGATGTATTGGAATTTGAAAGAAACCAGAATATCCATCTAAGTAACAAAAGAAAGAATGCTTGGCTAATCTCTCTAACATTTGATCCATAAAAGGAAGGGGAAAATGGTCTTTTCTTGTAGCATTATTCAACTTCCTATAGTCTATGCACATTCTCCATCCTGTAACAGTTTTAGTGGGTATCAATTCATTATTCTCATTTTTAACAACTGTCACCCCACCTTTTTTTAATACAACATGCACAGGACTAACCCACTCATTGTCAGAAACGGGGTAAATAATTCCAGCAGCTAGTAATTTTAGGATTTCCTTTTTTACAACATCCTTCATTGTAGGATTTAATCTTCTTTGGTGTTCAATGGAAGGTTTACTATTTGGCTCTAGGAAAATCCTATGCATCCAAACTGTTGGACTAATTCCCTTTATATCATCAATTGCATAACCCAAAACTCTTCTATATTCTCTCAAAACTCTCAACAATTTTTCATTCTCAATATCAGTCAATGATGCATTAATTATAACAGGATATGTTCCATTTGGTCCAAGAAAAGCATACCTGAGGTTGGATGGAAGAGGTTTAAGATCTACCTTTGGGGCATCCTCTACCTTTAATGATGGTGGTTTGATCTCCAAATTTTGCACTTCTTCATGCTAAAAATTTGTGGCTTCAGGATGTGGTGGAGAGCTCTCCAAGTATTGTGCAAAAGCAGCTATGTTGTGATTATCATCATCAATGCTCCTACCATGGATTAAGCAATTTTCAAGAGGATCTTAGGGATAGCTTTTTTCTGAAATGCTCTTGAACAATCTCATCAATAATGTCTACCCGCAAACAAGAATCAACTTCTTCATGTTTCCTTTTCATGGCTGGATTGATGTTGAATATCATTTGATCATCTCCCACTCTAAGTGTCAATTTCTCACCCTTTACATTAATTAATGCACCAGCTGTTGCCAAAAAGGGTCTTCCCAATAAGATAGGAATTTTTGTGTCTTCTTCCATATCTAAAATGACAAAGTCCACCGAAATGTAGAATTTCCCAACCTTGATAGGCACATTTTCTAGAATGCCTTCTGGATACTTAATTGAACGGTCAGCCAATGAAAGATACATGTTTGTGGGCTTTAACTCTCCCATATTCAATTTTTCATAAATTGAAAGAGGCATTAGGCTAACACTAGCTCTAAGGTCACATAAGGCATTTGCCATACAATTATCACCTATATGACAAGGAATGGAAAACACACCCGGATCTTTGAGTTTGGGAGGTAACTTCTTTTGAATTATAGCACTGCATTGCTCTCCCAAGTTGATGGTATCATAATCTTCTAGCCTTCTCTTGTTGGAAAGAATCTCCTTCAAAAACTTGGCATAACTTGGCATTTGAGATAGTGCCTCAGTGAATGGCACATTGATATATAACTTCTTTAGCACTTCAAGGAATTTGCCAAATTGTTTGTCTAGCCTATGCTTGATGAATCTTTGAGGGTAGGGAAGGGTGGGCTTGTAAGGTTCAGGTGGGATGTATGGTTTCTCTCCCTCATCTTGCTCACTTTGGCTTTCTTCTTCTTTTTCATTTTTCTTGCTCTCAACTGAATTTTCTTCTTTTGTGCTCTCTTTTTCTTCTCTCTTGTTTTCATTCTCTTGACCAACTTTCTTACCACTTCTTAAGGTCACTACCTTACATTGTTCATGAGGGTTTTGTGGTTGGCTAGGTAGTTTCCCATAGGAGTTGCTTCCCGATGAGCTTGCTTATTGAGCCAATTGAGTCTCCAACATGCGGTTGTGGACTTGTAATTAATCCATGGTTTGTCTCATGTGTTGCATTTCTTCCTCCAATTTGCTATTCATCTTGCTTTGTTCAGCAAAAAATTTCTCCATCATGCTTTCCAAGGTTGGCTTCGGTTCATGAGGTGGAAGGAATTGTTGTGCTCTTGCTTGATATCCAGGTTGTGGCTGCCTTGTGGGCTGAAATTGAGGCTGAAATTGAGGCCTATTCTGCTGCTTATATTGCTGGTTATGAGGATAATTTGATCTTTGACCTTGTTGAGCAAAAGTTGCTTGTGGTCTCCATGTTGAGTTGTTCACATTAGAGAAAGAGTTCCCCATAGCTTTCTGTTGATAACCTCCTGCATAAGCAGCTTGTTCTTGCAAATAATCATCACCATAAGAAGAGTAATCAACTCCACAACTTTGAGTTCCATCTGTGAAGGCAACTTGTTGCATAGTTGTAGGAGTTGAGGTTGTTGCCTTTGTGCAAAAATCACTAAGAAGTCGAGTCAATCGATCAAATCTTGCATTCATGCGGCTAATTGAGTCAAGTTCATAAATCCCAGCCTTCTTTGGCTCAAGTGCTCTAGGATTTCCCCACAAATGGGTATGATGAGCAATCTTCTCTAATAGATCATAGCATTCTTCACTTGTCATTCTCATGAAATCTCCTCCTGCTTGTGAATCAATTGTGTTTCTTATGGCTGGAGTAACTCTGGTATAGAAATTCTGAACAATCATCCATTTTGGTATTTCATGATGAGGACATTGCCTTTCAAGCTCCTTAAATCTCATCCAAGATTCATACAAAGTTTCATCATCTCTTGGCTTAAAAGCTACCATCAAATTCCTCAAATGAGTGGTCTTCCTGTGGGAAAATCGAGATAGAAAAGCTTGAGATAGCTGCTCCCAAGTTGCTATAGTAGCTTGTGGAAGTGAGTCATACCACTCCAATGCTGAATCCCGAAGAGAGAATGGAAATAAGGTGAGCCGAATCACTTCATCTGAAACTCCAGGCTGCCTTTGTGTACCACATATCATCAAAAATTTCTTCAAATGAGAATGAGGATTTTCAAGTGGACTACCTCCAAATTGTGAATTTTGAACCATTTGAATAAGACCAGTCTTTAACTCAAATTGATTAGCTCCAATGATAGGTCTGTTATCTCTCACATCAGCACATCTAGGAAAAGCATAATCCAACATGGATCTTCTCTGAGGATTATTTTGATTAACCACTTCATTTTGCCTATTTTGCTCATTTCCTCCATTGTTTCCACCAATAGCTCTATTTTGATTCTCCATATTTTCAATTATCTCCTCTTGCTCAAATCTTTTTTGTTCTTCTTTTCGTGCTTCCTTTCTTCTCTTGTATTCCTTTTTGTTGGCTCGACAGAATTTTTCAATTTCTGGATTGAACAACAATTCAGTATCACTTGTGCTTTTCGATCGTCTCATAAACAAGGAAAGTACCTGAAAAACACAAGGAACAGTAGTGAAAATAAAAGAAAATAAAAATTCTAATTAGCTTAAAACAATTAAAATCCAACTTAAAAACAAACAATTCCCCGGCAATGGTGCCAAAAACTTGATGTGTGTAATCCGCAAGTGCACGGGTCACAGTAGTATAGTTTTAAAAAAATAATATCGATCCCACAGGGAATTGTGCTTAAATTGGAAATAAAAGTATAAGCTAATTAGAATGACAAAATTTAAAGATGTAAAATGAAATTTGAAATTAAAATTGTTATTTGAGGAATTTAAACTAAATCAAACAATTAACTAAACTAGATTACCAAGATTTAAATTGAAATTGCTATTTATAAAATTGAGAGGAATTAAATCTAAATTCAATAAAAATTAAAGTGATTCTAGAGATTGGATTTTTAATATTGTTTGCATGTGGTTTATCCCTAATTTAGCCAAACACATGAGAATTGCAATTTTGAGGGAAATCAATTCTTAAATTTTTAAAACCTTTTTCAAGCATCTCAAAGTTGGTTTTCATTAAATCAAACCCTGTTTTCACGGTATTTCAAACCTAACAAAAACCCAATTAATGCTCTAATTGATTTTTGGAAAGTCCCCTTAATTCTCTTAGCTTATCTCTAACACCAAGAAAACAAAGTTTATTGCAAGATTATCTATCCCTAATATTCACTTTCTAGTCCATCTATTAAGGATTAAAGCTTAACTTAATGAGGGCCCATTCATCAAGCAAGGCAACAAGCTCACAAGCAATAAATCAAAATGTAACAAACCTCATTTAAATGGCTAAATTAGTTCAAAAACCACAATACAAATCAATACTTACAAACCCATCTCTAGAATCTCCAGTAACTACTCACTAATTATAGTTTCTAAACAAACCCAAATGTATAAATGAAGAAATAATGGAAATCTAAGTTAAGGAATAGAAAAACCTAGAAAAATGCAGAAGAAGCTGTTGCTGGAAAGTGGAGAAAATGGGTTCTGCAGCTACTGGAAAATGGACAGACGTGCTCCCCCTTTCTCTCTTTCTTTTCTTGCCAAAATTGCCTCCCTTCCTCCCTTTTTGAAAGAAAATGATAAAGGAGACTTTATATAGGTGAGGGGACTGCCCTAGAATGAGTAAAAAGGTGGAAGATTCCAGAGAAGGTGAGGTAAAAAATCAGAGTAACGGAAATGCCACGTCAGCCATTTCCAGTAAAAATGACATAAGCTGAATCGGTTGTGTCGCGGGTCGTGTCGCGGGTTGTGTAACATTCTGCCTGAATATCTGACGATCGACACAACCTGCGACATAAGCTAAATCGGTTGTGTCGCAGGTTGTGCAACAATCTGCCTGAATATCTGACGCTCGACACAACCTGCGACATAAGCTAAATCGGTTGTGCTGCAGGTTGTGTAACTCTCGGCCATTTTTTAACTCAACTTCAAAAATTTTTTACAATTCAACTCTAATCTCCTCCAAATGGCTACTCTGATCAAAATACATCAAATTTCTCCAAATTTAACCTACAAAACAAATAAATTCCAAAAATTAAACTAAGAAGTGTAAAAATTATAAAATTGACTAAATGTATATTAATATCTATAATAATAACTATGAACAAGGGTAAATTATGTGCAAAAATTACACCTAAATGATGATATAAAATGCATGCATCAGCTTATTGCCTGATTGATTATATGGCTTCTTAGCCACACTGTTTGCACATCAGGAGATACTTTGTGACCGATGGTATGACGGCCCGAGGTACTAGGTACCCAGTGCTATTTCATCCACTGTTTGCACACCGGGAGATACTTTATGACCGATGGTGTGATGGCCCAAGGTACTAGGTACCCAGTGCTATTTCATCCATTGTTTGCACACCGAGAGATACTTTGTGACTGATGGTGTGACGGCTTGAGGTATTAGGTACCCAGTGCTATTTTATCTATTTATCTATTCTGGTCAGTGTATAGGCTACACGGGCAGTCAATTAAAATATTATTTCATTCAGGCAGTTAAGTTAAGTTAAGTATAATGAAATTTCAATACAATTAAATTAAGTATTGAATGAAATGAGTAAAAGAGATTAGTAATAGAAACATAACAAAAATACAATTTGTAGAACCCTAGAGACTTAAAATACAATACAGTTAGAATAATTTGTATACTGGGTATTATTATTGAAAGGTTATAAACTTAGCACTTCCAAAGAGGAACAAACTAGTATATAAGATAGTTGATACTAGAAATACCATACCAAATTAAATTGATTTCTGAGTATCTGAATTATGATTTATTTCTTTCTTTATTTGTATATATTATTTTATTATTGTATTATTTCACCACTAAGCAGAAATGCTTAGCGCGATGAAATTGTTTCCTCATGCAGGTACTGGAGGTAAAACCAGTAGACAGTTGACTGAGATTTTTGGAGTTCAGATCTGCAGAAGTGTCAGAAGAGTTCAAGGTTATCACCTCCTCAGCAATGCATGTAGATAGGGCTCACATTTAGCATATAATATATTTTGTATATTTTAATTATTTCTTATGTTGTAATTTAAATTAAGAAATTGTATTGAATTGTAGACTGTGATTTTATGCAATTAGTTGCAAATTATGTACATTGATGAAATTGAGAATTTCGATATAAGAGCTGAGTGTGATTATGAATGAGACTGTGATTATGATTATTGAGACCTTATGGTATTTACCACATTAGTCAGACTGTAATAAATAACGTTAGTGCCTAAACCATTTTTAAACAAATAAAATTTTGAAATTAATAGTGAACAGGACAGCATAAGATAGGGTGCTCCAGCACCGAATGTGCATTCCTTGCTCGGCTACACTGTAGACGAGTGAGGAGTGTTACACGCTCACCGTTGTTCTTGTATACTTTCTCAACATAGCATAACTTTTTGCAAGCTCTATAATGTATTCCAAGTCAAAACCAACAAAATTTTTTTGAATGGTTTGTTTTCTTGCAATTCGGACATGGTGGGAACTTGCTATCTTTGTTTTTCTCCTTATAGCCTTCATCTTTCTTGCTTTTAAATTATCTTTCTACTTAAATCTTTTCCTTTCTGAAGTAGCTTGAACCTTGCCTTTTTGTTTTGCCATTAATGCTTCCTCATATTTTTCTTCCATCCTCACACTCCTTTGTTCTATTGCCTGTAGAGCATTCACTAGCTCAGCCAAAGTGATCCAAGAAAGATTTTAAGAGTCTTCAAGGGAAGAGATTTTTTGTTCAAATCTCTCGAGTAAGGTTGCAAGCACTTTCTGTACTATTCTTTTATCTGTTAACTCATCCCCAAGTAGCCTTATCTGATTTATGGTCTTCATAAGTCCATCTGAGTATTCTTTTATTGATTCAAAATATTTCATTCTCAGAACCTCAAAGTCTCTTCTGAGATTCAAGATCTACATCTGTTTTGTCTTGTCACTGCCGTGGAACTCTTCCTTAAGCTTATCCCATGCCTCTTTAACTGTTTCACAAGCCATAATCCTTGTGAATCTAACATCAAATATAACTTGGTGCAAATAGGACAAAGCTTTATACTTCTTGCACATTCCTCAAAGTAATGATTTATTTAAGCTAATGTAGGATCAACTCCCAATGGTAGTGGATCTCTCCCTGTTTCCACTACCTCCCAAAGGTCAAAAGCCCTTATATAGGCCTTCATTTTGATAAACTAAAAGACATAGTTTTCTCCTATAAAAACAAGGGGTGCAATTGATGAATAGCTGCTAGAGGCCATGAACAACACTCAAGTGTTTATGGTTTTTATAGTGCAAGTTCTCTTATTTGTTTTCTCTCACACTCCTTATCTAAGATCTAAATGCCTCGATACCAATTGTAAGCATAACGAACAAAGAAAATGGGGAAAAACTGCAGGAGAACTCCCTTTCTCTACTATAATATTTCATTAATTCAAAATATATACAAGCACTATAACATTAAGTTAAGTTTTACAAGGAAAGCCCCATGCTTTACTCACTTTGCTAAACTGAAATCAGCCATACTAACCCATACTTTAATACATTACAAAATAATCATTAACCAAAACTTAAAGAACAAGTGACAGTGATAAGTGTATAATTTATTAATTTTACTCCCATCATGTTTAGTATTTCTAGTATTTTTTTTATATTTAATTCAGTTGGTTAGGCATTTCGTATCAATTAGGCATGATCTTAATGAGTTTTTGGAATAATGGCATTAAATTGGGGAATTTCCAACATCTTTTTACCTTGACCTTTGTTTGGTTTTTCAGGTGAAACTTAAGTTTTAGGTTTTCAAATTGAGTGTCTTTTGATCTGTTGAAAAGCTAAGATAGAGCACTACAAACTTCTAAGAGGGACCAAAGCTCAGTTCAGCCTCGAAGACGATCAAAATTAGCCCTGAAGCCAGAACAGATTTTTAGTATGGACCTTTGAGACCATGTTTGGTGTTTAATTCATATCTGGAGCTCTAGATGTCCAATCAAAGAAAACTCAGGTCCATTTGAACCTCAGAGGCCGCCTCTACAATTGTTGTGAAGGGCTGGAAGCGAGATAAAGCCGTTTTAATTATCAAAAACAATAGCAAAATCGTCATTTTGGGTTGGATCACCTGACAGAACCTGTTTCGGTTTTTAGCCCATAACTTGGGCTGTAAACCTCCGATTTGGGCAAATGAGTACTCGTTGGAAAGCTAAGAAGTAGGGCTACAACTTTCTTGAAGAAGTCAGAGACAGAATTGGAAGAAAAGTGGCTAAAAATTGGCCATGATTGTAGAGTAGCGAATCTATCTTTTTAAATTTCAAAAATTTTCCAAGTTTGGTTTTTATCTGTGGATTAGCTTTTTGATTATAAAGACATCTTTGGCAACAATGGAGACACACATTCATTCAGACCTTCGACACCTTCATTCTCCATTCACGTCCATAGTTTTAAATTTCTCCATTTTATTTTTCTTTTGTAAGCCATGAACATTAGCGTCTAAGTTTCTAAATTCAGTTTAAGTGAATCTAGTTCTTATGCATAATTTGTGAGATTAGGTTCTTAATTTAAATTATGCCTTTTTGAATATCTATTATTTCTCGATTTCATTATTTTTTATCTATTGAATGATTTGCTAAAAAGGCCTATTAGTTAATTGTATGATGTGATTAATTGCTAGTTCATCTTCATAATCCGTAATTGTTGTGTAAGATTGAATGTGAGTAACAATTAGGTTTTCTTGATTATGATTCAAGTTTTTGAAATTAGCCTAAGGAAACAATAGGGTGAATTAAATGATTTATGCTTTATAAATCGTTGTTCGAGCTTAACTACTTTCTATTCTTAAAGCAGTTATTAATTTGATGAGGATTGCTTAATACCAATTCAATTAATAATTAGAGTCAACAAGAGTGATGGGCTTGAATTGATGAGTATAGAGAAGTTAGGGGTTTTACCTCGCTGTTTGGTAAATCTACGTTAAGTATTCAATAAGTGATAATTGTATTTCTTTTGTCTATGATTGAATCATGCATTGGAATGCAAATTACCTTAGACTGAATTTTGTTTAAATTGAGAGTTTTATACCTAAATTTAGTTCTTTAATTTCTAAACCTGATTTCTTCTGATTTAGTGTTACAACCCCCCCCCCCTCCCCAACCTTTGTTTCTTTTTCTGTTATACATGTGTACGAAATTTAGCAACTCAGTCTCTAGGGTTCAACTTAGATTACCACTTATTGCATTCATTGAGAAAATATTTCATTACTGATAATTTCAGTTAATTTTTTGTGGAATCGGCAACCATCAGACAGTAAAAGTGTCACTTTACATCAATGGTGAGAAAGCATTCTGCTTTAACTCAATTTGGGTAGGGAAGCTTGCCACTTCTTTCTTTATTTTGTTATTTTGTTTTCTTTTTCCTTATTACCTTTTCTACTTTATCAAAAGATACAAAAAGAACAATCATTTCTTGTTCAAGATGTTGTCAAGTTCTTAGATTGTGATTTTTTTCATTGCAAGTTTATCTTTACTATGCTTGTGCTAAGCAACAACAGTTGAATATGATTCTAGTGCCATTATCATCAATGGTGAACACAAAATCATTTTCTCTAGTGCAATTCACTATCTCTACAGTACCCCTAAGGTATTGAAAATATCATTGTTCACTAGCTGGTGCTAGCACTTCTAGAAAACAAGCAGTTCTTTTAAATGCAAATGCATTTCCTGATTCTATACTTCTAAGTATTATGATTATGTGGTGGTATGCAGATGTGACTTTATCTAAGTAACAAGTCCAAGGAGGGCAGCCTTGATGCTATTAAAACTTATGTCTTCTGGGATCGCCATGAGCCTATCCTGCGGTTGGTTTGAATTGCTGCTAGACTTTTAAGTTGAAAAAGAAAATTTTGATTTTCTCCCCTAATATATATATGTGTGTGTGTGTGTGTGTGTGTGTGTGTGTGTGTGTGTATATAATTTCTCTGGAAATTTGGACATTGTAAAATTCTTCACTCTCATTCAAAAAGATGGACTTCATGTCATTCTGCGGATTAGCTGTTACGTTTGTGCTGAATGGAATAATGGGTTTCTTTATAATATGCTTGTAAAGAGAATACTAATATGCATCTCAGTGACTTCCCTATGAGGTTGGACAATGCTCCAGGCATTGGATTGAGGACAGACAATGAGATTTACAAGGTTTCATTTTTTACTTGCTCTATTTTTTTTTCCTTTGCAATGTTCATATCAATACTTGATATGAGCACTATAATTTTGCTTTCTATAGAATGAAATGCAAACTTTTACCACTAAAATTGTAAACATCCTGAAAGAAGCAAAAACGTTTGCTCCATAGAGAGGACCTATAATTCTTGCACACGTTTTACATTTATAGCATTTTTCCTTCTTTCTCCTATATGATTCAAGTAGCATTTATATTTGTATTACTAGGATTTTTTTTTGTCTCAAAGTTGCTGACTTTTGTGTTTGTGCATAACAGATTGAGAATGAATACGGAAACATCATGGGACCTGATGCTGCTATGAACTTCTAAAGTCCAGTCCTGTGGCACATAACCCTATAAAACAACAAAATGTGAGGTCGGTGGCCTTCATCCAGCCACTACGACACTCAAGTTTGGAAATCATAGGTTGTGAATAAGAGAATAATTCAATAGTGAATTTTTACAAAACTAATGTTCTCGATCCCCCTAGCTGCTTCTAATATTTATAAGTTTTAAGGAAAATGGTCTTGCCTTAATCACAGAGACAATCTTAGGTTGACATCCAGAGATTTTTTCCTTATAATCCGGCTTGATCTTTGCTTGATGCTAGTATTACTTGTTATAAATTTTGCTTGGCTTGTTTCCTGAGCGATAACTTTGCTCCTTCTCTTGTTGCTATCCCGTTTGGACCTAGACTAAACTATCTTTTGTTGAGTTTGATCCTACTCAGTTTAGGTGGTTGAGTCACCTCTAGCTCGACTTTGACTCTTTGAATAAGCATTTGACACTTTGATCACCACTTTCGATATTTTGGCTTGGCTTTGACTCTCTGAATGAGCATTGACACTTTTACTACCAAATTGACTATTTCATTCAGTTTCGGTGGTGTAGTATCAGGACCTCACAGAAATGCAGGGAAAAGTTACATTCAATGGCGTGCACAAATGGCTGTAGCCTAAAACATTTGAGTTTTATGGATTATGTGCCAGCAACCAGATGCTCCACTACCCATTGTACTCGTTATTTCTAATTCTTCAGCATTAAATAATTTAGTCACAGAAGTTTAAAGTAACATTCATACTGGTTGGCCTCTTAATGGCTCTGTTCCATGTTGTGCTGCAGATTGATACCTGCAAGGGCTTTTACTGTGATACCTTCCATCCAAACAATCCCATAAGTCCAAAAATTTTGAGAATTGAAGTGGATAGTAGGCCTTTTTTCTACTGAAATAACACCGTTTCTTCTAGTTGACCAGATTGAAATACATAGAATCTGCATTTTTTGTATGTCCTTGTAGGTTCAAGGCCTGGGGTGGGAAAAACCCATATAGAACTGCTAAAGATTTAGCATTTTCAGTTGCTTGATTTGTCCAAGCTGGTGGGGTCTTGAATAACTATTATATGGTATTTCCCTGCAAAGCAATAACTTCATATGTTTATTTTCAATGGACTTACGTTTGCTTTAACTTATTGACAAGTTTTTCTTAACCTCCATTCAGTATCATGGAGGAATCAGCTTTGGAAGCAATGTAGGAGGTCCATATATAACCACATCATATGATTATAAGGTTCCAATTGATGAATATGGTAATTCACAATTAAATCTATGTTGATATATACTTTAAACCTTGATTGATGTATTGCCAGCAAAAATATCAAATATTGCCATTAACAATGTCATGGCATAAAAGTTTAAGACTTGCAGGGAATTTGAATAAGCCAAAGTGGGGGCATCTCAAGCAACTCCATGCATCTATCAAATTGGGAAAGAAAATTATCACTAATTGCCGATTGCTTTATCGTTTGGATTGAAGATCCTCCATCCCCCTATTCTGGAGGATCTTTTATTGACTGATTTATTAAGGTTTTTTTATTCCTTATACATGCTTATTTTTCTCAAATATAAATGAATAAATAAACACAAGAAGGATTGAGCATTTGTTGCACTAATTAGGCGTTATTGTCAGCAGAAACATAAGACCATGTTACAAGTTTGTAATTGAATAAATCCGATATTTACTGCCATCTAGTTTCACTGTGCAGGTGCTGGATAGCAAAATAATAATTGGCATGTGATCCTGTGACATCAAATTCTCAAATTTGACTTAGATCAGAAAGATTTCTCTTTCCCCAAGTATTTAGAACTGCTATCACGATGCTTAGCTTTAAGGACTACCTCCTATGCTGTGGTACCAATGTTCTCATTAGCAAGTTTCTAGTTGACACTTGTACAGCTTCAACAGTGTCCTGAGTTCAACAGTCCTCATTCCAATCATTCACTCACTTAAAAAAAATTTATAGCCTGTCAACAAATTAACATTATAATGGTGATGCCACCCTGAGTTCGATAGAGAATTTCACCTTAGTACCAATGCATAAAAGAATATTTTTCTTTGCAAATATTTATTGCTTTGCAGAAAAACTATTGTATACATAAATTAGGCTTCATGACAATAAAAATCATCAACTTATATAATTTTTTCAGTTGTATATCCTTCTAGTTTTATCAATTTAGATAACATGCTTTAATCACTTTACAATCATATCCTTAGATGCCTGTCTAAATCTACCATTAATTTAATAACATGGATACTAGGAGCTGTAAGTGATTAGTGTGCTGAGAACAAGCCAATCTGATATGAACTCCACTTCTAGCCATGGAAATTCCAAGGGACCATATGCTACTCCTTCCAGAAGGGCTCTCTGGTGCTATGCATAGTAGGCATATGGTGGAAAAGGTGGAGGAGATAATCTTCTGCCAATTTAAATTTATTACATTTGATTTGCTTGCGTAGTAATTTGCACTTAAGTGAAAGTTTTTGGGCTTTTGTAGGAATGTCTTGGGAAGAAGTGTTGTATTGTTGTGTATGATGCCACATTTTTAGTACAGGAACCTCAAGGAATTAACAATAGGCCAGCTGTCTAATCTCTTTGCTCAAAAGCCAATTGAGGAAATACCATCAAATGAATGAAATTGTTATATTTAACCAATTTTTTAATTAAATTGTTTGGATTAATAATTAGACTTGTCAATTTATAAAAACATTGAACTATTAAAAGATGATCCATGATACCAGAAGATTGCAGTGATAAACTGATTTTTTTTTTTTTCAAGAAAAGGGCAAAAATGATGATGGGTTTGCTTGAGATTATACCAAAGAAGAATGTTAACAACAAAGTTCCTAAAAGATGAAAAACATAAATCATTTATTATCACCATTATTTTCTATAAGAACAACACCACTTTCCACAGTACCATTGTAGCACATCACAGGTATTTCCTCCTGCTTCTTCACCTTCAATACTACACACTTTTTAGCCAATCTCCTAATAATTAAATTCATACAAAATTTTTAATTTAAACTTTATTTTAATTTGTGTGTTGACTTTTTATAAAGAAATGTAAAACGAAGATTTCCAAAAGAATAGTTTTCCCAATATTGTTTTATTCCTGAGAATTTTATATTCCTCTCTAAGAAAAGCACGAGACGAGTTCCATAAGATTCATGGATCCAGAGACAATTACAACACATGCCCACCATCTTACCTATCAATTTAATATCAAAATGGAATCCTAATAATGTACTTATGAATACGCTTTCAAAATATTCATCATACTACTAAATAAAATAAGCAAAAAATGTACTAGGAAAAAATGGAAATTTTATTAAAATACCAAACCAGCAACTATAAGTAAAAGTCAAGTTTAGACCAAACTACATCACTGTATCAATGTTGGATTTGATTATTTATACATATAGCCCTGAAATACGGGGAAAAAAAAAAAAAACATATAGCCCTGAAAGAAAATAGAAAAGAGGAACAATTGCAGTTAAAATCATTGTAGAGCTTTGCGCCAATAGCTTCATTGCCTGCCGCACATTTGCTGCATACTGAAAGAGGCTTGATTCATCATGCCATTGAATGTAGTCCCAAAGGGGCTCAGCCCATAATTCATTGCACCAGCAGCATAATAAGGTGCTACGTATCCTTCCATCCCCGCCTGCACACCAGCCCAATATGGATTATATGCATAAGAGCCAACAGGCATCAAAAAGCTGTGAGAGTCATCTTGAGAATTTTTTATTCCTCTCTTTTTCTTTCCTCCCCTGCTGAAAACCAATTTTTTCTGAACTTCATCCTCAGCCACTTTCCTATTCTTTCCTCCCTCGCGAGAAACCACCTCTTCCTGCACTTCTTCCTCAACCACCAGAACACTTGTATCCTTCATTCTCGTTGACCCAACAGTGGCTTCAGATACATCAGCTGCTCTTGTAGTTCTAGCTTTTTTAGCAATCTGGTATGGATCATCAAGAAGCTTCATTTTATTTGCCTCGTCTTCTATATTATCAAGAGTTGTCTTCTTCGATTCCTGAAATGATCCTGCAGGCAGTTTTTTTGTAGAAATCTGAGGTTGCGAACAGTGAGCCGATTCCACATTCATAACTCGAAAAGAGTTGCCTTTGGCATTTTCACCGCTACTGCTATTACCACAACTAGACTCCACAAAGCAATTAATTGTATCTCTAAGTGTCATGTTTGGAATCAGAGAATCAGCAAGGACGTTTGCTGCTCCACATACACATTTCAACTTAGAGATGATTAGATGGTCTCTAATGCATTTATCACAAAAGCTCTTGAAACAGCATTTGCTAGTCAATACAGCATCTTTCATTACTTGCTTGCACAAGGGGCAGAGGAGTTCTGGTGGAAGATCACTAACTGACCAGGATCTCTTTGAAGGGAAGCAGCCAAAAATTTCCTTCTTAAAAGCATCATCATTAGGCTGCAAAACAGCAGTTGCACCACTTGACAAAACATAAGAGCCATCTGGGTTTGGCACCAGCATCGACTTGGGAACACCAGTAGGAGGCCTTACTCTTTTGAAATCATAATTTGGATCTCCATTTGTTCGGCAATACTGAATAAAATGTCCCGGCACCTTACACCTGTGACATATATAACCTTCTGGCGGTGTTTTCTTCCACAATCCACCAAAACCATGGCCATCCATTCTTCCGCAACCCCTACGATTCACGCCTTGGGTCCTAGAACCCACACCAATAGAACCTTCAAGCTGCCAGTCCAAGGCTGGAGTATTGACTAAAGCCTTAATCTTGCTGTCCTCCTCAGATTCCACATCTACACTTGTCATGCTAGACTGAGCTGGCTTCATTCTGGGAATCACAAACACATCGTCCCCAAACCCATCATCATATCCAAAACTTGCGTCTCCACTGCATTTTGTTGAGGACAAACTAGTAATAGTACTTGCAGACACAGAACTAACACCAGCATTTACGGGGGTGCTTCTGGATGAAGCAGTAACAACATTTTCAGTATTGGATGAACCAGTGCGATAAAAGGAACTAAGTGGCTGTTGCTTTTCAATAACAACAATAGTTGCAGTGTCTATGGGCTTGCCACGCCTCGTTCCAGGAATACGGCGAATCAAGACACGAGTATTGTTAGGAATCAACATATCATCAACGTAACAATCATTGGTCTGGGCATTAATGACCACAAGGTCCAAATCAGTACCAAAACATAGACCATTAGAATGAGACTTCATATTAGATTTATACTTATATTCAAAAATTTTCCTTTTCAAAGCATCAACAGAAATAACAGAGCCATCCACAGAGATGGAATCATACTCTTTGGCACTGAAAAATTTAAAATATATCGGCATCGAATTGAATAGTAACGGAAGAATACAAACTTTAATATGAGAGAGAGAAATTGCTATTTCACTCGTATACAAGAGGATCAAAAAGTATAATCAACATGCGATCGAATTGTGAATTGCCCACAAAGGGTCGGTGAAACAGAAATTGTTGTACGCCAATCTGCAGGCATAGCCATAGACGCGTAACTGCTTGAGGTGCAAGCATAGCCATAGACGCGTAGGCAGTTTTGTTAATCCCAAATCCAATTGGACTTGGTGTTTTTATGTATATTTAATTAATCCTAATCTAATTGGATGAGTTGAGTTTAGATAGTATATAATTAAATTTAGGATGAGTTTAGGCTTAAAATTTAATATTTATGATAGATTTAAATTTTACATGTTAGATATATGTTATTTAAATTCGTTTATATAAATATTTAATTAAATATAAAATATATATTTTTATAATAATATTTATAAATTTTTATATTTTTTATTTTATGTAAGATGAAATTAAAATATTTTATAGAATTATTAAATTTTTAGAATATGAATTATTAATAAAAATATTTTTTATGTAGATTTTTAATTAAAAAATATAAAATTAAATGGGTTCTAATATTTTTCGGGTAATAATAATCGAGTTCTGACGAATTTGAATAATTGAAAATAAATTTTAATCAGGCTTGAGATGGGTTCAAGTTTTGAAAATATTAATCGAATTTAGGTTTATGTCCCTAAACTTGGTGTCTATTTCTTTAAATTTTTAGGGATTTTGTTTCTTTGTTTTTTAAGGATATTTTAGAAATATTTTTTTTTTATAAATATCAAACATTTTAAATAATTTAAATTATTTTTATCTCAAATATTTTCATCTCTCTTAATTTTCAAATCTAGGATTTTTTCTCTCATTTCTCACCTTTCTAATATTTTCATCTCTATAATTTTCTAGTCTCTCAAATTTTTATCTATCTCAATATTCATTTTCTTAAAAAACTAATTAATTTTTTTCTATTATCTGTAATTTTTAATTTTCACAATAAAAATACAAAGCAAAATAAGGATAAATTAGAGAAACTCAATCTTCCTTTAATTCTAATTTTAGACCACTTATCGATAATCTTGATAAATTATTCAAATAGTCACCTTTTCATATATAGTTGATGGTTGAGAACTCGTGATTCTCTATGTGCTTCAACGTAGGAGAAGATTATAGATTCGATGAGTTGGGTCAAGGGGCTAGGTCTTGTTTTGGGTTGGGGTTATTTTATTTTAATTCTGGCTGTAAGCCTTTATCTGTGTATCTAGCCCATTGGGTGTTTAATGCAATGAAATATGCATAAGAAAGAAAAAAGAAAGTTAAGTGATGAGTCATTCTATCCAATCCAGAATCAGAGCTCTCGCATCAAAGTTGATGCAGAAATAGCAACAGCAACGACGTCATCACTCTTGCAAATTATGCCTACGCACAGCTGTAAACGAGATTCTAAAGCAGCCTGCATTATACTGACCGTTTAAAGGTTTTGTTCACTATAAAAGAAGAGGACGGAGAGGATGTGGAGATGGATTTGTCTTCTTCTGCAAAGAAGAAAGAAAGCAAAGAAGAAAATGACAATGAAGAAAATTAGGGTCATCTTTTTGGAAGAGATTTTCTATTATGATGATTGATATAGATGGTTGAACGCTGTTTTCTACTCCATATGCTTCGCCTACGTACTATACTTTGTCACCCTCTCCTGCTCGTGACAGAAATTTGCCACGCTCAGCAACTAAAATCATCGTTATAGAAGGTAAAAATGTGCAAAAAGAACCGTAAGAAACGAATGATGTCTCGTGATTAAAAAAATATCATTGATTAGCATAGAGTTTCACTCTTCATAATGAAAATATAAATAGAAAATAAAATAGTCAAATTTGAAAAAACTTGATTTATTTTAAATAGGATGAATTTGAAATTGAATTAAAACTGAATCAAACCATCTATATACTGAAATTCAATCCACTTCAAATCAAATTGAATCCATTCCAAAATCACCTTAGAATCAAAATCAATTGAAGCCACTTAGAGTCAGTTTGGTTTCATCCCTTTCTCAGCCCTGAACCTTCCGGGCTTCATGGTATTGGTGTCTCTGAGGAGAAACGTAGGTTGACCTCTTTCCATCCAGAAATCGAGGAACTTCTCTTTCGCCCTGTTCCATTACTTTTCTCCATGGCTAAAGTTCTCCATTCCTTGTAAAACCAATATATTGGAATGCTTAGTTCTTTTTTTTTTTTAAGAACTTTTCACCCATACTATTGAAGAACTTATAAGTTGAAGTGGGTTTCAGGGCTCAGTAGGTTTCCAATCCAAGCATACAAAGAAAGATTGTACCTCAAATCAATGAATTTAAAATGTATAATGAAATTTCATTTGTAAATGAAATTATATATTTGATATAAAAAAAAATTAAAATATGAAATACAATAGTTAAATTCTACATAATTTATATTTGGAGTTAAATTTTATACACAGATAATTTATCCCTTTCCCACTCTTATGCATAAATAAATAATTAAACATAGACCTTAATTTCCAAAATTAATAATTCGTGACTTAAAATTTTCCATTTAATCCAATTATCTTTCTCACCTCTCAATCCAAGGAGGGAGAAAAAAAAGTCTTCTTTCTTTTCTAGTAGCATTCTTGAAAATGGTGATCATTTTCAAGAACTCATCCCATGACAGGATAACAAATTTAGAGATATCAATTCTTTTTTTTTTTTTTTTCTCTCTTTGTTTCCATTGATCCAAACACTACTAGGTAACTTTTTGGAGGAAAAAAAGGTTTAAAAAATACTTTTTTTTTGTTACTAAAACAATGGGAAAAATATACATAAATACAACTGATGTTGCCTAAAATTCTTGGGTTAGTGAATGGTCTTAGTGTTGAAAAGAGGTGAGGTCGGTAGCCTAAGCAGGGCCATTTTGATGCTCAAGTCAGTAAATGCCAAAGAAATAGCAAATACTGAAAAGTAATAATATAATAGAATAATATAATAGAATAGTAATAATATAATAGAATCGCATACCTTGGCAAGTGCAATGAGCCATATTTATAGTATTGAGTATGGTGCCTGTTCTACCTTATTCAAGATTTGCCAACTCATATCCAATCATTTTCTTTCGTATATTACAGAAATTTCACCTACAATGTAGCTACATTTTCAGCGAAAACCCAACTCATCCTATTAGCATGCATCCACTTCTAAACTTCCCGAACACTTTGCCTTGCCTGAGCATCCTGCATTCCATCTAAACTTCTTGCTTCCTGTCGGAACATATTATATCTCAACCAAACACATTATATCTTATCCAAAAATACCATGTTCTGATTGAGCACCTTATGTAACATATTATGCCCTAACTAAGCATCCTATGTCTTAATGAAATTTGAATCTAATTCGAATTTGAAGATCCAAATCCTTTTCCTTCTGGATCGGATTTTTATTCGTACTATATCAACAATAATCTTATAAATTTTGCAAAAAATTACTAATGATCTCAACTATGGCACATAATTTTCGAAATTCAGCAACCCTTTATAGGAGTGAAGATGGCATGCTTGAGTTGAGGGCTCATAAACTCATCTCTGCAGTCCTTATCTTCATTACAAGCATACCCATTTCTTTAACATTAGCTTTTTTTTTTTGTTTTACTTATTTTTCTTTTAATTTCTCGCATTTTCTAAGAAGTTGAATAGAAAAAGAATTCAAGTTAGCAGAAGATTGACAAGGCATTAGCTTTTTTTTGCTGAAATAACATTGTTTCTTCTAGTTGACCTGATTGAAATACATAAAATCTGCATTTTTTGTATGTCCTTGTAGGTTCAAGGCCGGGGGTGGGAAAAACCCATATAGCACTGCTGAAGATTTGGCATTTTCAGTGCTCGATTTGTCCAAGCTAGTGGGGTCTTGAATAACTATTTTATGGCATTTCCCTGCAAAGCAATGACTTCATATGTTTATTTTCAATGGACTTATGTTTGCTTTAACTTATTGACAAGTTTTTCTTAAGCTCCATTCAGTATCATGGAGGAACCAACTTCGGACGCAATGCCGGAGGTCCATATATAACTGCATCATATGATTATAAGGTTCCAATTGATGAATTTGGTAATTCACAATTAAATCTATGTTGACATATACTTTAAACCTTAATTGATGTATTGCCTGCAAAAAATATCAAATAGTGCCATTAACAATGTCATGGCATAAAAGTTTAAGACTTGCAGGGAATTTGAGTCAGCCAAAGTGGGGGCATACCAAGCAACTCCATGCATCTATCAAATTGGGAAAGAAAATTATTACCAATTGCCGATTGCTTTATTGTTTGGATTGAAGATCCTGCATCCTCCTGTTCTGGAGGATCTTTTATTGACTGATGTTTTAAGGTTTTTTGATTCCTCATACATGCTTATTTTTCTCAAATATAAATGAATAAATAAATACAAGAGGGATTTTGCATTTGTTGTGCTAATTAGGTGTTATTGTCAGCAGAAACATAAGGCCATGTTACAAAGTTGTAATTGAATAAAATCGATATTTATTGCCATCTATTTTCACTGTGCAGGCACTGGATAGCAAAATAATAACTGGCTGGTGATCCTGTGACATCAAATTCTCCAATTTGACTTAGATGAACTTTCCTCAAGCATCTAGAGCCGCTATCACGGTGTTTAGCTTTAAGGACTACCTCCTGTGCTATGGTGCCAATTATCTCATTAACAAGTTTCAAGCTAAGACTCGTATAGCTTCCAGCAGTTTCCTGAGTTTGACAATCCTTATTCCAATCATTCAATCACTTGAAAAAAATCTATAGCCTGTCAACAAATTAACATTATGACGGTGATGCCATCCTGAGTTTGATAGAGAATTTCACCTTAATACCAATGCAAAAAAGAATATTTTTCTTCGCAAACATTTATTGTAGAAAAACTATTGTATATATAAAATAGGCTTAATGACAATAAAAATCATCAACTTATACCATTTTTTCAGTTGTATATCCTTCTAGTTTTATCAATTCAGATAACAAGCTTTAATCACTTTTACAATCATATCCTTAGATGTCTGTCTAAATCTACCATTAATTTATTAACATGGACACTAAGCAAGAGCTGTAAGTGATTAGTGTGCTGAAAACAAGACAATCTGATATAAACTCCACATCTAGCCATGGAAATTCCAAGGGACCATGCCGCTCCTTCCAGAAGGGCTCTCTGACGCTATGCATGTGGTGGAAAAGGTGGAGGAGATAATCTTCTGCCAATTTAAATTTATTATATTTGATTTGCTTGCATAGTAATTTGCACTTAAGTGAAAGTTTTTGTGCTTTTGCAGGAATGTCTTGGGAAGGAGAAGTGTTGTATTGTTGTGTCTAATGCCACATTTTTAGCACAAGAACCTCAAGGAATTAACAATAGGCTAGCTGCCCAAGCTCTTTGCCCATAAGCCAATTAAGGAAATACCATCAAATTAATTAAATTGTTATATTTAACCAATTTTTTAATTAAATTGTTTCGATGAATAATTAGACTTGTCAATTTATAAAAACAATGGACTATTAAAAGATGATCCATGATACCAGAAGATTGCAGTGATAAATTGAATTTTTTTTTTTTTATCAGGAAAAGGGCAAAAATGATGATGGGTTTGCTGAAGATTATGCCAAAGAAGAATGTTATATCAAAGTTCCTGAAAGATGAAAAAAATAGATCTTTTATTATCACCATTATTGTTGATAAGAACATCACCACTTTCCTCATTATCATTGTAGCACATCACAAGTACTTCCTCTTGCTTCTTCACCTTCAAGCCAATCTCCTAATAATTAAATTTATATAAAATTTTTAATTTAAACTTTATTTTAATTTGTGTATGTGACTCTTTATAAAAATGTAAAAAGAAGATGTCCAAAAGAATAGTTTTCCTAATATTGTTTTATTCCTGAGAATTTTACATTCTTCTCTAAGAAAAGCACGAGCTGAGTTTCATAAGATTCATGGATCCAGAGACAATTACAACACATGCCCACCATTGTGCCTATCAATTTACTATCAAAATGGAATCCTACTAATGGACTTATGAATACACTTCCAAAAGATTCATCATCCTACAAAGTTTGTTCTGTCTCTTAGGCTTCATTACAATCCTCAATGTGCCTTTTTGCAAAAGACATTTCATTCAGAGAGCAGATAAATAAAATAAGCAAAATATATACTAAGAAAAAATTGAAATTTTATTAAAATACCAAACCAGCAACAACAAGTAAAAGTCAAGGTCAGACCAAAATACATCACTGTATCAATGTTGGATTTGATTATTTATACATATAGCCCTGAAAGAAAATAGAAAAGAGGAACGATTGCAGTTAAAATCATTGTCGAGCTTTGCACCAGCAGCTTCATTGCCTGCCACACATTTGCTGCATACTGAAAGAGGCTTGATTCATCTTGCCATTGAATGTAGTCCCACAGAGGCTCAGCCCATAATTCATTGCACGAGCAGCATAATAAGGTGCTACGTATTCTTCCACCCCCACCTGCACACCAGCCCAATATGGATTATATGCATAAGAGCCAACAGGCATCAAAAGGCTGTGAGAGTCATCTTGAGAATTTTTTATTCCTCTCTTTTTCTTTCCTCCCTTGCTAAAAACCAAATTTTGCTGAACTTCATCCTCAGCCACATTCCTATTCTTTCCTCCCTCGCTAGAAACCACCTCTTCCTGCACTTCTTCCTCAACCACCAGAACACTTCCTTGTGATGCTGTATCCTTCATTCTCGTTGACCCAATAGTGGCTTCAGATACATCAGCTGCTCTTGTCGTTCTAGGTTTTTTAGCAATCTGGTAAGGATCATCAAGAAGCTTCCTTTTGTTTGCCTCGTCTTCTATATTATCAAGTGTTGTCTTCTTCGCTTCCTGAAATGATCCTGCAGGTAGTTTTGTTGTAGAAATCTGAGGTTGCGAACAGTGAGCCGATTCCACATCCATAACTCGAAAAGAGTTGATTTTGGCATTTTCACCGCTTCTGCTATTACTACAACTAGACTCCACAAAGCAATTAATTGTATCTCTAAGTGTCATGTTTGGAATCAGAGAATCAGCAAGGACGTTTGCTGCACCACATACACATTTCAACTTAGAGATGATTAGATGGTCTCTAATACATTTATCACAAAAGCTCTTGAAACAGCATTTGCTAGTCAATACAGCATCTTTCATTATTTGCTTGCACAAGGGGCAGAGGAGTTCTGGTGGAAGATCACTAACAGACCAGGATCTCTTTGAAGGGAAGCAGCCAAAAATTTCCTTCCTAAAAGCATCATCATTAGGCTGCAAAACAGCAGTTTCACCACTTGACAAAACATAAGAGCCATCTGCGTTTGTCACCAGCATCGACTTGGGAATACCAGTAGGAGGCCTTACTCTTTTGAAATCATAATTTGGATCTCCATTTGTTCGGCAATACTGAATAAAATGTCCCGGCACCTTACACCTGTGACATATATAACCTTCTGGAGGTGTTTTCTTCCGCAATCCGCCAAAACTATGGCCATCCATTCTTCCGCAACCCCTACGATTCACGCCTTGGGTCCTAGAACCCACACCAATAGAACCTTCAAGCTGCCAGTCCAAGGCTGGAGTATTGACTAAAGCCTTAATCTTGCTGTCCTCATCAGATTCCACATCTACACTTGTCATGCTAGACTGAGCTGGCTTCATTCTGGGAATCACAAACACATCGTCCCCAAACCCATCATCATATCCAAAACTTGCGTCTCCACTGCATTTTGTTGAGGACAAACTAGTAATAGTACTTGCAGACACAGAACTAACACCAGCATTTACGGGGGTGCTTCTGGATGAAGCAGTAACAACAGTTTCAGTATTGGATGAACCAGTGCGATAAAAGGAACTAAGTGGCTGTTGCTTTTCAATAACAACAATAGTTGCAGTGTCTATGGGCTTGCCACGCCTCGTTCCAGGAATACGGCGAATCAAGACACGAGTATTGTTAGGAATCAACATATCATCAACGTAACAATCATTGGTCTGGGCATTAATGACCACAAGGTCCAAATCAGTACCAAAACATAGACCATTAGAATGAGACTTCATATTAGATTTATACTTATATTCAAAAATTTTCCTTTTCAAAGCATCAACAGAAATAACAGAGCCATCCACAGAGATGGAATCATACTCTTTGGCACTGAAAAATTTAAAATATATCGGCATCGAATTGAATAGTAACGGAAGAATACAAACTTTAATATGAGAGAGAGAAATTGCTATTTCACTCGTATACAAGAGGATCAAAAAGTATAATCAACATGCGATCGAATTGTAAAGTGCCCAGTGAAACAGAAATTTTTGTACGCCAATCTGCAGGCATAGCCATAGACGCGCAACTGCTTGAGGTGCAAGCATAGCCATAGACGCGTAGGCAGTTTTATTAATCCCAAATCCAATTGGACTTGGTGTTTTTGTGTATATTTAATTAATGGTAATCTACTAGAATAAGTTTTGGCAATATATAATTAAATTTAGGATGGGTTTAAGCTTAAAATTTAATATTTATAATAGATTTGAATTTTATATGTTATATAAATCCGTTTATATAAATATTTAATTAAATATAAAATAAATATTTTTTATAATAATATTTATAAATTTTTATATATTTATTTTATATAAGATAAAATTAAAATATTTTTTAGAATTATTAAATTTTTAGAATATGAATTATTAATAAAAATACTTTTTATGTAAATTTTTAATTAAAAAATATAAAATTAAATAGGTTTTGATATTTTTTTGGTAACAATAATCGAGTTCAGACGTAGTAGAATAATTGAGAATAAATTTTAATCAGATTTGAGACTGATTCAGATTTTGAAAATAATAATCGAATTTAGGTTCAGGTGTGGTACCCTACCTATTGCTATCCTTAGGCTTGGTGTCTATTTCTTTAAATCTTTAGGATTTTGTTTCTTTGTTTTTTAAGGATATTTTAGAAATATTTTTTTTTTATAAATATCAAACATTTTAAATAATTTAAATTATTCTTTCTTTTATCTCAAATATTTTCATTTTTCTTAATTTTCAAATCTAGGATTTTTCTCTCATTTCTCACCTTTCTAATATTTTCATCTCTATAATTTTTCAGTCTCTCAAATTTTTATCCATCTCAATATTCATTTTCTAAAAAAACTAATTAATTTTTCTCCATTATCCGTAATTTTTAATTTTCACAATAAAAATGCAAAGCGAAAGATAAGGATAAATTATAGAAACTTAATCTTCCTTTAATTCTAATTTTAGGCCACTTATCGATAATCTTGATAAATTATTCAAATAGTCAACTTTTCATATATGGTTGATGGTTGAGAACTTGAGGTTCTCTGTGTGCTTCAACGTAGGAGAAGATTATAGATTCAACGTAGGAGAAACGTAGGTTGACCTCTTTCCATCTAGAAATTAAGGAACTTCTCTTCAGCCTTGTTCCTTTACTTTTCTCCATAGCTAAAAAGTCCTCCATTCCTTGTAAAACCAATATGAATATATTTTTTTAAAGAATTTTTCACTCATACTATTGAAGAACCTCTAAGTTGAAGTAGGTTTTAGGGCTCAGCACATTTCCAATTCAAGCATACAAAGAAAGATTGTATCTCAAATCAATTAATTTAAAATGTATAATGAAATTTCATTTGTAAATGAAATTATATATTTGATATAAAAAAATTAAAATATGAAATACAATAATTAAATTCTACATAATTTATATTTAGAGTTAAATTTTATACATGGATAATTTACCCCTCTCCCACTCTAATGCATAAATAAATAGTTAAATATAGACCTTAATTTGCAAAATTAATAATTCGTGACTTAAAATTTTCCATTCAATCCAATTAGCTTTCTCACCTCTCAATCCAAGGAGGAAAAAAAAAATTGGATTGAATTTGAATCCTCCTTGGATTGAGAGGTGAAATTATAAGAAGATCCAAATCCTTGGATTGAGAGGATTTTGAATCTAATTCGAATCTAATTCAAAATTATATACCGATGAAATTTGAATCTAATTCGAATTTGAAGATCCAAATCCTTTTCCTTCTGGATTGGATTTTTATCCGTACTATATCAACAACAATCTTTTAAATTTTGCAAAAAATTACCGATGATCTCAACTATGGCACAAAATTTTCGAAATTCAATAACCCTTTACAGGAGTGAAGATGGCATGCTTGAGTTGAGGGCTCATTAAACTCATCTCTGCAGTCCTTATCATCATTACAAGCATACCCATTTCTTTAGCATTAGCTTTTTTTTGTTTTACTTATTTTTCTTTTAATTTCTCTCATTTTCTAAGAAGTTGAATAGAAAAGGAATTCGAGTTAGTAGAAGATTGATGAGGCATTAGCTTGTTGAAGATGAGAGAGGGTTTATTGTGTTTGGGTTGCCATTAATTATTATCAAGAGCATGATACAATTACATTGCAGAAACATTTCCTGTGTTAGTCATAAATCAGGACACTCCAGTCTTCAACAATTCTGGCATCCTTACAATTAATGGTATGTGAAAATGAGGCCATAAGACAAAAATGTACTAACTAATTTCACATCATTATAAAAGAGGAACTCCCAATTTCTTTTGGAGAGTTAAAAAGCTGATGACTACTTTATAACTAATTTAGAAGGAAGAAGAGCGATTGTTTGTAACTAAAACCTATAATCTGTTTTATCCCTTGTTAAAGATAATTTAGGGAGACATTATTTTCTAGATATGGACCATTGCCTAATTTTAGATGTTGGGGTTGTCTATGTAAGTGTAAGCATAGAGAACAAAGAAAATGGGGAGAAATTGCAGGAGAACTCTCTTTCTCTACTGCAATATTTCATTAATTCAAAATATACATAAGCACTAATACATTAAGTTAAGTTTTACAAGAAAAGCCCCATACTTCACTGATTAAACCCATACATATCTGCTGAACTGAAATCAGCCATACTAACCCATACTTTAGTACATTACAAAATAATCATTAACCAAAACTTAACAAACAAGTGACAGCAAAAGTGTCACTTTACATCAACACTCATCCTTAGCCCTTTTGCTGGAAACACCAAAGGTCTTCCTTAATGTTTCAAACCTTACTTTGGACAAGGGCTTAGTTAGAATATCAACTTAATGGACTTCTGAACAACAATGAACCAACTTCACTTCTTCTTCTTTCTTAGCGTCTCTGATGAAATGATACTTAATCTTTATATGCTTAGTTCTTCCATGAAAAACAAGATTTTTAGCCATAGCCACAGCAAATTGATTGTCACCATAAATGGTTGTAGCTTCTTCTTGCATCCGATGCAAATAATTGATAATTTTTCTCAACCATATAACTTGATTAACAACAGCTGCAAGTGAAATATACTTTGCTTCAACTGTTGATTGAGCCACAACATCATTCTTTTTTGAATTATAACTTATAACACCTGAACCAATGGTGAATGCATACCCAGATGTGCTCTTCATGTCATCAACTGAACCACCCTAATCACTACCTACTTATCCCATTAACTTCATATATATTTAACACCCAATTAAACTTCCATAAATTCCAGCATCCACCTTATCAAACCCATCTTTTTTGCCCATATTTTTATTCTATGGTAAATGAGTATCAGCTGCTTTACAATTCTCCATGACAAATTTCCTTAGAATCTCCTTAGCATATTTCTCTTGATTTATGAAAGTTCCTTCCTCAAATTGATGAACTTCCATTCTAAGGAAATAAGACAACCTTCCAAGATCAGTCATCTCAAACACATTCTGTATTTCCTTTTAAATTCTTTCACAAATGAGATGTTATTACCAGCAATCAGAAGATCATCTACATGCAATGACACTATTAGTAAATCACCATTAACACTTTTCACATACAAAGTAGCCTCGCTAATGCTTCTTTTGAACCCCATCATCAACAAATGCTCATCTATTTTGGTGTCCCAAGCTCCAGGAGCCTATTTTAAACCATATAGAGTCTTCTTGAGCAAATAAACCTTGTCTTCTTTTCCTTTCACAATAAAACCAGGTGGTTGTTCTACGAATATCTTCTCCTGTAGATAGCCATTCAAGAAGGCTGATTTGACATCAAGCTGAAAAATTTCCCAAATTTTCTGAGCTGCTAAGGCAATGAGAAGCCTTATCGTGTCATACCTTGCTACTGGTGCAAAGGTATCTGTGAAATCCACCCCATACTATTATGAGTAGCCTTTGATAACTAGTCTTGCTTTGAATTTGTTAACTAAACCATCCAAATTCAACTTGGTTCTTATCTCACTCCAATTACTTTCTTATTGTAGGCTTGTCAACCAGCAGCCAAGTTTCATTTTTATGAATCATTTTTAACTCTTCCATTGTAGCCCTCCAATTTGAAGACTTTGTTGCCTCTTCATAACTCACAGGTTTTACCAAAGCTATATTGTATCGTTCATAAATATCAGCTAAGGATCTGGTTCCCCTCACTGCATTTTCAATATCTGAATCACTTGCAACATCTACTTCATCTTCTAAAAGAGTTGCATCTTATTCTTGAGGCATGTTTCCACTAGCAAAATCATTGCTAGTAGTCACAACTTCTTTTTTATCCCAACACCAAGATGCAAATTCATCAAATTTGATATTTCTGCTGATAATCACCTTCTCAATTTGCACATTAAACATTCTATAACCCTTCATATTGCTACCATGTCAAAGAAACACTCCAATCTCAACCTTGTGATCCAACTTACTCCTCTTAACATCAAGAACAAGTGTGTAACAAATGCATCCAAACACTCTTAGATGACTAACTAAAGGTTTATTCCCAAACCATGCTTCAAATGGAGTTTTACCTTTTAAGGCTCTTATAGGTAACAAATTCAAAGAAATATCTGCAGATGTTAATCGCTTCAACTAAAACTTATTAGGCATATCTTTCTTAAACAAAAGATACCTTGCCATTTCCATCATTGTTTTATTCTTTCTCTCACTCACCCCATTCTGTTGAGGAGTATAACTGACAGTGAGCTGATAATGAATCCTAACTTCTTCACAAAACTTATCAAACCTCTCAGAAGTATATTCAATTCCATTATCATACCTTAAAATCTTTATTTTACAATCAGATTAAGTCTCCACCACAGCTTTGAATTTTTGAAATACACCAAAAACTTTTAACTTCTGTTTTAAAAAGTAAGCCCAGCACATTCTAGAAAAATCATCAATGAAGAGAATAAAATAACTGTTTCCACTTAAGGATGGAGTATTCATGGGTCTACACATGTCAATGTGAATGAGTTGTAGCTTCTGAAATGCTCTTTAAGCCATATTCATTGGAAATGGCAATTTTTTTTTTGCTTCCCCAATTAACATACTTCACACACACCCTTAGTATCACATACTATAGGCATATCTTTAACCAACTCCTTGCTTTGCATATATTTCAATGAAGAGTAATTAAAATGACCCATCCTCGTAAGCCACAATGAGGAATCATCAACATAACTAGGAAAGGCATGAATTTCAGTTTACTTCCACTCAATAGGAAAGCTTTTTCTCTTCCTTTAGCCAGTCCATAACTCACAACTAGACTAATCAAATATAGTGCAAGACATATTCTCAAAATGTAAAGTATAATTTCTTTCTAGCATCTGACCTACACTCAACAAACTTTAACTTATTTCAAGCACATATAGAACATCATGAATTAATTTTGTACCTGAATTTGTTTGTACTGCAAACCACTCCTTTTCTTTTAGCTTCAACATAATCTTCACTTTAGAAGAGTAGGTCTTTTCAATTTTCTTAAAATTACTGATGTCTGAAGTCATGTGGTGTGTGTAGCAACTATCTATCAACCAAGCATCTCTACTTGTGTTAAAAGAGTAACAGGTTGCTGTAAAAAGCTTTTCCTCCTGTTGCTCGTGTTCTTTAGTAACTTGAGCCTATCGCTCTATAACATCTTTACTTTACGTAGTCCGTATGTTCCACTGTTCCGGTGGCTAATGTTTGCTTGGACTATTAGAATGTCTAGAACTACATTTTGGTGATAGTGAGGAGACATAAAATGATGGGATACAAGGTAAGAAAATACAAGAAAAATTAAAAGAAAATAAAAGAGACGAAGTGCAATTAGGTTAAACGTGCTGGAATCGTAGTGATGGGTGACCGCACTGGAAAGTTACGGCGAGGACCGTTGACTAGCCCTGGACTGCGGGGAACCTTGGGAAAAATTTTCGGGACATAATTAAAGGTCTACTGAGGTGTAATTGACATTGAAAATGTCAAAGAAAATTTAGTAAGTCAATATAAATAAAAATGAAAATTTAAGAAATCGGCAGGTCAAAGATTAAATCGGTATTACTGAAAAATTCGAAATGCAACCCGAAGAGGGGCATTTTGATTAATTGACACCTAGAGTTGACTTTTGACCCAAATGTCCATGAAAAATAAGTAGTATTAAAATTTGAAAATGAAATGAAAATAAGAAGTTTTATTCATAATGTAATTAAAAGAAATTATGGGGATATAATTGAAATAACTATAAGTTTAATTATACTAATATTAACCTAAAGTGAGTGGCATCTATTATATTCATAAACCTTTAATTAGTGGAGCATTATGGACATAAAAAAGCACTAAGTTGATAGATTTTATGAGGAAAACAATTCATTTTCTTCAATTCCACTTCCATGGCCGAATAAGGGTCTCCATTTTTCCTCCATGAGAATTCATCATGCAAGCTTCAATCCTCCCCCATTTTCAACTTAAAACTCAAGGTTCGCTTCATCAAACTTTGTCTCCACACCATGGGAAAGCTTTAGGCAGCAAAAAAAAAGAAGAAATTGCAAGGTTTAGCAAGCTCCAAACAAAAGGTTAGTGCTAGTTTTCCCTTCCTCACTTAATTAAACTTTGAGATGAGTTGAATGGTTAAGACATTTGAAGAATTGGTTGGGTATTTGGTGAACTCAAATTTGGCATCCATGGAAGAATTTAGGGTTTGATTTATTTATGTCTAAAAGGGGTGTTTTGTGATGTTAATTAAGGTCTTACATGAGTTAGAAAGATTATTTCATGTGTATGTTTAATGTTAATGTTTTGAGGTAGGGTTTGAGTAATTGTGGAAGACCTAGGACAAGTGGTAAATTCTAGCAGCTTTGATGAGCTTAGAAGGTTGATAATTTCATGAAATTACTTGGTGAATTATAGTATTGATGGAGTAGTGAATGTGTATTGTATATGGCTAATTGAAGTATAGGTATTAGCTAATTAAATCCCATGTTTAAGATGTTAATTTTGCCTCCTTGAATTAAGATTGTGTATTGTATATTGAGGATTTATGTATACTGCTAGGAATTGACTAATTTGAGACTTGATGAATGAGATTAGAAGTGCTATGAATGCTGAATTGTAGTTTTGGGAGAAGCAGGAATGACAATTGGAAGTGTAAATTCTTGTGCAGGTTGTGTTATGTTGAAAACAATAAATAAATTAAGCCATAAATAAAAATGTGTGACTCTAATTTGGTATGACCAATTTACATGTAGAAGTTATGCCAAAATTTTGCCTAGAAAGTGACCTAAAAAGTGACCAAATCCGGATTGCCATTAGTGAACCCAGAATTTTTGACAATATGAACAGTATTCACGTAAATAGCCATAACTCACTGTAGACAGGTCCAAATGACCTGAAATTTATACTATTGGAAAGCTTTGACATAGGGTTACAACTTTGGTGGAGATTACAGAATCCAGAAATAACATTTACTAAGTCAAATTGCTTGCACAAGTTGAGGTATCAAAACTCTCCAGAACCATTGCAACCCAGAATTTGACCATATGAACAGTACCCATTCAATTGGCCATAACTTACTCAAAACAGGTCCAAATGACCTGAAACTTATATCAATGGAAAGCTTAGAGATAGAGCTACAACTCTTATGAAGACACCAAAGCCTAGAAATGACCAGAACTAAGTCAAATTGCTTGCCCAAGTTAGGTTCTTAAATCTGCCTGAATTGAATTTGACCTAAAAATGACCTAAAATTGCATTGAAAATGCAATCTGTACAGTTTTAGTAAATTGACCATATCTTAGTCTATATAACTCAGAATCACATGAAATCAGTGGCAAAATTTTAATGAGACATAGACCTATAAATTTGCTTCTTTGATCAGAAACTAAAAACCAAGGGAAACAGAACATTGAGCTAGATTAATCTAGCATGCTAAAACTGAAAAATTGATATTATCATGTAATAAGCCTTAGAAATAAAATTGATAATAAATGCCAACTTGTGAGAATTGTACAATGTACTATATTGGCATCATATTGAAATGCAAATTGTGACATGTTTATACTAGAATCAACTTATCCATGATGTATAAAAAGGTCAATATGTTCGTTGACCAGTAAAAGGCATAAGGATGTATACACCCTAAAAATAAAGAATTAAATATGTAATCTTGTAATATACCCTAGTTTGCCTAATTGACTAGTTTGGATAAGTTGGCATGCCAATAGGGTTTTAACAGCTATATTGTAAATGGCATCGTGTTATATTGTATTTTATGGCTTATTATGCCGCACTATGATTTTAATAGCCTATGGCTATATGGATTATGTAATTATAATCGCCTTATTGCCTGATTGATTATATGGCTTCTTAGCCTCACTGTTTGCACACCGAGAGATACTTTATGACCGATGGTGTGACGGCCCAAGGTACTAGGTACTCAGTGCTATTTCATCCACTGTTTGCACACCAAGAGATACTTTGTGACCGATGGTGTGACGGCCCAAGGTACTAGGTACCCAGTACTATTTCATCCACTATTTGCATACCGGGAGAAACTTTGTGACCGATGGTGTGACGGCTTGAGGTAGTAGGTACTTAGTGCTATTTTATCCATTTTTTCCAGTCTGGTCAGTGTATAGGCTACACGGGCAGTCAATTAAAATATTATTTCATTCAGGCAGTTAAGTATAATGAAATTTCAGCACAATTAAATTAAGTATTAAATGAAATGAGTAAAAGAGATTAGCAATAGAAACATAACAAAAATACAATTTGCAGAATCCTAGAGACTTAAAATACAATACAGTTAGAATAATTTGTATACTGGGTATTATTACTGAAATGTTATAAACTTAGCACTTCCAAAGAGGAACAAACTAGTATATAAGATAGTTGATACTAAAAATACCATACCAAATTAAATTGATTCCTGAGTATCCGAATTATGATTTATTTCTTTCTTTATTTGTATATATTATTTTATTGTTGTGTTATTGCACCACTAAGCAGAAATGCTTAGCGCAATGGAATTGTTTCCTCGCGCAGGTACTGAAGGTAAAACCAGTAGACAATTGACTGAGATTTTTTGAGTCCAGATCTGCAGAAGTGTCAGAAGAGTTCAAGGTTATCACCTCCTCAGTAATGTATGTAGATAGGGCTCACATTAAGCATATAACATATTTTGTATATTTTAATTATTTCTTATGTTGTAATTCAAATTAAGAAATTGTATTGAATAAATCTGTGATTTACTTAAACTATATAACATGTAGACTATGATTTTATGCAATTAGTTGCAAATTATGTACATTGATGAAATTGAGAATTTCGATATGAGAGCTGAGTGTGATTATGAATGAGATTGTGATTATGATTATTGAGACCATATGGTATTTACCACATTAGTCAGACTTTAATAAATAACATTAGTGCCTAAACCATTTTTGAACAAATAAAGTTTTGAAATTAACAGTGAATAGGATAGCATAAGATAGGGTGCTCCGGCACCGAATGTGCATTCCTTGCTCGGCTACACTGTAGATGGGTAAGGGGTGTTACACGCTTATCTTTGTTCTTGTATACTTTCTCAACATAGCATAACTTTTTGCAAGCTCTATAATGTATTCCAAGTCAAAACCAATAAAATTTTTTTGAATGGTTTGTTTTCTTGCAATTTGGACATGGTGGGAACTTGCTATCTTTATTTTTCTCCTTATAGCCTTCATCTTTCTTGCTTTTAAATTATCTTTCTCCTTAGATCTTTTCCTTTCTGAAGTAGCTTGAACCTTGCCTTTTTGTTTTGCCATTAATGCTTCCTCATATTTTTCTTCCATCCTCGCACTCCTTTATTCTATTGCCTGCAGAGAATTCACTAGCTCAGCCAAAGTGATCTAAGAAAGATTTTAAGAGTCTTCAAGGGAAGAGATTTTTTGTTCAAATATCTCGAGTAAGGTTGCAAGCACTTTTTGTACTATTCTTTTATCTGTTAACTCATCCCCAAGTAGCCTTATCTGATTTATGGTCTTCATAATCCCATCTAAGTATTCTTTTACTGATTCAAAATCTTTCATTCTCAGAACCTCAAAGTCTCTTCTGAGATTCAACATCTACATCTGTTTTGTTTTGTCACTGCTATGGAACTCTTCCTTAAGCTTATCCCATGCTCTTTAATTGTTTCAGAAGCCATAATCCTTGTGAATCTAACATCAAATATAGCTTGGTGCAAACAGGACAAAGCTTTATACTTCTTGCACATTCCTCAAAGTGATGATTTATTTAAGCTAATGTAGGATCAACTCTCAATGGTAGTGGATCTCTCCCTGTTTCCACTACCTCCCAAAGGTCAAAAGCCCTTATATAGGCCTTCATTTTGATAAACTAAAAGACATAGTTTTCTCCTATAAAAACAAGGGGTGCAGTTGATGAATAGCTGCTAGAGGCCATGAATAACACTCAAGTGTTTATGGTTTTTATGGTGAAAGTTCTCTTATTTGTTTTCTCTCACACTCCCTATCTAAGATCTAAATGCCCCGATACCAATTATAAGCATAACAAACAAAGAAAATGGGGAAAAATTGCAGGAGAACTCTTTTTCTCTACTACAATATTTCATTAATTCAAAATGTATACAAGCACTAGAACATTAAGTTAAGTTTTACAAGGAAAGCTCCATACTTTACTAACTTTGCTGAACTGAAATCAGCCATACTAACCCATACTTTAGTACATTACAAAATAATCATTAACCAAAAACTTAAAGAACAAGCGACAGTGATAAATGCATAATTTATTAATTTTACTCCCATCACGTTTAGTATTTCTAGTGTTTTTTTTTATATTTAATTCAGTTGGTTAGGCATTTCGTATCAATTAGGCATGATCTTAATGAGTTTTTGGAATAATGGCATTAAATTGGGGAATTTCCAACATCTTTTTACCTTGACCTTTGTTTGGTTTTTCAGGTGAAACTTAAATTTTAAGTTTTCAAATTGAGTGTCGTTTGATCTGTTGGAAAGTAAAATAGAGCACTACAAACATTTAAGAGGGACCAAGGCTCAGTTCAGCCTCGAAGACAATCAAAATTAGCCCTGAAGCCAGAACATATTTTAGTATGGACCTTTTAGACCATGTTTGGTATTTAATTCATATCTAAAGCTCTAGATGTCCAATCAAAGCAAACACAGGCTCATTTGAACCTTAGAGGCCACCTCTACAATTGTTGTGAAGGGCTGGAAGCGAGATAAGGCCATTTTAATTGTAAAAAACAATAGCAAAATCGTCATTTTAGGCTGGATCGCCTGATAGAACCTGTTTAGGTTTTTAGCCCATAACTTGGGCTGTAGACCTCCGATTTGGGTAAATGAGTACTCGTTGGAAAGCTAAGAAGTAGGGTTACAACTTTCTTGAAGAAGTCAGAGACAAATTGGAAGGAAAGTAGCTGAAAATTAGACATGATTGCAAAGTAGAGAATCTGTCTTTTTAAATTTCAAAAATTTTCCATGATTGGTTCTTATCTGTGGATTAGCTTTTTGATTATAAAGACATCTTTAGCAACAGCGGAGACACACATTCATTCAGACCTTCGACACCTTCATTACACCTTCATTCTCCATTCACGTCCATAGTTTTAGATTTCTCCATTTTATTTTTCTTTTGTAAGCCATAAACATGAGCGGCTAAGTTTCTAAATTCAGTTTAAGGGATTCTAGTTCTTATGCATGATTTGTGAGACCAGGTTCTTAATTTAAATTATGCCTTTTTGAATATCTATTATTTCTCGATTTCATTATTTTTGATCTATTAAATGATTTGCTAAAAAGGTCTATTAGTTAATTGTTTGATGTGATTAATTGCTAGTTCATCTTCATAATCCGTAATTATTGTGTAAGATTGAATGTGAGTAGCAATTAGGTTTTATTGATTATGATCCAAGTTTTTGATAATAACCTAAGGAAACAATAGGGTGAATTAAATGATTTATGCTTTATAAATCGTTGTTCAAGCTTAACTACTTTCTGTTCTTAAAGCAGTTATTAATTTGATGAGGATTGCTTAATACCAATTCAGTTAATAATTAGAGTCAACAAGAGTGCTAGGCTCAAATTGATAAGTATAGAAAAGTTAGGGGTTTTACCTCGCTATTTGGTAAATCTACGTTAAGTATTCAATAAGAGATAATTGTATTTCTTTTATCTATGATTGAATCACGCATTGGAATGCGAATTACCTTGGATTGAAGTTTGTTTAAATTAAGAGTTTTATACCTAAATTTAGTTCTTTAATTTCTAAACTTGATTTCTTCTAATTTAGTGTTACAACCCCCCCCCCCCCCCACCTTTATTTCTTTTTCTGTTATACACATGCATGAAATTTAGCAACTCAGTCTCTAGGGTTCGACTTGGATTACCACTTATTGAATTCATTCAGAAAATATTTCATTACTAATAATTTCAGTTAATTTTTGGTGGAATCGACAACCATTAGATAGTAAAAGTGTCACTTTACATCAATGGTGAGAAAGCATTCTGCTTTAACTCAATTCGGGTAGGGAAGCTTCCCACTTCTTTCTTTATTTTGTTATTTTGTTTTCGTTTTCCTTGTTACCTTTTCTACTTTATCAAAAGATACAAAAAGAACAGTCATTTCTTATTCAAGATGTTGTCAAGTTCTTAGATTGTGATTCTTTTCATTGCAAGTTTATATTTACTATGCTTGTGCTCAGCAACAACAGTTGAATATGATTCCAGTGCCATTATCATCAATGGTGAACACAAAATCATTTTCTCTAGTGCAATTCATTATCCCTACAGTACCCCTAAGGTATTGAAAATATCATTGTTCACTAGCTGGTGCTAGCACTTCTAGAAAACAAGTAGTTCTTTTAAATGCATTTCCTGATTCTATACTTCTAAGTATTATGATTATGTGGTGGTATGCAGATGTGACTTGATCTAAGTAACAAGTCCAAGGAGGGCAGCCTTGATGCTATTAAAACTTATGTCTTTTGGGATCGCCATGAGCCTATCCGGTGGTTGGTTTGAATTGCTGCTAGACTTTTAAGTTGAAAAAGAAAATTTTGATTTTCTCCCCTAATATATGTGTGTGTGTGTGTGTGTGTGTGTGTGTGTGTATAAATAATTTCTCTGGAAATTTGGACATTGTGAAATTCTTCACTCTCATTCAAAAAGATGGACTTCATGTCATTCTGCGGATTGGCTTTTACGTTTGTGTTGAATGGAATAATGGGTTTCTTTCTAATATGCTTGTAAAGAGAATACTAATATGCATCTCAGTGACTTCCCTATGAGGTTGGACAATGCTCCAGGCATTGGATTGAGGACAGACAATGAGATTTACAAGGTTTCATTTTTTACTTGCTCTATTTTTTTTTTCCTTTGCAATGTTCATATCAATACTTGATATGAGCACTATAATTTTGCTTTCTATAGAATGAAATGAAAACTTTTAACACTAAAATTGTAAACATCCTGAAAGAAGCAAAAACGTTTGCTCCATAGAGAGGACCTATAATTCTTGCACATGTTTTTACATTTATAGCATTTTTCATTCTTTCTTCTATATGATTCAAGTAGCATTTATATTTGTATTACTAGGATTTTTTTTTTTGGTCTCAAAGTTGCTGAACTTTTGTGTTTGTACATAATAGATTAAGAATGAATATGGAAACATCATGGGACCTGATGGTGCTATGAACTTATAAAGTCCAGTCTTATGGCACGTAACCCTATAAAACAACAAAATGTGAGGTCGGTGGCCCTCATCCAGCCACTACGACACTCAAGTTTGGAAATCATAGGTTGTGAATAAGAGAATAATTTAATAGTGAATTTTTACAAAACTAATGTTTTTGATCCCCCTAGCTGCTTCTAATATTTATAAGTTTTAAGGAAAATAGTCTTGCCTTAATCACAGAGACAATCTTAGGTTGACATCCCAAGATTTTCTCCTTATAATCCGGCTTGATCTTTGCTTGACGCTAGTATTACTTGGTCTAAATTTTGCTTGGCTTGTTTCCCGAGCGATAACTTTGCTCCTTCTCTTGTTGCTATCCCGTTTGGACCTAGACTAAACAATCTTTTATCAAGTTTGATCCTACTCAGTTTAGGTGGTTAAGTCACCTCTGGCTCGACTTTGACTCTTTGAATGAGCATTTGACACTTTGATCGCCACTTTGGATATTTTGGCTCGGCTTTGACTCTTTGAACGAGCATTGATACTTTAACTGCCACATTGACTATTTCACTTAGTTTCGGTGGTGTAGTATCAGGACTTCATAGAAATACAGGGAAAAGTTACATTCAATCACGTGCACAAATGGTTGTCGCCTAAAATATTTGAGTTTTGTGGATTATGTGCCAGCAACCAGATGCTCCATTACCCATTGTACTCATTATTTCTAATTCTTCAGCATTAAATAATTTAGTCACAGAAGTTTAAAGTAACATTCATACTAGTTGGCCTCTTAATGGCTCTGTTCCATGTTGTGCTATAGATTGATACCTGCAAGGGCTTTTACTGTGATACCTTCCATCCAAACAATCCCATAAGTCCAAAAATTTTGAGAATGGAAGTGGATAGTAGGCCTTTTTTCTACTGAAATAACACTTTTTCTTCTAATTGACCTTATTGAAATACATAGAATCTGCATTTTTTGTATGTCCTTGTAGGTTTAAGGCCTGGGGTGGGAAAAACCCATATAGCACTGCTAAAGATTTGGCATTTTCAATTGCTCGATTTGTCTAAGCTGGTGGGGTCTTGAATAACTACTATATGGTATTTCCCTGCAAAGCAATGACTTCATATGTTTATTTTCAATGGACTTATGTTTGCTTTAACTTATTGACAAGTTTTTCTTAACCTCCATTCAATATCATGGAGGAACTAACTTTGGACCCAACGTAGGAGGTCCATATATAACCACATCATATGATTATAAGGTTCCAATTGATGAATATGGTAATTCACAATTAAATCTATGTTGATATATACTTTAAACCTTGATTGATGTATTGCTAGCAAAAATATCAAATATTGCCAGCAAAAATATCAAATATTGCCATTAACAATGTCATGGCATAAAAGTTTAAGACTTGCAGGGAATTTGAATAAGCCAAAGTGGGGGCATCTCAAGCAACTCCATGCATCTATCAAATTGGGAAAGAAAATTATCACTAATTGCCGATTGCTTTATCGTTTGGATTGAAGATCCTCCATCCCCCTGTTCTAGAGGATCTTTTATTGACTGATTTATTAAGTTTTTTTTATTCCTTATACATGCTTATTTTTCTCAAATATAAATGAATAAATAAACATAAGAAGGATTGAGCATTTGTTGTGCTAATTAGGCGTTATTGTCAGCAGAAACTTAAGACCATGTTACAAGTTTGTAATTGAATAAAACTGATATTTACTGCCATCTAGTTTCACTGTGCAGGTGCTGGATAGCAGAATAATAATTGGCAAGTGATCCTGTGACATCAAATTCTCAAATTTGACTTAGATCAGAAGGATTTCTCTTTCCCCAAGTATCTGGAACTGCTATCACGTTGTTTAGCTTTAAGGACTACCTCCTGTGTTGTGGTACCAATGATCTCATTAGTAAGTTTCTAGTTGACACTTGTACAGCTTTAACAGTGTCCTAAGTTCAACAATCCTCATTCCAATCATTCAATCACTTAAAAAAAAATCTATAACCTATCAACAAATTAACATTATGATGGTGATGCCACCTTAAGTTCGATAGAGAATTTCACCTTAGTACCAATGCATAGAAGAATATTTTTCTTCGCAAATATTTATTGCTTTGCAGAAAAACTATTGTATACATAAAATAGGCTTCATGACAATAAAAATCATAAACTTATATAATATTTTCAGTTGTATATCCTTCTAGTTTTATCAATTCAATTAACATGCTTTAATCACTTTACAATCATATCCTTATATGCCTGTCTAAATCTACCATTGATTTAATAACATGGATACTAAGCAGGAGCTGTAAGTGATTAGTGTGCTAAGAACAAGCCAATCTGATATGAATTGCACTTCTAGCCATGGAAATTCCAAGGACCATGTTGCTCCTTCCAGAAGAGCTCTCTGACGCTATGCATAGTATGCATATGATGGAAAAGGTGGAGGAGATAATCTTCTGCCAATTTAAATTTATTACATTTGATTTGCTTGCATAGTAATTTGCACTTAAGTGAAAGTTTTTGGGCTTTTGCAAGATTGTCTTGGGAAGGAGAAGTGTTGTATTGTTGTGTATGATGCCACATTTTTAGTACAGGAACCTCAAAGAATTAACAATAGGCCAGCTGTCTAAGCTCTTTGCTCAAAAGCCAATTAAGGAAATACCATCAAATTAATGAAATTGTTATATTTAACCAATTTTTTAATTAAATTGTTTGGATAAATAATTAGACTTGTCAATTTATAAAAACTTTGGACTATTAAAAGATGATCCATGATGCCAGAAGATTGCAGTGATAAACTATTTTTTTTTTTTTATGAAGAGAAGGGCAAAAATGATGATGGGTTTGCTCGAGATTATGCCAAATAAGAATGTTACATCAAAGTTCCTGAAAGATGAAAAACATAGATATTTTATTATCACCATTATTTTTTATAAGAACAACACCAATTTACCGCAGTATCATTGTAGCACATCACAGGTATTTCCTCATACTTCTTCACCTTCAATACTACACACTTTTTAGTCAATCTCCTAATAATTAAATTCGTACAAAATTTTTAATTTCAACTTTTTTTAATTTGTGTGTGTGACTTTTTATAAAGAAATGTAAAACGAAGATTTCCAAAAGAATAGTTTTCCCAATATTGTTTTATTCCTGAGAATATTATATTCCTCTCTAAGAAAAGCACAAGATGAGTTCCATAAGATTCACGAATCCAGAGACAATTACAACATATGCCCACCATCGTGCCTGTCAATTACTATCAAAATGGAATCCTAATAATGGACTTATGAATACGCTTCCAAAAGATTCATCATACTACAAAATTTGTTCAGCCTCTTAGGCTTTATTACAATCCTCAATGTGTCTTTTTGCAAATGTCATTTCATTGAGAGAGCAGATAAATAAAATAAGCAAAAAATGTACTAGGAAAAAATGAAAATTTTATTAAAATACCAAATCAGCAACTACAAGTGAAAGTCAATGTTAGACCAAGCTACATCTCTGTATCAATGTTGGATTTGATTATTTATACATATAGCCCTGAAAGAAAAAAGAAAAGAGGAACAATTGCAGTTAAAATCATTGTAGAGCTTTGCGCCAATAGCTTCATTGCCTGCCGCACATTTGCTGCATACTGAAAGAGGTTTGATACATCATGCCATTGAATGTAGTCCCAAAGGGGCTCAGCCCATGATTCATTGCACCAGCAGCATAATAAGGTGCTACGTATCCTTCCATCCCCGCCTGCACACCAGCCCAATATGGATTATATGCATAAGAGCCAACAGGCATCAAAAAGCTGTGAGAGTCATCTTGAGAATTTTTTATTCCTCTCTTTTTCTTTCCTCCTCTGCTGAAAACCAATTTTTTCTGAACTTCATCCTCAGTCACTTTCCTGTTCTTTCCTCCCTCGCGAGAAACCACCTCTTCCTGCACTTCTTCCTCAACCACCAGAACACTTGTATCCTTCATTCTCGTTGACCCAATAGTGGCTTCAGATACATCAGCTGCTCTTTTAGTTCTAGCTTTTTTAGCAATCTGGTATGGATCATCAAGAAGCTTCCTTTTATTTGCCTCGTCTTCTATATTATCAAGAGTTGTCTTCTTCGATTCCTGAAATGATCCTGCAGGCAGTTTTTTTGTAGAAATCTGAGGTTGCGAACAGAGAGCCGATTCCACATCCATAACTCGAAAAGAGTTGCTTTTTGCATTTTCACCGCTACTGCTATTACCACAACTAGACTCCACAAAGCAATTAATTGTATCTCTAAGTGTCATGTTTGGAATCAGAGAATCAGCAAGGACGTTTGCTGCTCCACATACACATTTCAACTTAGAGATGATTAGATGGTCTCTAATACATTTATCACAAAAGCTCTTGAAACAGCATTTGCTAGTCAATACAGCATCTTTCATTACTTGCTTGCACAAGGGGCAGAGTAGTTCTGGTGGAAGATCACTAACAGACCAGGATCTCTTTGAAGGGAAGCAGCCAAAAATTTCCTTCTTAAAAGCATCATCATTAGGCTGCAAAACAGCAGTTGCACCACTTGACAAAACATAAGAGCCATCTGGGTTTGGCACCAGCATCGACTTGGGAATACCAGTAGGAGGCCTTACTCCTTTGAAATCATAATTTGGATCTCCATTTGTTGGGCAATGCTGAATAAAATGTCCCGGCACCTTACACCTGTGACATATATAACCTTCTGGAGGTGTTTTCTTCCACAATCCACCAAAACTATGGCCATCCATTCTTCCGCAACCCCTACCATTCACGCCTTGGGTCCTAGAACCCACACCAATAGAACCTTCAAGCCGCCAGTCCAAGGCTGGAGTATTGACTAAAGCCTTAATCTTGCTGTCCTCATCAAATTCCACATCTACACTTGTCATGCTAGACTGAGCTGGCTTCATTCTGGGAATCACAAACACATCGTCCCCAAACCCATCATCATATCCAAAACTTGCGTCTCCGCTGCATTTTGTTGAGGACAAACTAGTAATAGTACTTGCAGACACAGAACTAACACCAGTATTTACGGGGGTGCTTCTGGATGAAGCAGTAACAACAGTTTCAGTATTGGATGAACCAGTGCGATAAGAGGAACTAAGTGGCTGTTGCTTTTCAATAACAACAATAGTTGCAGTGTCTACGGGCTTGCCACGCCTCGTTCCAGGAATACGGCGAATCAAGACACGAGTATTGTTAGGAATCAACATATCATCAACATAACAATCATTGGTCTGGGCATTAATGACCACAAGGTCCAAATCAGTACCAAAACATAGACCATTAGAATGAGACTTCATATTAGATTTATACTTATATTCAAAAATTTTCCTTTTCAAAGCATCAACAGAAATAACAGAGCCATCCACAGAGATTGAATCATACTCTTTGGCACTGAAAAATTTAAAATATATCGGCATCGAATTGAATAGTAACGAAAGAATACAAACTTTAATATGAGAGAGAGAAATTGCTATTTCACTCGTATACAAGAGGATGAAAAAGTATAATCAACATGCGATCGAATTGTGAATTGCCCAGTGAAACAGAAATTTTTGTACGCCAATCTGCAGGCATAGCCACAGACTTGTAGCTGCTTGAGGTGCAAGCATAGCCATAGACGCGTAGGAAGTTTTATTAATCCCAAATCCAATTGGACTTGGTGTTTTTGTGTATATTTAATCAATGGTAATCTAATAGGATGAGTTTATGAAGTATATAATTAAATTTAGGATGGATTTAGGCTTAAAATTTAATATTTAGAATAGATTTAAATTTTACGTGTTAGATATATGTTATCTAAATTCATTTATATAAATATTTAATTAAATATAAAAGATATATTTTTTATAATAATATTTATAAATTTTTATATATTTTATTTTATATAAGATGAAATTAAAATATTTTATAGAATTATTAAATTTTTAGAATATGAATTATTAATAAAAATACTTTTTATTTAGATTTTTAATTAAAAATATAAAATTAAATGGATTCTGATATTTTTCAGGTAATAATAATTGAGTTCGGACTGATTTGAATAATTGAAAATAAATTTTAATCAAGTTTGAGACTGGTTCAGGTTTTGAAAATATTAATCGAATTTGGATTCAGGTCGGGTACCTTACCCATTACCATCCTTACACTTGATGTCTATTCCTTTAAATTTTTAGGGATTTCGTTTCTTTGTTTTTTAAAGATATTCTAGAAATATATATTTTTTATAAATATCAAACATTTTAAATAATTTAAATTATTCTTTCTTTTATCTCAAATATTTTCATCTCTCTTAATTTTCAAATCTAGGATTTTTCTCTCATTTCTCACCTTTCTAATATTTTCATCTCTATAATTTTCCAGTGGCTCAAAATTTTATCTATCTCAATATTCATTTTCTTAAAAAACTAATTAATTTTTTTCTATTATCTGTAAATTTTTAATTTTCACAATAAAAATGGAAAGCAAAATAAGGATAAATTAGAGAAACTCAATCTTCCTTTAATTCTAATTTTAGACCACTTATCGATAATCTTGATAAATTATTCAAATAGTCACCTTTTCATATATGGTTGATGGTTGAGAACTCGTGGTTCTCTATGTGCTTCAACGTAGGAGAAGATTATAGATTCGATGGGTTGGGTCAAGAGGCTAGGCCTTGTTTTGGGTAGCGGTTACTTTATTCTAATTCTGGCTGTAAGCCTTTATCTGTGTATCTAACCCATTGGGTGTTTAATGCAATGAAATATGCATAAGAAAGAAAAAAGAAAGTTAAGTGATGAGTCATTCTATCCAATCCAGAATCAGAGCTCTCGCATCAAAGTTGATGCAGAAATAGCAACAGCAACGACGTCATCACTCTTACAAATCAGGGTCATCTTTTTGGAAAAGGTTTTCTATTATGATGATTGATATAGATGACTGAACGCTGTTTTCTACTCCATATGCTTCGCCTAGTACTATACTATTTTCACTGTGCAGGCGCTGGATAGCAGAATAATAACTGGCAGGTGATCCTGTGACATGAAATTCTCCAATTTGACTTAGATCAACTTTCCCCAAGTATCTAGAGCCGCTATCACGATATTTAGCTTTAAGGACTACCTCCTATGCTATGGTGCCAATTATCTCATTAGCAAGTTTCAAGCTGAGACTCGTATAGCTTCCAGCAGTGTCCTGAGTTCAACAATCCTCATTCCAATCATTCAATCACTTGAAAAAAATCTATAGCCTGTCAATAAATTAACATTATGACGGTGATGCCACCCTGAGTTCGATAGAGAATTTCACCTTAGTACCAAAGCATAAAAGAATATTAATTTTCGCAAACATTTATTGCAGAAAAACTATTGTATATATAAAATAGGCTTAATGACAATAAAAATCATCAACTTATACCATTTTTTCAGTTGTATACCCCTCTAGTTTTATCAATTCAGATAACATGCTTTAATCACTATTACAATCATATCCTTAGATGCCTGTCTAAATCTATCATTAATTTATTAACATGGATGCTAAGCAGGAGCTGTAAGTGATTAGTGTGCTGAGAAGAAGCCAATCTGATATGAACTCCACTTCTAGCCATGGAAATTCAAAGGGACCATGCGGCTCCTTCCAGAAGGGCTCTCTAACGCTAATGCATGTGGTGGAAAAGGTGGAGGAGATAATCTTCTGCCAATTTAAATTTATTACATTTGATTTGCTTGCATAGTAATTTGTAGTTAATTGAAAGTTTTTGTGCTTTTGCAGGAATGTCTTGGGAAAGAGAAGTGTTGTATTGTTGTGTTTGATGCCACATTTTTAGTACAGGAACCTCAAGGAATTAACAATAGGCTAGCTATCCAAGCTCTTTGCTCAAAAGCCAATTAAGGAAATACCATCAAATTAATTGAATTATTATATTTAACCAATTTTTTAATTAAATTGTTTCGATGAATAATTAGACTTGTCAATTATAAAAACATTGGACTATTAAAAGATGATCCATGATACCAGAAGATTGCAGTGATAAACTGATTTTTTTTTTTTTTTTTTTGCAAGAAAAGGGCAAAAATGATTATGGGTTTGCTCAAGATTATGCGAAAGAAGAATGTTATATCAAAGTTCCTGAAAGATGAAAAAAATATATATTTTATTATCACCATTATTGTTGATAAGAACATCATCACTTTCCCAATTATCATTGTAGCACATCACAGGTACTTTCTCTTGCTTCTTCACCTTCAATACTACACACTTTTTAGCCAATCTCCTAATAATTAAATTTATATAAAATTTTTAAATTAAACTTTATTTTAATTTGTGTATGTGACTCTTTATAAAGAAATGTAAAAAGAAGATGTCCAAAACAATAGTTTTTCCAATATTATTTTATTCCTGAAAATTTTATATTCCTCTCTAAGAAAAGCACGAGCTGAGTTTCATAAGATTCATGGATCCAGAGACAATTACAACACATGCCCACCATCTTGCTTGTCAATTTACTATCAAAATGGAATCCTACTAATGGACTTATGAATACACTTCCAAAAGATTCATCACACTACAAAGTTTGTTCTATCTCTTAGGCTTCATTACAATTCTCAATGTGTCTTTTTGCGGATGACATTTCTTTAAAAGAGTAGATAAATAAAATAAGCGAAAAATATGCTAAGAAAAAATTGAAATTTTATTAAAATACCAAACTAGCAACTACAAGTAAAACTCAAGGTCAGACCAAACTACATCACTGTATCAGTGTTGGATTTGATTATTTATGCATATAGCCCTGAAAGAAAATAGAAAAGAGGAACGATTGCAGTTAAAATCATTGTCGAGCTTTGCACCAACAGCTTCATTGCCTGCCACACATTTGCTGCATACTGAAAGAGGCTTGATTCATCATGCCATTGAATGTTGTCCCAAAGAGGCTCAGCCCATAATTCATTGCACGAGCAGCATAATAAGGTGCTACGTATCCTTCCATCCCCACCTGCAAACCAGCCCAATATGGATTATATGCATAAGAGCCAACAGGCATCAAAAAGCTGTGAGAGTCATCTTGAGAATTTTTTATTCCTCTCTTTTTCTTTCCTTCCTTGCTGAAAACCAAGTTTTGCTGAACTTCATCCTCAGTCACTTTCCTATTCTTTCCTCCCTCGCTAGAAACCACCTCTTCCTGCACTTCTTCCTCAACCACCAGAACACTTCCTTGTGATGCTGTATCCTTCATTCTCGTTGACCCAATAGTGGCTTCAGATACATCAGCTGCTCTTGTAGTTCTAGCTTTTTTAGCAATCTGGTATGGATCATCAAGAAGCTTCCTTTTATTTGCCTCGTCTTCTATATTTTATAGTGTTGTCTTCTTCGATTCCTGAAATGATCCTGCAGGTAGTTTTGTTGTAGAAATCTGAGGTTGCGAACAGTGAGCCGATTCCACATCCACAACTCGAAAAGAGTTGCTTTTGGCATTTTCACCGCTATTGCTATTACCACAACTAGACTTCACAAAGCAATTAATTGCATCTCTAAGTGTCATGTTTGGAATCAGAGAATCAGCAAGGACGTTTGCTGCTCCACATACACATTTCAACTCAGAGATGATTAGATGGTCTCTAATACATTTATCACAAAAGCTCTTGAAACAGCATTTGCTAGTCAATACAGCATCTTTCATTATTTGCTTGCACAAGGGGCAGAGGAGTTCTGGTGGAAGATCATTAACAGACCAGGATCTCTTTGAAGGGAAGCAGCCAAAAATTTCCTTCCTAAAAGCATCATCATTAGGCTGCAAAACAGCAGTTTCACCACTTGACAAAACATAAAAGCCATCTGCGTTTGGCACCAGCTTCGACTTGGGAATACCAGTAGGAGGCCTTACTCTTTTGAAATCATAATTTGGATCTCCATTTGTTGGGCAATACTGAATAAAATGAACCGGCGCCTTACACCTGTGACATATATAACCTTCTGGAGGTGTTTTCTTCCACAATCCACCAAATCTATGGCCATCCATTCCTCCACAACCCCTACCATTCAGGCCTTGGGTCCTAGATCCCACACCAATAGAACCTTCAAGCCGCCAGTCCAAGGCTGGAGTATTGACTAAAGCCTTAATCTTGCTGTCCTCATCAGATTCCACATCTACACTTGTCATGCTAGACTGAGTTGGCTTCATTCTGGGAAACACAAACACGTCGTCCCCAAACCCATCATCATATCCAAAACTTGCGTCTCCACTGCATTTTGTTGAGGACAAACTAGTAATAGTACTTGCAGACACAGAACTAACACCAGCATTTACGGAGGTGCTTCTGGATGAAGCAGTAACAGCAGTTTCGGTATTGGATGAACCAGTGCGATAAGAGGAACTAAGTGGCTGTTGCTTTTCAATAACAACAATAGTTGCAGTGTCTATGGGCTTGCCACGCCTCGTTCCAGGAATACGGCGCATCAAGACACGAGTATTGCTAGGAATCAACATATCATCAACATAACAATCGTTGGTCTGGGCATTAATGACCACAAGGTCCAAATCAGTGCCAAAACATAGACCATTAGAATGAGACTTCATATTAGATTTATACTTATATTCAAAAATTTTCCTTTTCAAAGCATCAACAGAAATAACAGAGCCATCCACAGAGATGGAATCATACTTTTTGGCACTGAAAAATTTAAAATATATCGGCATCGAATTGAATGGTAACTAACGAATACAAACTTTAATATGAGAGAGAGAAATTGCTATTTCACTCGTATACAAGAGGATCAAAAAGTATAATCAACATGCGATCGAATTATGAATTGCCCAGTGAAACAGAAATTTTTGTACGCCAATCTGCAGGCATAGCCATAGACGCGTAACTGCTTGAGGTGTACGCAAAGCCACAGATGCGTAGGAAGTTTTATTAATCCCAAATCCAATTGGACTTGGTGTTTTTGTGAATATTTAATTATTCTTAATCTAATAGGATGAGTTTAGGTTTAAAATTTAATATTTATAATAGATTTAAATTTTACATATTAGATATATAGAATAAATTCGTTTATATAAATATTTAATTAAATATAAAATATATATATTTTTATAATAATATTTATAAATTTTTGTATATTTTATTTTATATAAGATGAAATTGAAATATTTTATAGAATTATTAAATTTTTAGAATATGAATTATTAATAAAAATATTTTTTATGTAGATTTTTAATTAAAAAATATAAAATTAAATGGGTTCTAATATTTTTCTAGTAATAATGATTGAGTTCGGACGGATTCGAATAATTGAGAATAAATTTTAATCAGGTTTGAAATAGATTCAAATTTCGAAAATATTAATCGAATTTGGGTTTAGATAGAGTGTCTTACCCATTGCCATCCCTCAACTTGGTGTCTATTTCTTTAAATCTTTAGGGATTTTTTTTCTTTGTTTTTTAAGGATATTTTAGAAATATTTTTTTTTATAAATATCAAACATTTTAAATAATTTAAATTATTTTTATCTCAAATATTTTCATCTCTCTAATTTTTCAAATCTAGGATTTTTTCTCTCATTTCTCACCTTTCTAATATTTTCATCTCTATAATTTTTCAGTCTCTCAAATTTTTATCTATCTCAATATTCATTTTCTTAAAAAACTAATTAATTTTTTTCTATTATCTGTAATTTTTAATTTTCACAATAAAAATGCAAAGCGAAAATAAGGAAAATTAGAGAAACTCAATCTTTCTTTAATTCTAATTTTAGACCACTTATCGATAATCTTGATAAATTATTTAAATAGTCATCTTTTCATATATGGTTGATGGTTGAGAACTCGTGGTTTTCTATGTGCTTCAACATAGGAGAAGATTATAGATTCGATGGGTTGGGTCAAGGGCTAGGCCTTGTTTTGAGTAGGGGTTATTTTGTTCTAATTCTGGCTGTAAGCCTTTATCTGTGTATCTAGCCCACTGGGTGTTTAATGCAATGAAATATGCATGAGAAAGAAAAAAGAAAGTTAAGTGATGAGTCATTCTATCCAATCCAGAATCAGAGCTCTCGCATCAAAGTTGATGCAGAAATAGCAACAGCAACGACGTCATCACTCTTGCAAATTATGCCTACGTACAGATGTAAACGAGATTCTAAAGCAGCATGCATTATAAAGGTTTTGTTCACTATAAAAGAAGAGGACGGAGAGGATATGGAGATGGATTTGTCTTCTTCTGCAAAGAAGAAAGAAAGCAAAGAAAAAAATGACAATGAAGAAAATCAGGGTCATCTTTTTGGAAGAGGTTTTCTATTATGATGATTGATATAGATGACTGAACGCTGTTTTCTACTCCATATGCTTCGCCTACGTACTATACTTTGTCACCCTCTCCTGCTCGTGACAGAAATTCGCCACACTCACCAACTAAAATCATCGTTATAGAAGGTAATAATGTGTAAAAAGAACGTAAGAAACGAATGATGTCTCGTGATTTAAAAAATGTCATTGATTAGCATAGAGTTTCACTCTTCATAATGAAAATATAAATAGAAAATAAAATAATCAAATTTGAAAAAAATTGATTTATTTTAAACTGGATCAATTTGAAATTAAATTAAAACTGAATCAAATCATCTATAAACTGAAATTCAAACCACTTCAAATCAGATTGAATCCATTCCCAAATCACCTTAGAATCAAAATCAATTGAAGCCACTTAGAGTCAGTTTGGTTTCATCCCTTTCTCAGCCCTGAACCTTCCGGGCATGTTATTGATGTCTCTAAGGGGAAACATAGGTCCACCTCTTTCCATCCAAAAATCAAGGAACTTCTCTTCAGCCGTATTACAATACTTTTCTCCATAGCTAAAGTCCTCCATTCCTTGTAAAACCAATATATTGGATTGGTTAAGTCTTTTTTTTTTTTTAAGAACTTTTCACCCATACTATTGAAGAACTTATAAGTTGAAGTGGGTTTCAAGGCTCGGCAGGTTTCCAATCCAAGCATCCAAAGAAGGATTGTACCTCAAATCAATGAATTTAAAATGCACAATGAAATTTCATATGTAAATGAAATTATATATTTGATACAAAAAAATTAAAATATGAAATACAATAATTAAATTCTACATAATTTGCATTTGGAGTTAAATTTCATACATAGATAATTTACCCCTCTCCCACTCTTATGCATAAATAAATAATTAAATATAGACCTTAATTTGCAAAATTAACAATTCGTGACTTAAAATTTTCCATTCAATCCAATTATCTTTCTCACCTCTCAATCCAAGGAGGGAAAAAAAAAAAAGGCTTCTTTCTTTTCTACTAGCATTCTCAAAAATGGTGATCATTTTCAAGAACTCATCCCGTGACAGGATAACAAATTTAGAGATATCAATTCTTTTTTTTTTTTTTTTGTCTCTTTGTTTCCATCGATCCAAACACTACTGGGTAACTTTTTGGAGGAAAAAAAGGTTTAAAAATAGATTTTTTTGTTACTGAAACAATGGGAAAAAGATACATAAATATAACTAATGTTGCCTGAAATTCTTGAGTCAGTGAATGGTCTTAGTGTTGAAAAGAGGTAAGGTCGGTAGCCTAAGCAGGGCCATTTCGATGCTCAAGTCAGTAAATGCCAAAGAAATAGCAAATACTGAAAAGTAATAATATAATAGAATTGCATACCTTGGCTAGTGCAATGAGCCATATTTATAGTATTGAGTATGGTGCCTGTTCTACCAATTCAAGATTTGCCAACTCACATCCAATCATTTTCTTTGGTATATTACAGAAATTTCACCTACAATGTAGCAAAGAACAAAAATCATTTCCTAAATCACTTCCAACATCAACTTCATCTTCCAAAAGAGTTGCATCTTGTTCTTGAGGCATGTTTCCACTACTTAAATCATTGCTAGTAGTCATAACTTCATTTTTATCCCAATATCAAGATGCAAATTCATTAAATTTGATATTTCTGCTGATAATCACTTTCTCAGTTTGCATATTGAACACTCTATAACCCTTTACATTGATGCCATGTCTAAGAAACACTCCAATCTTAACCTTGTGATCAACTTACTCCTCTTAACATCAGGAACAAGTGTGTAACAAATACATCTAAACGCTCTTAGATGACTGAACGCTGTTTTCTACTCCATATGCTTCGCCTACGTACTATACTTTGTCACCCTCTCCTACTCGTGACAGAAATTCGCCACACTCACCAACTAAAATCATCATTATAGAAGGCAATAATGTGTAAAAAGAACCGTTAGAAACGAATGATGTCTCATGATTTAAAAAATGTCATTGATTAGCATAGAGTTTCACTCTTCATAATGAAAATATAAATAGAAAATAAAATAGTCAAATTTGAAAAACCTTGGTTTGTTTTAAACTGATTCAATTTGAAATTGAATTAAAACGGAATCAAACCATCTATAAACTGAAATTCAAACCACTTCAAATCAGATTGAATCCATTCCCAAATCACCTTAGAATCAAAATCAATTGAAGCCACTTAGAGTCAGTTTGGTTTCATCCCTTTCTCGGCCCTGAACATTCCGAGCATGTTATTGATGTCTCTAAGGGGAAACATAGGTCCACCTCTTTCCATCCAGAAATCAAGGAACTTCTCTTCAGCCCTATTACAATACTTTTCTCCATAGCTAAAGTCCTCCATTCCTTGTAAAACCAATATATTGGAAAGCTTAGTTCCTTTTTTTTTTTTTTTTAAGAACTTTTCACCCATACTGTTGAAGAACTTATAAGTTGAATTGGATTTCAGGGCTCAGCAGGTTTCCAATCCAAGCATACAAAGAAAGACTGTACCTCAAATAAATGAATTTAAAATGTATAATGAAATTTCATTTGTAAATGAAATTATATATTTGATACAAAAAATTAAAATATGAAATACAATAATTAAAATCTACATAATTTACATTTGGAGTTAAATTTCATGCACAGATAATTTACCCCTCTCCCACTCTTATGCATAAATAAATAATTAAATAAAGACCTTAATTTGCAAAATTAATAATTCGTGACTTAAAATTTTCTATTCAATCCAATTATCTTTCTCACCTCTCAATCCAAGGAGGAAAAAAAAAGTCTTCTTTCTTTGCTACTAGCATTCTCGAAAATGGTTATCATTTTCAAGAACTCATCCCGTGATAGGATAACAAATTTAGAGATATCAATTCATTTTTTTTTTTCTCTTTGTTTCCTTCGATCCAAATACTACTGGGTAACATTCTAGATGAAAAAAAAAAATTAAAATAATATTATTTTTTGTTAGTGAAACAACGTGAAGAAGATACACAAATACAACTGATATTGCCTAGAATTCCTGGGTCAGTGAATGGTCTTGGTGTTGAAAAGAGGTGAGGTCGGTGGTCTAAGCAGAGCCACTTTGACGATTAAGTCAGTAAATTCCAAAAAAGGAGTAAATACTAAAAAGAAATAATATAATATAATTGTGTACCTTGGCAAGTGCAATGAGCCATATTTATAGTATTGAGTATGGTGCCTGTTTTGCCTTATTCTGGATTTGCCAACTCATATCCAATCATTTTCTTCCGTATATTACAGAAATTTCACCTGCACTATAGTGACATTTTCAGTGAAAACCCAGCTCATTTTACAAGCGTGCATCTGACTTCTAAACTTTCCGAATACCTTGCCTTGTCTGAGCATCCTGCATTCCATCCAAACTTCTTGCTTCCTTTCTAAACATATTGCATCTCGACTAAACACCTGTGTTTTATCCAAAAATACCATGTCCTAACTAAGCACCTTATGTCTTATCCAAAAATATTATGCCCTAACTAAGCGTCCTATGTCTTAATGAAATTTGAATCTAATTCGTATTTGATGATCCAAATACTTTTCCTTCTGGATCGGATTTTTATACATACTATATCAACAACAATCTTATAAATTTTGCAAAAACTACTAATGATCTCAACTATGGCACAGAATTTTCGAAATTCAACAACCCTTTATAGGAGTGAAGATGGCATGCTTGAGTTGAGGGCTCATTAAACTCATCTATGCAGTCCTTATCTTCATTACAAGCATACCCATTTCTTTAACATTAGCTTTTTTTTTTATTTTACTTATTTTTCTTTTAATTTCTCGCATTTTCTAAGAAGTTGAATAGAAAAAGAATTCGAGTTAGTAGAAGATTGACGAGGCTTTAGCTTTTTTTTGCTGAAATAACATTGTTTCTTCTAGTTGACCTGATTGAAATACATAGAATCTGCATTTTTTGTATGTCCTTGTAGGTTCAAGGCCTGGGGTGGGAAAAACCCATATAGCATTATTGAAGATTTGGCATTTTCAGTTGCTCGATTTGTCCAATCTGGTGGGGTCTTGAGTAACTATTATATGGCATTTCCCTGCAATGCAATGACTTCATATGTTTATTTTCAATGGACTTATGTTTGCTTTAACTTATTGACATGTTTTTCTTAAGCTCCATTCTGTATCATGGAGGAACCAACTTCGGACACAACGCAGGAGGTCCATATATAACCGCATCATATGATTATAAGGTTCCAATTGCTGAATTTGGTAATTCACAATTAAATCTATGTTGATTTATATTTTAAACCTTGATTGATGCATTGCCTGCAAAAAATATCAAATATTGCCATTAACAATTTCATGGCATAAAAGTTTAAGACTTGCAGGGAATTTGAATCAGCCAAAGTGGGGGCATACCAAGCAACTCCATGCATCTATCAAATTGGGAAAGAAAATTATTACTAATTGCCGATTGCTTTATTGTTTGGATTGAAGATTCTGCATCCTCTTGTTCTGGAGGATCTTTTATTGACTGATGTATTAAGGTTATTTGATTCCTTATACATACTTATTTTTCTCAAATATCAATGAATAAATAAACACAAGAGGGATTTAGAATTTGTTGTGCTAATTAGGCATTATTGTGAGCAAAAACATAAGGCCATGTTACGAGGTTGTAATTGAACAAAACCGATATTTACTGCCATCTATTTTCACTGTGCAGGCGCTGGATAGCAGAATAATAACTGGCAGGTGATCCTGTGACATGAAATTCTCCAATTTGACTTGCATCAACTTTCCCCAAGTATCTAGAGCCGCTATCACGATGTTTAGCTTTGAGGACTACCTCCTGTGCTATGGTGCCAATTATCTCTTTAGCAAGTTTCAAGCTAAGACTCGTATAGCTTCCGGCAGTGTCCTGAGTTCAACAATCCTCATTCCAATCATTCAATCACTTGAAAAAATTCTATAGCCTGTTAATAAATTAACATTATGACGGTGATGCCACCCTGAGTTCGATAGAGAATTTCACCTTAGTGCCAAAGCATAAAAGAATATTATTCTCCGCAAACATTTATTGCAAAAAAACTATTGTATATGTAAAATAGGCTTAATGACAATAAAAATCATCAACTTATACCATTTTTCCAGTTGTATGTCCTTCTAGATTTATCAATTCAGATAACATGCTTTAATCACTGTTACAATCATATCCTTAGATGCCTGTCCAAATCTACCATTAATTTATTAACATGGATGCTAAGCAGGAGCTGTAAGTGATTAGTGTGCTGAGAACAAGCCAATCTGATATGAACTCCACTTCTAGCCATGGAAATTCCAAGGGACCATGCGATTCCTTCCAGAAGGGCTCTCTGACGCTATGCATGTGGTGGAAAAGGTGGAGGAGATAATCTTCTGCCAATATAAATTTATAGCATTTGATTTGCTTGCATAGTAATTTGCCCTTAAGTGAAAGTTTTTGTGCTTTTGCAGGAATGTCTTGGAAAGGAGAAGTGTTGTATTGTTGTGTCTGATGCCACATTTTTAGTACAGGAACCTCAAGGAATTAACAATAGGCTTGCTGTCCAAGCTCTTTGCTCAAAAGCCAATTAAGGAAATACCATCAAATTAATTAAATTGTTATATTTAACTAATTTTTTAATTAAATTGTTTCGATGAATAATTAGACTTGTCAATTTATAAAAACATTGGACTATTAAAAGATGATCCATGATACCAGAAGATTGCAGTGATAAACTGATTTTTTTTTTCTTTTTTTGTAAGAAAAGGGCAAAAATGATGATGGGTTTGCTCAAGATTATGCCAAAGAAGAATGTTATATCAAAGTTCCTGAAAGATGAAAAAAAAATATATCTTTTATTATCACCATTATTGTTGATAAGAATATCACCACTTTTCCCATTATCATTGTAGCACATCACAGGTACTTTCTCTTGCTTCTTCACCTTCAATACTACACACTTTTTAGCCAATCTCCTAATAATTAAATTTATATAAAATTTTTAATTTAAACTTTATTTTAATTTGTGTATGTGACTCTTTATAAAGAAATGTAAAAAGAAGATGTCCAAAAGAATAGTTTTTCTAATATTGTTTTATCCCTGAAAATTTTATATTCCTCTCTAAGAAAAGCACGAGCTGAGTTCCATAAGATTCATGGATCCAGAGACAATTACAACACATGCCCACCATCGTGCCTGTCAATTTACTATCAAAATGGAATCCTACTAATGAATTTATGAATACACTTCCAAAAGATTCATCACACTACAAAGTTTGTTCTATCTCTTACACTTTATTACAATCCTCAATGTGTCTTTTTGCAGATGACATTTCTTTGAGAGAGCAGATAAATAAAATAAGCAAAAAAATATACTAAGAAAAAATTGAAATTTTATTAAAATACCAAACCAGCAACTACAAGTAAAAGTCAAGGTCGGACCAAACTACATCACTGTATCAATGTTGGATTTGATTATTTATACATATAGCCCTGAAAGAAAATAGAAAAGAGGAACGATTGCAGTAAAAATCATTGTCGAGCTTTGCACCAACACCTTCATTGCCTGCCACACATTTGCTGCATACTGAAAGAGGCTTGATTCATCATGCCATTGAATGTAGTCCCAAAGAGGCTCAGCCCATAATTCATTGCACGAGCAGCATAATAAGGTGCTACGTATCCTTCCATCCCCACCTGCACACCAGCCCAATATGGATTATATGCATAAGAGCCAACAGGCATCAAAAAGCTGTGAGAGTCATCTTCAGAATTTTTTATTCCTCTCTTTTTCTTTCCTCCCTTGCTGAAAACCAATTTTTGCTGAACTTCATCCTCAGCCACATTCCTATTCTTTCCTCCATCGCTAGAAACCACCTCTTGCTGCACATCTTCCTCAACCACCAGAACACTTCCTTGTGATGCTGTATCCTTCATTCTCGTTGACCCAATAGTGGCTTCAGATACATCAGCTGCTCTTGTAGTTCTAGCTTTTTTAGCAATCTGGTATGGATCATCAAGAAGCTTCCTTTTATTTGCCTCGTCTTCTATATTATAAAGTGTTGTCTTCTTCGATTCCTGAAATGATCCTGCAGGTAGTTTTGTTGTAGAAATCTGAGGTTGCGAACAGTGAGCCGATTCCACATCCATAACTCGAAAAGAGCTGCTTTTGGCATTTTCACCGCTACTGCTATTACCACAACTAGACTTCACAAAGCAATTAATTGTATCTCTAAGTGTCATGTTTGGAATCAGAGAATCAGCAAGGACGTTTGCTGCTCCACATACACATCTCAACTTAGAGATGATTAGATGGTCTCTAATACATTTATCACAAAAGCTCTTGAAACAGCATTTGCTAGTCAATACAGCATCTTTCATTATTTGCTTGCACAAGGGGCAGAGGAGTTCTGGTGGAAGATCACTAACAGACCAGGATCTCTTTGAAGGGAAGCAGCCAAAAATTTCCTTCCTAAAAGCATCATCATTAGGCTGCAAAACAGCAGTTTCACCACTTGACAAAACATAAAAGCCATCTGCGTTTGGCACCAGCATCGACTTGGGAATACCAGTAGGAGGCCTGACTCTTTTGAAATCATAATTTGGATCTCCATTTGTTGGGCAATACTGAATAAAATGTCCCGGCACCTTACACCTGTGACATATATAACCTTCTGGAGGTGTTTTCTTCCACAATCCGCCAAAACTATGGCCATCCAATCTTCCACAACCCCTACCATTCACGCCTTGGGTCCTAGAACCCACACCAATAGAACCTTCAAGCTGCCAGTCCAAGGCTGGAGTATTGACTAAAGCCTTAATCTTGCTGTCCTCATCAGATTCCACATCTACACTTGTCATGCTAGACTGAGCTGGCTTCATTCTGGGAAACACAAACACGTCGTCCCCAAACCCATCATCATATCCAAAACTTGCGTCTCCACTGCATTTTGTTGAGGACAAACTAGTAATAGTACTTGCAGACACAGAACTAACACCAGCATTTACGGAGGTGCTTCTGGATGAAGCAGTTACAACAGTTTCAGTATTGGATGAACCGGTGCGATAAGAGGAACTAAGTGGCTGTTGCTTTTCAATAACAACAATAGTTGCAGTGTCTACGGGCTTGCCACGCCTCGTTCCAGGAATACGGCGAATCAAGACACGAGTATTGTTAGGAATCAACATATCATCAACATAACAATCGTTGGTCTGGGCATTAATGACCACAAGGTCCAAATCAGTACCAAAACATAGACCATTAGAATGAGACTTCATATTAGATTTATACTTATATTCAAAAATTTTCCTTTTCAATGCATCAACAGAAATAACAGAGCCATCCACAGAGATGGAATCATACTCTTTGGCACTGAAAAATTTAAAATATATCGGCATCGAATTGAATAGTAACGAACGAATACAAACTTTAATATGAGAGAGAGAAATTGCTATTTCACTCGTATACAAGAGGATGAAAAAGTATAATCAACATGCGATCGAATTGTGAATTGCCCAGTGAAATAGAAATTTTTGTACGCCAATCTGCAGGCATAGCCATAGACGCGTAACTGCTTGAGGTGCACGCATAGCCACAGACGCGTAGGAAGTTTTGTTAATATTTAATATGAGTTTAGATAGCATATAATTAAATTTAGGATGAGCTTATACTTAAAATTTAATATTTATGATAGATTTAAATTTTACATGTTAGATATATAGATTTAAATTTTACATGTTAGATATATGTTATTCAAATTCGTTTATATAAATATTTAATTAAATATAAAATATATATTTTTATAATAATATTTATAAATTTTTATATATTTAATTTTATATAAGATGAAATTAAAATATTTTATAGAATTATTAAATTTTTAAAATATGAATTATTAATAAAAATATTTTTTATGTAGATTTTTAATTAAAAAATATAAAATTAAATGGGTTCTAATATTTTTCGGGTAATAATAATCGAGTTCGGACGGATTCGAATAATTGAGAATAAATTTTAATTAGGTTTGAGACAGGTTTAAGTTTTGAAAATATTAATCGAATTTGGGTTTAGGTAAAGTGTCTTACCCATTGCCATCCCTAAACTTGGTGTCTATTTATTTAAATCTTTAGGGATTTTGTTTCTTTGTTTTTTAAGGATATTTTAGAAATATATATTTTTTTATAAATATCAAACATTTTAAATAATTTAAATTATTTTTATCTCAAATATTTTCATCTCTCTTAATTTTCAAATCTATGATTTTTCTCCCATTTCTCACCTTTCTAATATTTTCATCTCTATAATTTTCCAGTCTCTCAAATTTTTATCTATCTCAATATTCATTTTCTTAAAAAACTAATTAATTTTTTTCTATTATCTGTAATTTTTAATTTTCACAAAAATAGAGAAACTCAATCTTCCTTTGATTCTAATTTTAGACCACTTATCGATAATCTTGATAAATTATTCAAATAGTCATCTTTTCATATATGGTTGATGGTTGAGAACTCGTGGTTCTCTATGTGCTTCAACGTAGGAGAAGATTATAGATTCGATGGGTTGGGTCAAGGGGCTAGGCCTTGTTTTGGGTAGGGGTTATTTTATTCTAATTCTGGCTGTAAGCCTTTATCTGTGTATCTAGCCCATTGGGTGTTTAATGCAATGAAATATGCATAAGAAAGAAAAAAGAAAGTTAAGCGATGAGTCATTCTATCCAATCCAGAATCAGAGCTCTCGCGTCAAAGTTGATGCAGAAATAGCAATAGCAACGACGTCATCACTGTTGCAAATTATGCCTACGTACAGATGCATACGAGATTCTAAAGCAGCATGCATTATACTGACCGTTTAAAGGTTTTGTTCACTATAAAAGAAGAGGACGGAGAGGATGTGGAGATGGATTTGTCTTCTTCTGCAAAGAAGAAAGAAAGCAAAGAAAAAATTGACAATGAAGAAAATTAGGGTCATCTTTTTTGAAGAGGTTTTCTATTATGATGATTGATATAGATGACTGAACGCTGTTTTCTACTCCATATGTTTCGCCTACGTACTATACTTTGTCACCCTCTCCAGCTCATGACAGAAATTTGCCACGCTTACCAACTAAGATCATCGTTATAGAAGGCAGCAATGTGCAAAAAGAACCGTAAGAAACGAATGATGTCTTGTGATTAAAAAAATGTCATTGATTAGCATAGAGTTTCACTTTTCATAATAAAAATATAAATAGAAAATAAAATAATCAAATTTGAAAAAACTTTATTTATTTTAAACAGGATCAATTTGAAATTGAATTAAAACTGAATCAAACCATCTACAAACTGAAATTCAAACCACTTCAAATCAGATTGAATCCATTCCAAAATCACCTTAGAATCAAAATAAATTGAAGCCACTTAGAGTCAGTTTGGTTTCATCCCTTTCTCAGCCCTGAACCTTCTGGGCTTCATGGTATTGGTGTCTCTGAGGAGAAACGTAGGTTGACCTCTTTCCATCCAGAAATCAAGGAACTTCTCTTTCGCCCTGTTCCATTACTTTTCTCCATGGCTAAAGTCCTCCATTCCTTGTAAAACCAATATATTGGAATACTTAGGTTTTCCTTTTTTTTTTTTTAAGAACTTTTCACCCATACTATTGAAGAACTTATAAGTTGAATTGGATTTCAGGGCTGAACAGGTTTCCAATCCAAGCATACAAAGAAAGATTGTACCTCAAATCAATGAATTTAAATTGTATAATGAAATTTCATTTGTAAATGAAATTATATATTTGATACAAAAAAATTAAAATATGAAATACATTAATTAAATTCTACATAATTTACATTTGGAGTTAAATTTCATGCACAGAAAATTTACCCCTCTCCCACTCTTATGCATAAACAAATAATTAAATATAGACCTTAATTTGCAAAATTAATAATTTGTGACTTAAAATTTTCCATTCAATCCAATTATCTTTCTCACCTCTCAATCCAAGGAGGAAAAAAAAAAGTCTTCTTTCTTTTCTACTAGCATTCTGGAAAATGGTGATCATTTTCAAGAACTCATCCCGTGATTGGATAACAAATTTAGAGATATCAATTCTTTTTTTTTTTTTTTTATTCTCTTCGTTTCCATCGATCCAAATACTACTGGGTAACTTTCTGGATGAAAAAAAAAACTTAAAATAATATTATTTTTTGTTAGTGAAACAACGTGAAGAAGATACACAAATACAACTGATATTGCCTAAAATTCCTGAGTAAGTGAATGGTCTTGGTGTTGAAAAGATGTGAGGTCGGTGGTCTAAGCAGGGCCACTTTGACGATCAAGTCAGTAAACGCCAAAAAAGGAGTAAATACTAAAAAGTAATAATATAATATAATTGCGTACGTTAGAAAGTGCAATGAGCCATATTTATAGTATTGGGTATGGTGCCTGTTTTGCCTTATTCTGGATTTGCTAACTCATATCCAATCATTTTCTTCTGTATATTACAGAAATTTCACCCGCACTGTTGTGACATTTTCAATGAAAACCAACTCATTTTACCAGCGTGCATCTTACTTCTAAACTTCCCGAATACCTTGCCTTGTCTGAGCATCCTGCATTCCATCCAAACTTCTTGCTTCCTTTCTAAACATATTGCGTCTCGACTAAACACCTGTGTTTTATCCAAAAATACCATGTCTTGACTGAGCACCTTATGTCTTATCCAAAAATATTATGCCCTAACTAAGCGTCCTATGTCTTAATGAAATTTGAATCTAATTTGAATTTGAAGATCCAAATACTTTTCCTTCTGGATTGGATTTTTATACGTACTATGTCAACAACAATCTTATAAATTTTGCAAAAAATTACTAATGATCTCAACTATGGCACAGAATTTTCGAAATTCAGCAACCCTTTATAGGAGTGAAGATGGCATGCTTGAGTTGAGGGCTCATTAAACTCATCTCTGTAGTCATTATCTTCATTACAAGCATACCATTTCTTTAACATTAGCTTTTTTTTTTTGTTTTACTTATTTTCTTTTAATTTCTCACATTTTCTAAGAAGTTGAATAGAAAAAGAATTCAAGTTAGTAAAAGATTGATGAGGCTTTAGCTTTTTTTTGCTGAAATAACATTGTTTCTTTTAGTTGACCTGATTGAAATACATAGAATCTGCATTTTTTGTATGTCCTTGTAGGTTCAAGGCCTAGGGTAGGAAAAACCCATATAGCATTGCTGAAGATTTGGCATTTTCAGTTGCTCGATTTGTCCAAGCTGGTGGGGTCTTGAATGAATAAATCTTGAAATGTAGTTCAGCTTCCCCAGGAAACTGCGCACCTCAATCTCTATTTTTGGGGATGACATTTCTTGAATGGCTCAAACCTTGTCTGGATCTACTTCTATTCCCTTCTCACTCACTATGAATCCCAACAGCTTTCTAGATCTAGCTCCGAACACACATTTGGCTGGGTTCAACTTCAGCTGATACTTTCTGAGTCTTTCGAATACTTTCCTCAGCACCTGTACATGGCTTTCTCCCTCCCTGGATTTGATGATCATGTCATCCACATACACTTCTACCTCTTTGTGCATCATATCGTGGAATAATGTGACCATAGTGCGTTGGTAGGTAGCGCCAGCATTCTTTAAGCCAAATGGCATGACCCGATAACAGAATACCCCTCACTGAGTGATAAAAGCAGTTTTCTCCTTGTCTTGTTCATCCATGGGGATTTGATTGTACCCGGATGCTCCATCAATATACGAACATCTGCCCAATCTCGCAGCATTGTCTACTAGCACGTCTATGTGTGAGAGAGGGAAATCATCCTTCAAGCTTGCTGTATTGAGATCCCTGTAATCAATACACACCCTAATTCTCCCGTCCTTCTTCATTACCAGGACAACATTAGCTATCCATTGGGGATATTTGACTACTTACAAAAACCCAGTATCATACTGCTTTTTGACTTCATCCCTAACTTTGATTAGCGTGTCAGGGTTCATTCTTCTTAGCTTCTGCTTTACTGGAATTGTCCCAGGAATCAGGGGAATCTTGTGTGTCACTATCTGAGGATCTAACCCAGGCATATCGTCGTAACTCCATGAAAACACATCTAAGAATTCTTTAAGCAAACTGATCATATGTTCTAATTCCTCACTCCCCACAATCTTAAGTTCCCTTTTTATTTCTTCTGTGCCTAGATTGATGGTGTGCGTTTCGTCCCCACAAGGCACTAGGGAAGGTTCATCTCTTTCACCCCTTTCTTCTGCAAGTTCCTCTTCAGAGTCACTTGAAGTAATGGCAGTTATGGGGATTTCAAAATTAACCAGAGGAATTTCTGAGTCTATTGAATTATTAGGCGTTAATTGATGAATGGTCTTGAAGAAACGAAAGTGGAATATATTATAAGAATGGATTTCAAGAGAAAAAGGAAAAGAGAATCGGATGTAAAATGCGTTATTAATTCATTAATATTTGTATCATAAAAAAAGGGTCCATTTACAGCATTACACTTGTCACCATGGACAAAATGATCAAGTGTAGATAACCAGAGGTATTTTACTTGAGATTGAGTACAGGAATGTCCTCTGTTGTCCAGTTTTCCAATTCTTGCCCTTCAGCCATTGGCGAGATCAGGGCTTCATATAAGGAATCGAGATGGATGACATCAATGGATGGTTCGTCGGGAGATTCTTCAGCTTCCTTTGGATTTTCAATGATCGACTTGGTGAAGATGTCTATGATCTTTGGGACAACCTTTATTTTCCCAACTTTCTGGTCAAATCTCTGATCCCGAAGGAGGTTCCTCTTCCAAAATCGCCCATCCATAAGGGCATCTTCCTCAAATCTTAGGCCAAAACGGCCAACCTTCTGGATAGCCGGTATGGGTTCAACAATCCCCTGTAATGTGGCGCCCAGCCCCTTGCCTATCTCATATCCACTCTTAAGCATCACCTTTGCAACCATAGTTGTGGCCCCTTCATCCCTCAGGATAGTTTCTTGCAACTCTAGAGCCTGGAAAGAACTTTCCAAGGACTCTTCTGTTGCTTCCACATAAGGAAGTGATTGCGGCTTGGTAACCAACATGGCTTCCTCTCCCTTCATAGTGATGATTCTGCCGTCCATGATGTATTTAATTTTCTAATGCAAGGTCAAAGGTATAGCATTTGCTGAATGGATCCAAGGCCTCCCTAGCAGCATGGTGTATGCAGTTTCAATATCCATTACTTGGAATGTGACGTTGAAAGTGCATGCCCCGATTTGAAGCGGCAAGTCAATGTCTCCCAGTACTTTCCTCCTTGTGCCGTCAAAGGCTCTTACTACCATGGTACTTTGATGCATGTTTGATCGGTCGACAGGCAGCCTTGCCAAAGTGGCATTGGGCAAGACGTTAAGCGCAGATCCGTTGTCTATGAGGACTTTAGCAATTATGCAGCCTTTGTATTTTACTGTCACATGTAAAGCCTTGGTATGCCTTAAGCTAGCCGGGTCTATCTCCTCTTCTGAGAAGGTGATAAAACTAGATGCCTGAATTTATCCGACTATCTTCTCGAATTGCCTCGGTGTGATATCGGGATTTACAAAGGCTTGGTCCAGAATCTTCTGCAGGGCTTGGCGATGCACCTCTAAACTTAAGATCAATGACAGCAACGAAATCCGTGCAGGCATCTTCCTTAGTTGCTCAACCACGTCATATTCACTTTGCTTCATTATCTGAAGCAAGAGCTCGTCTTCTCTACTCGATTCAGCAGGTTCTCATTTCTCGACTTTCTCAACCTCTTCTTCCGTGTTTTCCTGCATCTCTTCCATTTTTACTTTCCCCTTCTTCTTTTCCTTCTCTTCATTCCCGTAAACATCTCCCACTTCGGATTATGAATTCTACCTCTTGCTCAGGTAGGGAGGTGTTACTGGTTGTGACAAGTTTGGGGTTTGGTTGGGGAGTAGCATTGCCAGAGGGTCCGGTATAGGTCATTCTGAAATGCTCATGGGGAGCTAATCACGGCTTAGGAAGTGTCATGGGTGGAGTATAAGTAAGACTAGGAGTTGTTGTGCTGCTGGATGCTTCTTGAGTGAAGACTTGAAAATTATAGTTCCAAGGCATAGCATGAGTATTTGTGATCGGGAGCTGAGGAGGGGTTCGGATGACTGTTACTAGTGGTGGTGGTGTTCGGGTGTTGGGGGCAGAGAAGGTTAATCTAGGATTGGGGGTTGAGGCATTCTGGCCAAATCTGGCGGTATTTACTTCGCCTTCCACTTTCGATCTTTTTTAGCATCTTAAAATTTTGAGGAACAGCAAGTTTTAAACCTCTTGCCGGAATCCCTCACAGTCTCAAAGCTCATGATCAGCTGCCTCCCCATAGTAGGGACATCCCGTATTCCTTTTTGATCCTAATGCTTGAGGGTAAAGGTAACCTTCCCTCACTGACATAAAGAAAATTTCCTCAAAGTGAGGAATCAGTTGATCTATCTCCGCAATTAACTTCTCATCGCCGGACTCTACCACGTTTACACCACTGCTTATACCATGATTGGGCAGAGGGTTTGAAGTGACGTTGGGAGGGAGCCATTCCCTTCGATCTTCAACCAACCATTTCTAATCAGGGCTTGCACTCTTCCTCTAAGGGCCCCGCAATTGTCAGTTGAGTGCCCGAGTGCCCCTCCATGATACTCACATCAGGCACTAGCATCATACCACCCAGGGTATGGTGGCTGAATTGGATCAAGGAGGATTGGCACTATTTGATTTATACCGACGAGGTATCGATATATTTTGCTGAGTGGGAGGGGAAGAGGTGGATCCGGATTTCTTTGTGGTCTAGGATTATTTTGAGGTGGTCTTGATTGGATAGGTTGAGGAGGTGGTCTAGGTTGGTAAGTTGTTGGTGGTGGATACTGTGGGCGCGGATGAGGATAATTTGGGAAAGGGGGTGAAATGTTTGCAATTGTCGGGCCATGAGAAGGAAGATATGGCCGGTAATTATTTTGAGGAAATGGGGATTGGTTTTGTCGGGTGATGGAGTGCACATCACCTTCTTTCTTTTTGCCAAAACTGGCAGTCTTCTTGGCAGGGTTCTCAGTCACCTCCTGCAATCGTCCTAACCTGAGGTTAGCTTCGATTCTCTCGCCAGCCTGAATGATGTCTGAGAAGCTATTGGAGGTGTTTCCAATCATCAGATTGAAATATGGAGCTTTCAACGTCTCAATGAACAAGGAGCAGAGTTCATTATCAGTAACCAGAGGATACACCTCTGCTACCTTTTCTCTCCACCTCTAGGCATACTCCTTGAAACTTTCCCTGTCTCTCTGCACCAGATTTTGGAGGTCCCTCCTTGTGGGGGCGACGTCACAGTTAAATTTGTACTGTTTCAGGAAGGCGTCGGCCAAATCTTTCCAGGAGCGCAGTTTGCTCCTGTCTAACTGAATACACCATCTCAGGGCTGCCCCGGAGAGACTCTCGTGGAAGAAGTGGACCAAGAGTCTATCATCTTCTATCAGGGCAAACATTTTGGCAATGTAGGTAGCCAGATGAATGCGAGGGTCTGAGTTCCCGATGTACTTGCCGAAGTCCAGGACCTTGAATTTGGGTGGCATTACCACATCTGGTACCAGCCTCAGCGATGATACATCTACTGAACCGTACATATTTAGTCCTTTTATTGCTCTTAATCTCTCTTCTAGAGCAGATAACTTCTTATTTTCTCTCATTTTACTTTCTCCTCCTACTGCATGAGAAATTCCCCCAGTTGGGAAATGAGGGGCAGAATGAACTGGAGGGATCAGGATTGAAGGGTGTGGCTAGGTATTTGGGACAGCTGGGTAGTAAGGGAAGGGTAGGTCATTATTCAAAGGAGTCAGATTGACAGTGATTGTCGAATCCGAAATAGGTGGTTGAAAAGTAAAAGAGGCTGAAGCTTGGTGAGAATCAATCGTTGTAGGAGGTGGGGGAGGTAATAGCAAGTTGGGCTCTAATGCAGGCTTATTTTGGGGCATCTCCCTTATTAATCTCATGAGCTCTGAGATTTGGTCTTTCAATTTAGAAACCTGTCTTTGTAGGTTCTGGACTTGTTCCTGATCTTCCATTAGTTTCTTCGTTCGGGATCTTGTTAAGTACACTCATCTTGGTTGAACTGCTTGTTTGGTCAGGCTTGCTTTGCTTGAAGCAATGTTGGTTTCTTGTGGGGAAAAAAAAAGAAAAGGTTTTTTTAATGAATTTCAAATTTTGTTAAAAATTAAAAAGGTCTTGAGTTGGACAAAGGATACGGTGGCATCTGAAAGCTAGGATTAGTGTCTGTAGAAGAATAATTGCATCAATTTTATCATGGCATCGCTTGATAGTCCGACGGTGAATGACTAGATTGAATGCGTGTCTATGATACTTGTTCATATGGCGCATTCAACTTTTTGCACAACCCGAGCGAGGATAGTTCCTATGGCAGTCATATTATTCATTCATAATTTTGCTAAACAATGGCCCAAAACTACTTCATTAATTGAATAGTTCATACATAGCACTCTTTACATTGGCCTAGGATCAGGGAGACTCTTTATAATGTAATGACATCTTTTGAGATACTCATAAAGCCTTTCTTCCTGTCTGGCGGGGTCGAATATCTTCAGGGCATACTCGGATTCTAGCAAGAGCTCTTGTTTCCCCTGTGCTATCATTCTCTCTAGCTAGTCAACATTTTCTCTTAGCTCTTGGTGGAGAGTAGCTTGTCTTTCTTTTTCCTTTCTTTCTTTAGCACATTCTCTCAGAATATCATTGATAAGCTGTGCTTGCTCTTGCAGTTCAAGCTTCTTCTTTTTACCCTCTTGTTTATACTCTTCCATGAGTATTTCTTGGTACTTCATTTCCTCTTGCAATTTGTTATTCCAGACTCCTGCCTGCTTGATTGCGTCTTGGAGAAGGATCTTTTCTCTTTCCCATTGTCCTTCTTGTTCCTCAAACTCTGCCTTTCCGGTCATTGTCTCTCTCTTGAGCCTTTTTACCTCTCTTTTGAGGACCTGCTGTTGGTTCTCCAATTACCTTATCCATTCTTGTAATTGCTGGTTTTCGGTATCCGCCTTTTGTAGGGAGTCGGCCAAACGAGCATTAGCTTCTTCTGAAAGGATGTTTTGATGTGGGATGCTACCTTCGAGTTCGGTTGGATAGGCAGTTAGGTGTCTTTGATCCCTGCTGGCCCTCCATTTAAGATAATCTCCTGTGGCGCTTGAACCTTTAGGTGATCTCTCTATCATAGTGACGTTCTCCCAGGATTTGCGGGCTATTTTCAATTTTTCCTCACTACCAAGCCCATGATAGAAGTGACTTTGATGGTATTGTTCAATACTGAATGCAGACTGGGTTGAGCCGAACTGCCTCATTACTAATGCTGGGATGTAACTCGTGTGCCCGATCACTCCGATTAGCGATACTGAACAATTACCTCTTGTGCTAAACAAAATGGGTTGACCTGACGTCCACAATTTCTTCCAACAGTAGTCATGGCTATTAAAGCTCAGAATCCGCTCTTGCCACTGCAGCTCATTTTTTAGGCTGATTACCAATCTAGTCATTTTCTCAATAAGAGGCTGGTCTGGGTACCAAGTTAACCCCTTTGTCTCTATAGGGCACATGTGACTGATGATCAAGAGGTGCAACAATTGAGAACAACACTTAATGGATCCCCTACCTTGTTGTCTACAGTAAGTAAGAGTCAACAGAGTCTCTATAAGGATTGTCGGTATTGGGTTGACCTTCTGCTTCTCTACTGGCCAAAACATCTCCGTGACACTGCAGGTTATAATTCTCGAAGGCCCAGGGAATAAGATCAGGCCATAGATCCCAAAGCTAATGCTAATGAAGCTTGCTCCTATTGTTCATTTTGGATGTATAGGTCCAATTGCTTCTTGAGGTAGGTCCAATACCACCCGTGTGTGTTCCCTTTGACAGTTTCTCTTGCCTTTGCTTCTTCCGGGGGAATCCCCAACATATGTGCAAATCGTTTCTAGGTCTGCCTATGCTCGAGGTGGAGGTAGATCCAATTCTGTGCCACATAAGGAATTTCTAGCAACGCCTGATATTCTTCCATAATGGGGGTCGTATCGATGTCATTGAAGGAGAACACCCCATACTTGGGGTTCCAAACTAACAGCATAGCCTTTAGCGCTGGAATTTAAACTTTGACCCATATCAAGGTTGCGATCTTTCTGTATTTTTCCTCGAACCTTGCCTTGACATGATCGGGAAGTGACCTCCAACTACTAGATAGCCCCTCGAGGCCGGTCATTCTGACTTTGACTTTGCTTAGGTCTAATGGAGGTAATAGGCTAGCATCTGTCCTGGTGACATCACTTTGCAGGGGCACAAAACTATGAGGGGGTCCGGACTACGGTTTAGCATTCTGTTTTGGTCTAGAAACTTCTTCTGCCGACTGACTCGAGGATGCCATGTTAAAAATGATGCTTATTCTTTTACAGACCTTAATTCTGTGATGCTTGTATAGAAAACTTGTTAGCAGAATAAATTTAGGTAATTTTGAATTATATTGTTGGCAGGGTGACACCCACACATTTGTCAAAGTACTCCTAATAGTATGATCCAAGATTACCCTTAAAAATAAAAACATAAGAAAACCTAAACAGAATAGGGTGAGAGCAAGTATGTCCCTTTTGTCCTACAATATGGAGAATCCTAGTACCGGGTAAGTGTTATCTAATTGAATAGTTCTATCTTACGAGGTAGTTTATTACGGCTTTCAGCTACTGTGATAGTTTAGCTCAAGGTCTAATTTTCTAAAAGCCACAGGTTCCCGAATTGCCCCTACTGTAAACAGCAGAGCCCCATTCCATCACCATGATACTAACGGGAGAGTTCCACGGGTATCATAGTAAATAGAATGAGTTTCAATCTGAGCAAAAGCCTTCACGGATACTAATGGGGCAAAACCCACGGGTACCGCTACATGACTCCCTCCTACTTCCCTAAAGGATGAAAAAGCCTGGGTATAGGGCTGACATGTGTGAGGACACTATGTGAGTGCTCAGTATGTGAAGAGACATATTTACCTCTTCCCTTCGTGAGGGGGACAGTTTTTTTGCATTTTTGTTCTGACGAGAATTACTGTGTGGAATAAGACGAGCAGAAATGGTTAGAATAATAACAAATTGATATATCAAGAGTTTCGAATTTTGTGAATAAAAACCCCCCTGATTATGATTTCAATTCATAAGAGCATAAAACTAGATCTATTCTTGGACTTCTAAATGATGATTTAAAAAAAACAAGTCCCCAGTGGAGTCGCCAAGCTGTCACAAGGTATTTTGCGGTCGCTTGGACGAATACTCACCGAAGTGGGAAAGAGTGAGGAGTCACCACTTTAATTTTGAGGGAAATTAAAGAAAACCATTTGTTAAAATAAATTAAAAAGAAACCACTTCGAAAATAGAGATTCTAGGTTCAGGGTCCATATACGGGCGAGGAATGTATTAGGCACCCTGCCTCGTCCCTCAATGAAGGTAAACAGATTTAATATTATGCTCTCTTATAAATTAAAAGGGTAATTAGGGGGGTTGGGATAGTGACAATGTTAATCCTTTGGATGGATAAAAAGGAATATTTGATGTTTCACTGGTTCGGATGGTCCCAAGAGCACAAGTTCATGAGATGACACTTTAGTGATTGGGTGCCAAGTAAAGTTATTTAATGAATTGGAGTTGCTTTGTTTTAATTTGGATTTTATTAAGAGAACTCGATAAGAAATTTTCCACCGATCTCTAGGTATGTTTTTAAGTGTTTTAAGCGGAAGATTTCGGATAAGAACTCTCCTCCGATCTCCGTGTTTTTAATTGAATGAGGATCGGGTAAGAACTCTCCCCCGACCTCTTAAAGTTTAGGTTTATGATTTTAAAGATGGATCTCCGATAAGAACTCTTCTCCGATCTCCGTGTTTTTAATTGAATGAAGATCGGGTAAGAACTCTCCTCCAACCTCTTAAAGTTTTTGGTTTAAGATTTTAAAGATGGATCTCGGATAAGAACTCTCCTCCGATCTCCGTGTTTTTAATTGAATGAGGATCGGGTAAGAACTCTCACTCGACCTCTTAAAGTATTTGGTTTAAGATTTTAAAGATGGATCTCGGATAAGAACTCTCCTCCGATCTCCGTGTTTTTAATTGAATAAGGATAGGGTAAGAAGTCTCACCCGACCTCTTAAAGCATTTGGTTTAAGATTTTAAAGGTGGATCTCGGATAAGAACTCACCTCCGATCTCCATGTTTTTAATTGAATGAGGATCGGGTAAGAACTCTCACCCAACCTCTTAAAGTATTTGGTTTAAGATTTTAAAGATGGATCTCGGATAAGAACTCTCCTCCGATCTCCGTGTTTTTATTTGAATGAGGATTGGGTAAGAACTCTCACCTGACCTCTTAAAGTATTTATTAAGATCGAATATTGTGAGAACCTTAGATTAAGGGTTCTGGCGCCTAAAGAAGCCAGGAACCCAAGCGAGGCTTCTCTTAACCCATTGATGCCTTATAACTAGGGAGGGGATACCGGACTGAGTTTTTGCCGATCCCCTTTGTGATCGCCTTGCCAGTACTCTTTGGCAAGCAATGTCCGCTCTCTTTTGTTTACTAGTCTAGGATCCGATCTTAAATTGATCCCCACTATACCAGGTTATCTCCTGAGTTTGTTTAGTGGTTTGACTTCATAACTTTTCCTTCGATTTACTATTCAAACTTTTATTATTTTTATTTGTTTAAAGAAACTCTCGTGTTAAGATACAGCTACCAACATTTTATTAGACTACCTATACGCTACTCGTAACCAGAACACCTATATTTGAAGGTAATAAAAGCTAAGAATAAATAAATAACATGAACTAATGAATAAAAGGTAAACTCAAGAGAATAACTATCTAGGTGGGGCTCTTTAGCATAACTGAATTTAATGAAAATTACAAGCATGAGAATAAAGAAATTAAAACGCATGCATTTGATAAAGCAACGGTCTAGATACTTGCCTGTGGGGGATTGAGTCTATTGAACTAACTGTGGAGCCACAAATATTGTAGAGCTGCAAGCTAATAGTCTGGGGACTAATGCTTACTTTGAAAAAAAACAAGTACCAAGTTAGAATGCAGTTGAGCCGAAGTGACAGTGACGGGGTTGGAATGAGATTAAACTTGGAGAATAAAATGCTGATATTTAGATGATGAAGACGAAACTGAGCTGAGAAATGATATCACAGAGTAGTGAACAAACTGAAAATGAAGAGTTTCAGGGTCCAACACTCCTTTAACAGAGATACTTAAGAAAACTAGTTTCTGAAGTTTCTCTATTTCGAAAGCTTAAAATAGCAAAGTAGCAAGACTGAATCAAATTTCAGAGCTTCTCCACTATAGTTACCACCTTTTTTCGTCTGTCCTTTCAACAGTATTGCATGCAGGTATTTATAGGGAACGGGTGCTCCTAATGAAGGGTCAGGGTCTCTTTTGGGGAGATGGAAGGTTTGGATTTAAAAGGACATGATCTGATGCCTAAGAATTGAAGAGAATCAGAATGGACGGTTGAGATCTTATTCAGAATATTTATCCTTTCTCTTTTCTAATCCAACGGCTTAGGATCTTCCTGTCAAGATGGATCCGATGGCCGAGAACAAAAGGCGCCGGTCCTGTCGTCCACTTTTTGATCCAAAGGCTCCGAGTTTGTCCTTACGAGTAAGATCAACGGTGGAGATTTAGAATCACTGGACTGTCATTACCATCCTAGCGTCTGGCAGCATTGTGGGCGATTCTGCAAATGAAGCGTGCGGTGAAGATTTGATCTTGCCTGCAATACTTTAATTTCCTCGGCTCTGATTATGAAGAGAGTTATTGGAAATTGTCTCATCTTCTCCTTACTTTTCGATCTCCCATTCCTTCCGATCTCTCTATTATGACCCTTTTCCGATCTCTCATACCGGGCCCCTCTCTCGATCTCTCCCATTCTAAAACCTCTCCTTCTATCCGATCTGCCTCAGTCAAAGCATTTAATCCTTCAGTTACCAATGCATCCACTTCGATTTCTGCTAGTAATAAATGCTCAGACCCCTATATATATGCCTCAGCGGGGAATTTCTCCCACATTCCATTTCTCTCTTCTTCTGTTCTAGTTTCTCCGGTAACATTCTGGCCATGGTGACCGCTTTTGATCTTTTTTTTACTATTCTCTTAGCTCCCCGACTGAAAATTTACGACCTCAGTGATTGGAAAATTATGATAACCACATCTGATAACAGTGAGAGAACTGGACTAATTTACCGATCAGGATCGAAAATATCGATCGTACCAATCTCGAATTAGTCTACCGATATAATCGGTGAACTGATATCAGGCGAGAAGACTGCTAATTTCCCTCTTAACATCGATGACTGCCTTTTGAAGTTCATTTGGCTCCTCACCACATCGGGCATCCCGACTGCGGCTCGGTTCTGATCGATGACATCAATGATGACTCCTCTCATTATCATGAGAGTCATTGTCACTTCATCTGAGCTGTACATCTATCCGATACCTATGGCTGGCTTTCTGATCGAACACATCTTTTGATTCAGCCATGAGACTAGGCTTTGACATAGGTCCCTGCTAGGTAGGATGTACTGTCGATCTTTAAAGATCGCCCAAATGATGTAATCTGACCTTTAAAGGTTCTTAATGATGTAATCCGATCTCTTGAGATCGCCCAAATGATGTAATCAGTCCTTTTGGAAATGAAATGAAATTTTATTTGACAGTTTATCATTTAATGATTGCATTGGTTATTTTCCGATCTCTAATGTGCATATCCGATCTGGTTCCTAACTGAATCACCCCTAGCCGATCTATAACTCTAAACATCCGCCTTAATCCGACGATCTTGGCTAGCCGATCTCCTCTTATTTTATTTATGGTGTTTTTGGAATCTTCTTGTGACGTGTCAGAAAAGCGAGCGGATTCCGCTAACCGATGCATCACTTGGGACACTGTGAGCATTGAATGCTCAATTAGTTGCTCCCTTATGTTATTTTTAGCACTTCGCGAGCAATTCCAAAATTCTCTCGTTTCTTCAAGTTCTTCGGCACCGATCACACTCCGGTAAGGACTTTAATCCTTCTTTTACTTAAACCTTTTTATTTCTTTGAAAATGAGCGACGCTGAGGGTCAGAGAGCGGCGAGCCCCCCTTCCGTCCATGTCTCGTGGTCATCAGATGAAGTTGAAGTGGTCGGACCAGGTGGGCGATCTGAGCCTCCAATAACTTCTGCTTTAGTTCATGGTCGAGCAGCTCAATCAAGGCAGACATCTTCCTCGGGTAGAGAAAATCTCCTGGTGGACAAGTTGTCATCAATCCTCCAGGAAACCAATCTGCAATCCATTAGTCAAGAATACAACCTTCGAACAGACTCCTATAAGCTTATCAGATGCCATGGCGATCTCAGAACCGATCACTTTTTCGAGGAAAATGATGCGATCATGGTGTATGAAGAGCAATTAAAAGCCGGGCTTCGGTTTCCCCTTGATGACTTCTTCAAGGATGTCCTAAAATTTCACATGTCTCGGTGGCCCAAGTACATCCGAACTCGTGGCGGATCCTGGTGGCTTTCAGAGGCTTATGCCGGGCTAAGAGGCTCGATCCTATAGCGAAGGTGTTTGCCGAACTGTATAGGCTTACTCGACAAAAGGACGATGAGTATTGGTTTTTCCAAGCAAAGCCGCACGGTGGGCTTTTTACCGATCTCCCCTCCTCACTGAAGAATTGGAAAAATTGCTTCTTTATGTTGAGGAGCAAGATTCTGAACGGTTTCGAGGGTTTCCCCCCGTAACTGGCAATATCTGGTCCCGCCACTTTCGAAGCATGTCGCTATGAGTAGAGATGAGGGTGCCATGGTAATGGAACTTAAGGATCAAGTGGCCACCCAGAAGTTCTCTTGTTTATATGCGGTGATGGCCGAGCTGGAACATTGGATGAGGCGGCTGATCACCAATGAAGGATACGAGCTCCAGCCCTCTGACCTCTGCCCTGGTACCTTCCCCATCTTTAATCTTTGAAACTTAGCGAACTCACTGACTTTCTCTTTGTGCAAGTATGGCGGGTGGCGAGGCTTCCAAGGAGAGTCGTAAGCAGAAGAGGGAGATCTCCAGAAAGGTGCGGGAAATGAAGATCGCTGTGGTATCACAGACGCCGAGGCGAGATTCAGAAGAAGTGCTGGGAGACTTATCCCGACCTTCGGGACAACCGGTCCCAAAAGTAGAAATAGCTCCTCCTCCCCCTCGGCAAGAAGGGCCACTGCCTCCACCAATTCCCACAAGTGCATAAGGGGGACCTTCCTAACCTACTATGAGGACTCTTTCTCGCGGTGCCCAGGTCCTCATTCACTCTCTGGAGAAGAACCGATCTGTTCGGGAGAATCCAGGCTTGGCCAAGGTTCTGGGCGCTAACATATGCCTTCAAGGGGATCGGAACAGTCTGACCCCAGGTAGTATTGACGATCTCCTGGCCCAGACGATGAGTTTGAGCATTGAGAGCTTGGTGAACCAACATATAATCAGGGACAAAGCTCATCTTCTGAGGCAAAAAATTCTAAAAGCGGTCAAGGACGCATCCTCTGCTCAAGCTCAACTTTCATCTGCCCAAGATTATATTGCTGAACTCGAAGGTCGGATGAAGTCCTACGAGGATAAATTGGCAGAACAGGCTCATGAACTCGGAGAGGCTCAGGCGCTCTGAACTGCTGATATCGCTCGCCTCACTGAAAAACTCAGAGTGAAAGAAGAAGAGCTTGTGACGAGGGAAGTTGGTGCTTATGTGAACGCCCACAGTGACCTTTTGGCTGAGCTCAGGAGGCGTTATCCTGAGGAAGACTTCTCTTGGATGGTGGACCTGGCTCCTCGAGACGAAGAGGAGAGCGAGGAGGAATCAGAGAGAGAGAGGGAGAATGAGCGAAATGTACAGAGGGATCAGGCTGGGGGAGATCCTCCAGCCGAATGACTTGTAAATGTTTACCTTGGAATGAAATGAAGTCTTTTGCCCAATTTCTTGTTGAGATCAAAAAATGTCTAAATTGTATGGGTACTTAATTATTTTGCACGCACTGGATGGTAAACCTTAAAATAACAACCATTAACCAAAATATGAGAGATTGGAAAAACATTACAGATAAGCTTAGGATCAGGCTGAGCCCCGACCAAACACCCGGTAAATCTTTAGAACATTGAAAGACTTGATTGGAATTTTAGGATCGGGATCATAAATAGACCGGACATAAACCCTTAGCTTTATTTTGAGGATAGACCGGACATAAACCTTCTAGCTTTATTTTAAGAAATAGACCAGACATCTAACTTTATTTTAAGAAATATCTGGAACCCACAAGTGCGGGACCCGATTCTAGCATTAGCTAGATGATTTTCCACTATATTTGTAAAGAGAGATCGGAAATGAGACCGAATGGCATGGAGACTTGATATTAGTTTGATCTCTCTAATGAGAGATCGGTAATGAATCGAATGACATGGAGACTTGGTGTTGGTTCGACCTTCTTTGGCGAGAGATCGAAAATGAGATTGGATAGCATGGAGACTTGATATTGGTTTGAAAGGTTGGAAATGAATCAATTAGATGGGGGATCGATCGAGTGGGGAATCGATTTCAAAGTCTATTGACTTCGGGGATCAGCCAAAATATGGTATTGAAAATAGACATAGAAAACAATAGAAGATATCATAGAAGGAGACCAATTAGGAAGGAGAAGGATAGGAGGAGGATCAGGGTTGGTACTTGGAATGTTGGATCACTTACAGGAAAATTTATGAAGCTTGTGGATAACTTGGAAAGGAGAAGGGTGAATATTGCTTGCATTCAGGAGAATAAATGGGTAGGAGAGAAAAGTAAGGAAGTGGGTAATTCAGGGTACAAACTGTGGTTTACCGGAAATGAGAGAAATAAGAACGGAGTGAGCATAATCATAGACAGGACATTGAAAGACGCAGTAATAGCTGTGAAAAGAGTAGGAGATAGAATTATACTAGTAAAGCTAGTACTAGAAGGAGAAATAATAAATATAGTTAGTGCTTATGCCCCACAAATAGGACTAGACAGTGAGAGTAAACAAAGGTTTTGGGAAGATATGGATGATTTAATGCAAAGCATACTGAATGAAGAGAATGTTTTCATTAGTGGAGATTTAAATGGACATGTAGGAAGCGATAAACAACGTTATGAGAATGTTCATGGAGGTTTTGGTTTGGACAGTTGAAATGAGGAGGGAAAAAGCATCTTGGATTTTGCTAGGGCATACGACCTAATACTAGCAAATACCTACTTTATAAAAAGAGAGTCACATTTAGTGACTTTCAAAAGTGGGCAACATAAAAGCCAAATCGACTTCCTCTTAACTAGGAAGACAAATAGAGCTCTATGCAAGGATTGCAAAGTCATTCCAGGAGAGGCTTTAACAAGTCAACATCGGTTGGTGGTCTTGGATGTCAAGTTTAGGAACAATTCAAGTAAGGTCAGAAGAAATAGTATAGCTCGAACAAAGTGGTGAGAGTTCAAAGGAGTAAAGCAAGTGAAGTTCAAAAATGAGCTTTTCGAGTTCGAAGTATGGAAGCTGGATATGGAGGCCAATGATATGTGGATACAGATAGCATCAAAGATTAGAGAAATAGCTAGAAAAGTACTTAGAGAGTCTAAAGGACATGGACCACCCTCAAAAGAGAGATGGTGGTGGAATGAGAAAGTACAAAAGGCAGTGAAGAGAAAAAGGAAATGGTATAAGAAATTACCTAAATGTGATAATAATGAGGCATATGAACAGTACAAGATAGCAAAGAAAGAGGTAAAAAAGGCAGTTAGTCAAGCAAGAGCACAGGCCTTTGAAAAGTTATATGAGAAACTTGGAACTAAATAAGGGGAGAAAGATATTTATAGATTAGCAAGGAGGAGAGAAAAGGAAATGTCAAGATCTCAATCAAGTTAGGTGCATTAAGGATAAAGAAGGAAAAGTGTTAGTGAAAGATGAAGACATTAAAGAAATATGGAGAAATTATTTTAATGATCTCTTTAATAATAGTCAAAATGGTAATAGTGTGAATATAGACTATAGAACAATAGAAAAGAATGTGAATTATACTAGAAGGATTAGATCTTTAGAAGTAAAGGAAGCACTTAAGAGAATGAAAGTGGGTAAAGCTTGTGGACCCGATGAAATACCAATTGAAGTGTGGAAGTGTTTGGGAGATATGGGAGTGGCATGGTTAACTAAATTATTAAATAAGATTCTAAACTTAAAGAAAATATCTGATGAATGGAGGAGGAGTATTTTAGTACCTATTTTTAAAAATAAGAGAGACATACAGAGTTGCTCAAACTATAGGGGAATTAAACTCATGAGCCATACTATGAAGTTGTGGGAGAGAGTTATGGAGCATCGACTACGTCATGATACTTCTATCTCTCTCAATCAATTTGGTCTCATGCCCGGTCGTTCAACTATGGAAGCGATATTTCTCATTAGAAGCTTGATGGAGAAATATAGAGATGTGAAGAAAGATCTACATATGGTTTTTATTGATTTGGAGAAGGCTTATAATAGTGTTCTAAGAGATGTCTTATGGAATGTGTTAGAACAAAAGAGGGTATCTATTAGGTACATACAAGTGTTGAAAGATATGTATGAAGGAGCAACTACTATTGTGCACACAGTAGGAGGGGACACAAGAGATTTTCTGATCTCAATTGGATCACCAAGGATAAGCCATAAGCCCTTACCTTTTTACATTAGTTTTAGATGAATCGACGGAACATATACAAGAAAGTATTCCTTGGTGCATGATGTTTGCGGATGATATTGTTTTGATAGATGAGACACGAGAAGGAGTCAATAGAAAGCTAGAGCTTTGAAGAAGTACTCTAGAGTCAAAGGGTTTTAAGTTAAGTAGAACGAAGACAGAATACATGCATTGCAAGTTCAGTGAAGGCCAAACTGGTGATAGGGAAGGTGTTAGTTTGAATGGAGTGGTACTATCCCAAAGTAATCACTTTAAATATCTAGGCTCAATCCTTCAAGTAGACGGGGGATGTGAGAAAGATGTTAGTCAGAGGATTAAAGCCGGATGGTTAAAGTGGAGACGTGCCACGGGAGTTTTATGTGATCATAAAATTCCCAATAAGTTGAAAGGAAAATTTTACCGTACAACCATACGACCGGCTATGTTATATGGTAGTGAGTGTTGGGCACTGAAAGAGTCGTATGCGTCTAAGATAACAGTTGCAGAGATGAGAATGTTAAGGTGGATGAGTAGCCATACTAGACTAGATAAAGTCCATAATGAGAGTATCAGAGAAAAGGTAGGAGTGGTGCCAATTGGAGATAAGTTGAGAGAAGGGAGATTGAGGTGGTTTGGTCATGTGAAGTGTAGACATACGGAGGCTGCAGTTAGACAAGTAGAGCACATTAGGTTAGAGTATAGAAAGAAAAAAAAGGGATAGACCTAAATTGACTTGGAGCAGACTAGTACAACATGACCTAGAAGCATTACATATTTCTGAGGATTTAACCCAAAATTGTTTAGAGTGTAGAAAGCGAATCCATATAGCCGACCCCAAATTTTTGGGATAAAGGCTTAGTTGAGTTGAGTTGAGTTCATGTTTATATCAATACTTGATAAGAGCACTATAATTTTGCCTTCTACAAATGAAATGCAAACTTTTACCACTAAAATTGTAAACATCCTGAAAGAAGCAAAAATGTTTGCTTCGTAGGGAGGACCTATAATTCTTGCATAGGTTTTTACATTTGCAGCATTTTTTCTTCTTTCTTATATATGATTTAAGTAGCATTTATATTCGTATTAATAGGATTTTTTTTTTAGTCTCAGAGTTGCTGAACTTTTGTGTTTGTGCATAACAGATTGAGAATGAATATGGAAACATCATGGGACCTGATGCTACTATGAAATTCAAAAGTCTAGTCCTATGCCACGTAAGCCTATAAAACAACAAAATGTGAGGTCAGTGGCCTCAGCCAGTCACTCCAACACTCCAGTTGGAAAATCATAGGCTGTGAAATAACAGAATAATTCGGTAGTGATTTTTTACTGAACTAACGTACCTGATCCCCTAGCTGCTTCTAATATTTATAGGTTTTAAGGAAAATAGTTGTTGCCTTAATCACAGAGCCAACCTATTGCTCGGTATAGGTTTTTCTCAGCTTGTTTCCCAAGCGATAACTTTGCTCCTTCTCTTGTGTTGTTCGGCTTAGACCTAGACTAAACTATCTTTTGTTAAATTTGGTCCTGCTCGGTTTAGGTGGTTGAGTTGCCTCTGGCTTGACATTGACTCTCTGAACAAGCATTTGACACTTTGATCACTACTTTAGATAGTTTGGCTCCGCTTTGACTCTTTAAATGAGCATTGACAGTTTGAGTGCCACATTGGATATTTTGTTTCAAATGCTAACTATTTGACTCGGTTTGGGTCGTGTAGTATCAAGACCTTACGGAAAATGTAGGGAAAAGTTACATTCAATGTTGTGCACAAATGATTGTAGCCCAAAAGATTGGAGTTCCATGGATTATGTGCCAGCAACCAGATGCTCCTCTACCCACTGTACTCACTATTTCTAATTCTTCAGCATTAAACAATTTAGTCAAAGAAGTTTAAAGCAACATTCATACCATTTGGCCTCTTAATGGCTCTGTTCCATGTTGTGCTACAGATTGATACCTGCAATGGCTTTTACTGTGATATCTACAATCCCAAAAGTCCAAAAATTTTCACTAAGAATTGAAGTGGATGGTAGTCCTTTTTTTTGCTGAAATAATACTGTTTTTTCCAGTTGACCTGATTGAAATAATAGAATCTGCATTTTTTATATGTCCTTGTAGGTTCAAGGCATGAGGTGGGAAAAACCCATATGGGACCGCTGAAGATTTGGCATTTTCCGTTGCTCGATTTGTCCAAGCTGGTGGGGTCTTGAATAACTATTATATGGTATTTCCCTGCAAAGCAACGACTTCATACGTTTATTTTCAATGAACTTATGTTTGCTTTAACTTATTGACAAGTTTTTCTTAACCCCCTTTCAGTATCATGGAGGAACCAATTTCGGACGCAATGCCGGAGGTCCATGTATAACTACATCATATGATTATAAGGCACTAATGGATGAATATAGTAATCCACAATTAAATCTATGTTGATATATACTTTAAACCTTGATTGATGTATTGCCTGCAAAAAATATCAAATATTGCCATTACCAATGTCATGGCATAAAAGTTTAAGACTTGTAGGGAATTTGAATAAACCAAAGTGGGGGGCATCTCAAGCAACTCCATGCATCTATAAAATTGGGAAAGAAAATTATCACTAATTGCCGATTGCTTTATCGTTTGGATTGAAGATCCTCCATCCTCCTGTCCTGGAGGACCTTTAATTGATTGATGTATTAAGGTTTTTGGATTCCTTATACATGCTTATTTTTCTCAAATATAAATGAATAAATAAACACAAGAAGGATTGAGCATTTGTTGCGCTAATTAGGCGTTATTGTCAGCAGAAACATAAGAGCTTGTTACAAGTTTGTAATTGAACCAAACTGATATTTACTGCCATCTAGTTTCACTGTGCAGGCATTGGATAGCAGAATAATAACTGGCAGGTGATCCTGTGACATCAAATTCTCAAATTTGACTTAGATCAGAAGGATTTCACTTTCCCCAAGTATCTAGAACTGCCATCACGATGTTTAGCTTTAAGGACTACCTCCTATGCTGTGGTACCAATTATCTCATTAGCAAGTTTCAAGTTGACACTCGTACAGCTTCCAACAGTGTCCTGAGTTTAACAATCCTCATTCCAATCATTCAATCACTTAAAAAAAATCTGTAGCATGTCAACAAATTAACATTATGATGGTGATGCCACCCTAAGTTCGATAGAGAATTTCACCTTAGTACCAATGCATAAAAGAATATTTTTCTTTGCAAATATTTATTGCAGAAAAACTATTGTATATATAAAATAGGCTTCATGACAATAAAAATCATCAACTTATATAATTTTTTCAGTTGTATATCCTTCTAGTTTTATCAATTCAGAAAACATGCTTTTAATCACTGTTACAATCATATCCTTAGATGCCTGTCTAAATCTACCATTAATTTAATAACATGGATACTAGTAGGAGCTGTAAGTGATTAGTGTACTAAGAACAAGCCAATCTGATATGAACTCCACTTCTAGCCATGGAAATTCCAAGGGACCATGCTGCTCCTTCCAGAAGGGCTCTCTGACGCTATGCATAGTAGGCATATGGTGGAAAAGGTGGAGGAGATAATCTTTTGCCAATTTAAATTTATTTCATTTGATTTGCTTGCACAGTAATTTGCACTTAAGTGAAAGTTTTTGTGCTTTTGCAGGAATGTCTTGGGAAGGAGAAGTGTTGTATTGTTGTGTATGATGCCACATTTTTAGTACAGGAACCTCAAGGAATTAACAATAGGCCAGCTGTCCAAGCTCTTTGCTCAAAAGCCAATTAAGGAAATACCATCAAATTAATTAAATTGTTATATTTAACCAATTTTTTAATTAAATTGTTTGGATTAATAATTAGACTTGTCAATTTATAAAAACATTGGACTATTAAAAGATTATCTATGATACCAGAAGATTGCAGTGATAAATTGATTTTTCTTTTTTATCAAGAAAAGGGCAAAAATGATGATGGGTTTGCTCGAGATTATGCCAAAGAAGAATGTTACATCAAAGTTCCAGAAAGATGAAAAACATAGATCTTTTATTATCACCATTATTGTTTATAAGAACAACACCACTTTCCACAGTATCATTGTAGCACATCATAGGTATTTCCTCCTACTTCTTCACCTTCAATACTACACACTTTTTAGCCAATCTCCTAATAATTAAATTCATACAAAATTTTTAATTTAAACTTTATTTTAATTTGTGTGTGTGACTTTTTATAAAGAAATGTAAAACGAAGATTTCCAAAAGAATAGTTTTCCTAATATTATTTTATTCCAGAGAATTTTATATTCCTCTCTAAGAGAAGCAAGAGATGAGTTCCATAAAATTCATGGATCAGAGACAATTACAATACATGCCCACCATCGTGCCTGTCAATTTACTATCAAAATGGAATCCTAATAATGGACTTATGAATATACTTCCAAAAGATTCATCATACTACAAATTTTGTTCAGCCTCTTAGGCTTCATTACAGTCCTCAATGTGTCTTTTTACAAATGTCATTTCATTGAGAGAACAGATAAATAAAATAAGCAAAAAATGTACTAGCAAAAAAAATAGAAATTTTATTAAAATTCCAAACTACATCACTGTATCAATGTTGGATTTGATTATTTATACATATAGCCCTAAAAGAAAATAGAAAATTGGAAAAATTGCAGTTAAAATCATAGTAGAGCTTTGCACCAAAAGCTTCATTGCCTGCCACACATTTGCTGCATACTGAAGAGGCTTGATTCATCATGCAATTGAATGTAGTCCCAAAGGGGCTCAGCCCATAATTCATTGCACCAGCAGCATAATAAGGTGCTACGTATCCTTCCATCCCCGCCTGCACACCAGCCCAATATGGATTATATGCATAAGAGCCAACAGGCATCAAAAAGCTGTGAGAGTCATCTTGAGAATCTTTGATTCCTCTCTTTTTCTTTCCTCCCCTGCTGAAAACCAATTTTTTCTGAACTTCATCCTCAGCCACTTTCCTATTCTTTCCTCCCTCGCTAGAAACCACCTCTTCCTGCACTTCTTCCTCAACCACCAGAACACTTGTATCCTTCATCCTCATTGACCCAATAGTGGCTTCAGATACATCGGCTGCTCTTGTAGTTCTAGCTTTTTTAGCAATCTGGTATGGATCATCAAGTAGCTTCCTTTTATTTGCCTCGTCTTCTATATTATCAAGAGTTGTCTTCTTCGATTCCTGAAATGATCCTGCAGGTATTTTTTTTGTAGAAATCCGAGGTTGCGAACAGTGAGCCGATTCCACATCCATAACTCGAAAAGAGTTGTTTTTGGCATTTTCACCGCTACTGCTATTACCACAACTAGACTCCACAAAGCAATTAATTGCATCTCTAAGTGTCATGTTTGGAATCAGAGAATCAGCAAGGACGCTTGCTGCTCCACATTCACATTTCAACTTAGAGATGATTAGATGGTCTCTAATACATTTATCACAAAAGCTCTTGAAACAGCATTTGCTAGTCAATACAGCATCTTTCATTACTTGCTTGCACAAGGGGCAGAGGAGTTCTGGTGGAAGATCACTAACAGACCAGGATCTCTTTGAAGGGAAGCAGCCAAAAATTTCCTTCTTAAAAGAATCATCATTAGGCTGCAAAACAGCAGTTGCACCACTTGACAAAACATAAGAACAATCTGGGTTTGGCAACAGCATCGACTTGGGAATACCAGTAGGAGGCCTTACTCTTTTGAAATCATAATTTGGATCTCCATTTGTTGGGCAGTACTGAATAAAATGTCCCGGCACCTTACACCTGTGACATATATAACCTTCTGGAGGCGTTTTCTTCCACAATCCACCAAAACTATGGCCATCCATTCTTCCGCAACCCCTACCATTCACGCCTTGGGTCCTAGAACCCACACCAATAGAACCTTCAAGCTGCCAGTCCAAGGCTGGAGTATTGACTAAAGCCTTAATCTTGCTGTCCTCATCAGATTCCACATCTACACTTGTCATGCTAGACTGAGCTGGCTTCATTCTGAGAATCACAAACACATCGTCCCCAAACCCATCATCATATCCAAAACTTGCGTCTCCGCTGCATTTTGTTGAGGACAAACTAGTAATAGCACTTGCAGACACAGAACTAACACCAGTATTTACGGGGGTGCTTCTGGATGAAGCAGTAACAACAGTTTCGGTATTGGATGAACCAGTGCGATAAGAGGAACTAAGTGGCTGTTGCTTTTCAATAACAACAATAGTTGCAGCGTCTATGGGCTTGCCACGCCTCGTTCCAGGAATACGGCGAATCAAGACACGAGTATTGTTAGGAATCAACATATCATCAACATAACAATCAGTGGTCTGGGCATTAATGACCACAAGGTCCAAATCAGTACCAAAACATAGACCATTAGAATGAGACTTCATATTAGATTTATACTTATATTCAAAAAATTTCCTTTTCAAAGCATCAACAGAAATAACAGAGCCATCCACAGAGATGGAATCATACTCTTTGGCACTGAAAAATTTAAAATATATCGGCATCGAATTGAATAGTAACGAAAGAATACAAACTTTAATATGAGAGAGAGAAATTGCTATTTCACTCGTATACAAGAGGATCAAAATGTATAATCAACATGCGATCGAATTGTGAATTGCCCAGTGAAACAGAAATTTTTGTACGCCAATCTGTAGGCATAGCCATAGACGACGCGTAACAGCTTGAGGTGCAAGCATAGCCATAGACGCGTAGGCAGTTCTATTAATCCCAAATCCAATTGGACTTGGTGTTTTTGTGTATATTTAATTAATGGTAATCTAATAGGATGAGTTTATGAAGTATATAATTAAATTTAGGATGGGTTTAGGCTTAAAATTTAATATTTATAGTAGATTTAAATTTTACATGTTAGATATATGTTATCTAAATCCATTTATATAAATATTTAATTAAATATAAAAGATATATTTTTTATAATAATATTTATAAATTTTTATATATTTTATTTTATATAAGATGAAATTAAAATATTTTATAGAATTATTAAATTTTTAGAATATGAATTATTAATGAAAATACATTTTATCTAGATTTTTAATTAAAAAATATAAAATTAAATGGGTTTTCATAATTTTCGGGTAATAATAGTCGAGTTTGGACGGATTCGATTAATTGAGAATAAATTTTAATCAGGTTTGAGATGAGTTCAGGTTTTAAAAATATTAATTAGATTTGGGTTTAGGTAGGATACCTTACCCATTGCCATCCCTAGACTTAGGTATCTATTTCTTTAATTTTTTAGGGATTTTGTTTCTTTGTTTTTTAAGGATATTTTAGAAATATTTTTTTTTTGTTATAAATATCAAACATTTTAAATAATTTAAATTATTCTTTCCTTTATCTCAAATATTTTCATCTCTCTTAATTTTCAAATCTAGGATTTTTCTCTCATTTCTCACCTTTCTAATATTTTCATCTTCATAATTTTCCAATCTCTCAAATTTTTATCTATGTCAATATTCATTTTCTTAAAAAACTAATTAATATTTTTCTATTATCTGTAATTTTTAATTTTCACAATAAAAATGCAAAGCAAAAATAAGGAAAATTAGAGAAACTCAATCTTCCTTTAATTCTAATTTTAGGCCACTTATCGATAATCTTGATAAATTATTCAAATAGTCAACTTTTCATATATGGTTGATGGTTGAGAACTTGAGATTCTTTATGTGCTTTAGCATAGGGGAAGATTATAGATTCGATGGGTTGGGTCAGGGAGCTAGGCCTTATTTTGAGTAGGGGTTATTTTATTCTAATTCTGGCTGTAAGTCTTTATCTGTTTATCTGCCCCATTGGGTGTTTAATGCAATCAATTATGCATTAAAAAAAAAAAAAGTTAAGTGATGAGTCGTTCTATCGAATCCAGAATCAGATCTCTCTCATCAAAGTTGATGCATAAATAACAACAGCGACGACATCATCACTCTTGCAAATTATGCCTACGTATAGATGTATATAAGATGCTAAAGCAGCATGCACTATCCGGGACGTTTATAGGTTTTGTGCACTATAAAAGACAAGGACAGAGAGGATATGGAGATGGATTTGTCTTCTTCTGCAAAGAAGAAAGAAAGCAAAGAAAAAAATGACAATGAAGAAAATCAGGGTCATCTTTTTGGAAAAGGTTTTCTATTATGATGTTTGATATAGATGACTGAAAGCTGTTTTCTACTCCATATGCTTCGCCTGCGTACTATACTTTGTCGCCCTCTCCTGCTCGTGACAAACATTCGCCAAGCTCATCAACTAAAATCATCATTATAGAAGGTAACAATGTGCAAAAAGAACCGTAAGAGACAAATGATGTCTCGTGATAAAAAAAATGTCATTGATTAGCATAGAGTTTCACTCTTCATAATGAAAATATAAATAGAAAATAAAATAGTCAAATTTAAAAAAACTTAGTTATTTTAAACTGGATCAATTTGAAGTTGAATTAAAACTGAATCAAACCATCTACAAACTGAAATTCAAACCACTTCAAATCAGATTGAATCCATTCCAAAATCACCTTAGAATCAAAATCAGTTGAAGCCACTTAGGGTCAGTTTGGTTTCATCCCTTTCTCAGCCCTGAACCTTCCGGGCTTCATGGTACTGATGTCTCTAAGGAGAAACACAGGTTGACCTCTTTTCATCCAGAAATCGAGGAACTTCTCTTTCGCCCTGTTCCATTACTTTTCTCCATGGCTAAAGTCCTCCATTCCTTGTAAAACCAATATATTGGAATGCTTAGTTCTTTTTTTTTTTTTTTCCTTAAGAACTTTTCACCCATACTATTGAAGAACTTATAAGTTGAATTGGGTTTCAGGGCTCAGCAGGTTTCCAATCCAAGCATACAAAGAAAGATTGTACCTCAAATCAATGAATTTAAAATGTATAATGAAATTATATATTTGACACAAAAAAATTAAAATATGAAATACAATAATTAAATTCTACATAATTTAAATTTGGCGTTAAATTTCATGCATAGATAATTTACCCCTCTCCCACTCTGATGCATAAATAAATAACTAAATATAGACCTTAATTTGCAAAATTAATAATTCGTGACTTAAAATTTTTCATTCAATCCAATTAGCTTTCTCACCTCTCAATCCAAGGAGGAAAAAAAATTTTTTTGAATTGAATTTGAATCCTCCTTGGATTGAGAGGTGAAATTATAAGAAGATCCAAATCCTTGGATTGAGAGGATTTTGAATCTAATTCGAATCTAATTCAAAATTATATACCGATGAAATTTGAATCAAATTCGAATTTGAAGATCCAAATCCTTTTCCTTCTGGATCGGATTTTTATCCGTACTATATCAACAACAATCTTTTAAATTTCGCAAAAAATTACCGATGATCTCAACTATGGCACAAAATTTTCGAAATTCAGCAACCCTTTATAGGAGTGAAGATGGCATGCTTGAGTTGAGGGCTCATTAAACTCATCTCTGCAGTCCTTATCATCATTACAAGCATATCCATTTCTTTAACATTAGCTTTTTTTTGTTTTACTTATTTTTCTTTTAATTTCTCTCATTTTCTAAGAAGTTGAATAGAAAAGGAATTCGAGTTAGTAGAAGATTGATGAGTTATTAGCTTGTTGAAGATGAGAGAGGGTTTATTGTGTTTGGGTTGCCATTAATTATTATCAAGAGCATGATAAAATTACATTGTAGAAACATTTCCTGTTAGTCATAAATCAGGACACTCCAGTCTTCAACAATTCTGGCATCCTTACAATTAATGGTATGTGAAAATGAGGCCATAAGACAAAAATGTACTAACTAATTTCACATCATTATAAAAGAGGAACTCCTAATTTCTTTTGGAGAGTTAAACAGTTGATGACTACTTGATAACTAATTTAGAAGGAAGAAGAGCGATTGGTTGTAACTAAAACCTATAAATCTGTTTTATCCCTTGTTAAAGATAATTTAGGGAGACATTATTGTCTAGATATGGACCATTGCCTAATTTTAGATGTTGGGGTTGTCTATGTAAGTGTAAGCATAGAGAACAAAGAAAATGGGGAGAAATTGCAGGAGAACTCTCTTTCTCTACTGCAATATTTCATTAATTCAAAATATATATAAGCACTAGTACATTAAGTTAAGTTTTACAAGAAAAGCCCCATACTTCACTGATTAAACCCATACATATCTGCTGAACTGAAATCAGCCATATTAACCCATACTTTAGTACATTACAAAATAATCATCAACCAAAACTTAACGAACAAGTGACAGCAAAAGTGTCACTTTACATCAACACTCATCCTTAGCCCTTTTGCTGGAAACACCAAAGGTCTTCCTTAATGTTTCAAACCTTACTTTGGACAAGGGCTTAGTTAGAATATCAGCTTAATGGACTTCTGAACAACAATGAACCAACTTCACTTCTTCTTCTTTCTCAGCGTTTCTGATGAAATGATACTTAATCTTTTGATGCATACATTTTGCATAATCATTTAGGTTTAATTTCATAGCCATTTTATTTGATTATTAGTTACTTTTAGCTAATTTCATTAGTTATTTAGTTAGTTTTTCATAATTGTCAATTTTGGATTAATTTGTAATTTTTACTTTGTTTTGTAGGAAAAATGATGTTTTTGAAGGACTGAAAAGAAATTTTGCCATTGAGGAGTGACTTCTACACCAAAGATGTCAAAAACAAGTTTTCAAGTGGAAATATGCATTAACAAAATTGCGCATAACTTGCCGCATAAGCTATGCAGATCCGCATGAGGAGAAGAAACACTGTTCCAACACCTGCCGAATTGTGCATAAGAAGAGTGCATAGCTTATGCAGATTCACGCCTCCCTTATGCAATCTCACGGAAATGTGCATAACCTATGCGCCAAGTCATGCAGTTTTGCATAAGTGAACTAAACAAATAAATCGCATAAGGGACTGCATAACTTATGCAATCCACTTATGTAGTCCCACAAAGGTTTCATTAATGAGCTGGCAGAAGATTCCCTCTGAAAATTCCTCCTAAAACACACCATTTTAGGGCTCCATATCAGAAAATGCTATAAATAGTCCCATTTCCCATTTTAGAAAGGGGAGGAAGCAAGTAGAGGAAGAAAAGGAATGGGGGAGGCAGCAGCTGAAGAGTCACAATCATCTCCCACTCCATTTCCAACCAGATTTGGAGATTTCTTTCTTTTCTTACATTTTTCCTACATTTCTAGTGTTTAGTTTCTTGTTTCTTAGCTTAGATTAAAGCTTTATTTCCATTTAAACTCATTATATCTTGTAAGCATTATGGATAGTGAGTAGTTTTACCTTTTATTCTGGAGTAAGGGATGTAATATTTAGTTATTTTTGTGGATTTGAACTGGGTTAGTCCCAATTTAATGAATTTATGAGGTTTAATCCATTTCTTGTGTGCTTATTCACATGCTTAATGAAGGGCCCCATTAAGTTATGTTCTTAATCCTTGGTTGAAGCACCGAAAGGAGAAAACCAAGTGATAGTTAATCAAGAAATTGGACTTAATTAACTTAGATCTAGAAATAGACTAAGGGTTAAGAGGGTTTTAATAGATTGATTAAAGAACCTAATGGGTCTTGGTTAATTTTAACTCCACGAAAGTAGGATTAAGTTAATTAAGGCACTCTTTGTCTCACTCGAAAGAGTTTTCAAAGGATTTTAGAATTAATCTCCTTTAAACCCATAAATTTCATGGATTGGGCTAGCTAGGGAAAATCCCAAAATGACTTAAATATGAACCCTTAACTCCAGAATCGTCTTTCATCAATTATTGCTTGAAATTTTACTTTTGAGTGTTTAGTTTAATCTCATTTTATTAATTTTCATTATTATCAATTTCTTTATTTTGCGAATTATTAAATTAGTCATTGTTTGAATTTAGTTTTGCATTTTCATACCTTATGCTTCAATTTCCTAAATTTCTTTTATTAATTTGATTAAAATACAATTTTAACATATTTTATTTTACATCAAAAATTCAATCATTAACACAACTTCTCGTGGGAATGATATCTTTTTCTATACTACTTGAACGACCCGTGCACTTGCGGTTGGGACACATCAAGTTTTTGGCGCCGTTGCCGAGGAGTTCTTTGTTTAAGATTGAATTCTTGATTATTTTAGTTGTTTATAGTTTTATCTTTGTTATCTTTTCATTTAGTGTTTGTTTGTTTTTTTTTTAGGTACTCTTAATCTTTTATGAGAAGAGCTAGAAGCACAAGTGACACATCCTTATTATTTAATCCTGAAATTGAGAAGTTTTGTAGAGCCAACAAGAAAGAAACTAGAAGAAGAAAAGAAGCATTGAGAGCAGCTGAAATTGAAACAGAAATGGCTGAAGAAAGAGTTGGAATCGGTGGTGATAATGCTGAAAATGATCGAAACAATGAAAATGCAGCTCATGGTGAAGAAGTTGTAAATGCTAATGTGCCTAAGGGAAGTATGATGGATCACGCATTTCCTCATTTTGATGATTTAAGAGAGAGTATAGCAAGACCAAGAATTGATGCAAATAGTTATAAGATGGATTTTGGAGTACTACAAATGATTCAGAATTCTCAATTCGGAGGTCATCCTTCAGAAAATCCTCATACTTATCTTAAGAAGTTCGTTATGATCTGTGACATGCAAAAGCAACCAGGAGTATCTGATGATGCAGCAAGGCTAAAATTGTTTCCATTCTCTTTGAAAGATAGAGCATTGGATTGGCTTGATTCTTTACCTCACAACTCAATTACAAATTGGGAGCGACTCAACGATGCATTTCTTGCCCAATACTTTCCACCTGGAAAAACTCAAGAGTTGAGGAATCAAATGATTGCTTTTAGACCAAGAGAAGATGAGACTCTTTATGAGTCATGGATGAGATGGAAGGAATTGGAGAGACAATGTCCACATCATGCCATTCCTAAATGGATGATAAACCAGAATTTTTACACAAATGTCACTCCTGCTATCAGAGGAATCATTGATGCTCAAACTGGAGGGGAATTCATCATTAAGCATGAAGATGAAGCTTATGAGTTATTAGAGAAAATAGCAAAGAACAGTCATCTATGGAGTAGTCCAAGAGGGTCAACTCCAACTCAAAAAAGGCAAGTTCTTTGGAATGTATGAGCTTGATCCATTCAACATGATCAATGCCAAATTTGATGCACTCACTAATGTCCTTGCTAAGAAAATGGAGGATTTAAGTATGCTAGTCAGTTCATCATCATGTTCTGGAAGTTCTCAACAAGTTACTTATGCAGAAGGAACAATGAGCTGTGGAGTAGATTATCCTTCATATGCTTGGAGGAATCATCCTAATTTTTCATGGGAGAATCAACAAAATCAAGCTTCAACTCAGAACTTTCCATCACAACAACAAGAGCATCAATACCAACAACCTAGGCAACCACCACCTAGTTTTCAGCAAAAGAATGCAAATCCTGCACCTTTACCAAGACAGCAAGAACAAAGTTCCACCATAGAGGCTTTATTACAACAAATTCTTGCTAATCAAATTAAGCGTGATGAAGAGTTGAGAGAGATGAAAGCAAGGCTGGAACAAATGCAAACACACAATAGGATGCTGGAAAATCAGATTGCACAACAAGCACGCTCATCAAGTACCAAATATATAGGGAAACTTCCTAGTCAAACAGAAAATCCAAGGGAGCAATGTCATGCCATCACACTGAGGAGTGGTAAAATAGTGCATACTGAGAATAGTGAAAAGGTTGAGAAGAGAGAAAATGAGAAAGATGTTGAGAGAGATGAAAAACAAAAGAGTGAAAAAGGGAGTGCAAGAAAAGGTAAAGAGGTTGGAGAGAAAGAAGAGAAATATATACCTCCAGAGCCTTACAAGCCACAGCTTCCCTTTCCACAGAGATTTCAAAAAGCCAAGATTGATAAGCAATTTGGGAAGTTCTTAGAGGTTTTAAAGAAGCTATATATAGATGTGCCTTTTATTGATGCTCTTTCCCAGATGCCTTCTTATGCTAAGTTTTTGAAAGAAATTCTCTCAAACAAAAGAAGACTTGAAGATTATGAGATTGTAGCCTTAACTGAGGAATGCAGTGCTATCCTCCAAAGGAAACTTCCTCCAAAGCTCAAAGATCCAGGGAGTTTTTCAATTCCATGTCACATTGGGGAATCATGTTCTATAAAAGCTTTATGTGATTTAGGGGCTAGTGTAAGCCTTATGCCCCTTTCCATCTATGAGAAGCTCAACATGGGAGATCTTAAGCCGACCCACATTTCTCTTCAGTTAGCTAACAGATCAATTAAGTATCCTGAAGGGATTTTGGAGAATGTGCCTCTGAAGGTTGGGAAGTTCTATATACCTGTTGACTTTGTCATATTGGACATGGAAGAGGATTCTAATATCCCAATCATTTTGGGGAGGCCTTTCCTAGCTACAGCTAGTGCTTTGATTGACGTGAAAGGTGAAAAGCTTACTCTCAGAATCGGAGAGGATCATTTAGTCTTCAACATTGGCAATGATAAGAAGAAGCAACACGAAGATGTAGACTCTTGTTTGAGAATTGATATAGTTGATGAGTTAGTAAAAGAGCACTTTAGAAAGAGCTATCCGAAGGCTTCTCTTGAAAGTTGTCTTATCCATGAAGGGAGTATCAATGATGAAAATCCAAAAGAGGCTGCATTTGCACAACATTTAAAGGGTAATCCATCTTGTCCTATGGCACCAATCTTTCAAGTTGAGCAAGGGGAGAAAAGTAAAGCAAAGCAACCATCTCTCAAAGAAAAAGATGCACCAAAGGTTGTCAAGAAAGAAATGGTTGGATTTTTAGACAAAGCAACAAAGATCTTCTCTTGTGATGGAAAGAAAATTAAGTATAGATTCATTGAAGCACCTATTGGAAACAAAGGCAATAAATTCCAATTCTAGCCACCATGAAACATGACAAGAGTCCAGCTAAGGACTATAAATTAACGCTCTTGGGAGGCACCCCAAGTTCTTTTATCTTGCTTTTGTTGATTTACTTTTATTTACATTGCTTTTGTTTTTATCTTAAATCTCCCCAAATTCAATTTTTGACATTGTTGAATCTTGTCCCTTGTAGATGTATTTTAATGAAGGAAGGTTGGTGAACTGCTGGAGAGTGACTCTTAAACTGAAATTATGTCCTTCAACTCTCCCAAAATTGACTGATTTTTACTGCATAACATGTGCAGGTTTGCTACTTTGTTTATGCAGAAAAATGAATTTTGCAGCAAGGTAGGGTCTGCAGCATATGGCTTATGTTTCTTGGTGAGGTTGGGTGTGTAACTTTTAAGTATATGTGCTTTTAATGTTAATATGGTGGTAAGTGAGCCATTTTTGCAGTTATGAGCTTATTTGGGTTGTGGGATTTAAGGTGGAAATGCTGCATTTTTCTTGGCATGACTTGGGGAGTTCATCATTTGTTAATAGATGCAACTTTATGCAGATTTTATTGAGTTTTAATGTGCTAAATGTTGATTTGCAAAATTTGAGTCAAAATGGCATGGGTCACAAATGCCTTTTATGCAGAATTCATTTTTACAAGCATGTGTGATGTAATTTTGATGGATTTTGTATATGTTGATGTGTTTTTGGTGATAATTTCTCATGATTTATGCTTCATAGAATTATATTTCTTCATTCTAGGGCATTTTTCACACTTGCAAATCATTTTCAGTTGTAATCTCATTCTTGTTGAATTGTGCATAAGTAACTGCATAGCTTATGTAGCTTTTAGATCACAAATTTTGCCATTTTCTCACCCTGCTAAAAACTGCATAAGAAGAGTGCATAGCTTATGCAACTCTGCATAGCCTAATTTTGTCAAATTTCATATCTTTCGAAACCTGCATAAGCAGAGTGCATGACTTATGCACATTTGCATAACTTCAAATTCTTCATTTTCTCTCTCTGCCGAAGTCTGCATAAGGAGGGTGCATGACTTATGCACTTCTGCATAACCAGAAACTCCAAAAATCAAAACCTGCCGAGGGGTGCATAAGCAGAGTGCATGACTTATGCACTTCCGCATGACCAAAAACTCTGATTTTCTCTCTTTGCCGAGACCTGCATAAGGAGAGTGCATGGCTTATGCACAATTGCATGACCACCAACCCAAAATCTCAAAACTTGCCGAGAGGTGCATAAGGAGGGTGCATGACTTATGCACAACTGCATGACCACATTTTCTGAAACCCAAAACCTGCCGAGAGGTGCATAAGCAGAGTGCATAGCTTATGCACTTCTGCATAACCACCAACCCCAAATTTCAAAACCCACCGAAAAGTGCATAAGCAGAGTGCATAGCTTATGCACAACTGCATGACCACATTTTCCAAAAACCAAAACATGCCAACAGGTGCATAAGCAGAGTGCATAGCTTATGCACTTCCGCATGACCACTCTCCCTGAAAGTCAAAACTTATCGAACAGTGCATAAGGACAGTGCATGACTTATGCACTTTTACATGAGCTATTTCTCTGAAGTCCAAAGCAAGCCGGAACTTGCATAAGTTAGTGCATAAGTTATGCATTCCTGCATAATCAGTTTTTCACACCTTTTTATCACCCACCGAAACATGCATAAGAGAGTGCATAAGTTATGCACAACTCACTTTTCACTTATGCAGTTTTTACACAAACCCTGTTCAAATCAAATTTGTTTTCGGCACCATTTTTCCCACCTCCACCTCCCGATATTCCTGTTCACTCCTTTTTCCCCCCACGTCCATTTATTCCAGCATTACCTCTCCTCTTTTTCTCCACTCCTATTTTCGCCACATTTGCCCTAACTTTTCTCTGCATCTTTCACTTTGTGCATATTTGTCCATACTATGTATATATTTGCATGCTTCTACTGGTGGTTGCACATTTTCCCTTGCTTATCATCATGCAGCAGCTTTTGAATATACTGCATAGGCTATGAATACCCTTATGCAAATGTTTTGCATAGCCTGTGCAGTCCTTATTGCCACTCATGCAGAACCGCACAGCTTATGCACCTTCCTTATGCACCTGTTCTGGACAGCACTTTATTCTGCATAACCTGTGCAGCTTCTTATGCATCTCCATTATATCTTGAATTCTCATCTGCTCCATACCAGGTAACTCTTAAATCTCACAATTCCTGGTAATTCCTGTTTACTTTGAGTTTTGATAATGCACTACTTGAGACATTGAGGACAATGTCTAATTTTGAGTTTGGGGGTGCACATTTTGATTTTTGCTTCATTTTCACATTTTGAGTATAGGAGCATCTCATCCCATTCCATTTACATATATTGTAAATATTTTACATATACATCCTTACATACATATACATAACACATTTACACACACATTATACATCACTTAGAAATTGTACACATTGCACACAATTAGACTTCCTTCATTTAGTTAATGCATTACTCATTTTTAGGAATCATGCATCATGCATTAAAATCTTTTGCCAAATCCCTTGAGTATTGAAAAGTTGCCTATGAGAGTGATTTGACTTACCTTTAGTTGGGTTTGTGGATTGAAAGTTTCCTAAGAGATGCAAGGTTTTGAAGTGTCTATCCCTTGCCTATATCTTCTTAGCCAAAAAGCCACCCAACTAGTCATTTGGAGATGGAAGTGTTTAGAGGGAGTTATTGGATATAAGGTAGTCAAAGATGTCTCACCAATCCTAGAACAAATTCTCTAAACCTTTCAAGGCGAAATACCAGCTTGTACTTGAAAAGAGAGATGATTAGGCATTCTTTGATTTAAACCTTCTCATTTTAAACCTTTGGCCCTTTTTCCCAATTAAAATTTACCCTTGCAAACCCCTTTGAGCCTTTTTATCCCTAATTTTTCTTGAAATCCTTATTGTTACCTAGCCAATGAACCAAACACTCCAACCCTTTTCATGAGAATAATTATTTATAACATTAGGTACATATTCAAAAAAAAAAAAAAAAAGAGAGAGAAAAGAAAAAATGCAATAAAAGGGAGAAGAAATGCTTGTCACCTTGTAAAAGTGCTAGTATATGTGCTTTTCACCATTGTCATTCAAAATGAAAGAAATCCACCCAAAGTATTAAAAGAAATGAGTTTGGGGGTGGCAAATTTTAGGGACAATCATCAAAAGAAAATGCAAAATACAAGTTTAAATAATCAAAATGTCCCTCCATTTTTATGTATTTTGTAAACTATGCCAGCACTTGACAATTCTCATTGTGTATTTCTCTCCTCCATATATAAAAAAAAAAAGAGAAAAAGAAAAAAAATATAATAAAATAAGAAGTGTACCTTATGTTGTCAAAATTGAAAATATTCTCATGCTTTGAATCCTTTTTACCCATTTTTCTTCTTAGCCTCATTTTTGAACCCCATGGCCCCATTACATCCCTAAAAAGACCTTTGATCTCTTGATAGTACTTGCTACATTAGTGGAGATAGGAATAGGGAATTTGCCTATGGGATTGGAAAATTATCTATTCATTCATTTAATTCCATCATTCTATATAGAGACACTTTGGTTATTGATTGTCCTAGAATTCCTTTTGAGCATGACTCTCTCTTTTGATTGGTTGGTTTGGAGATTTTGAATGATAATTGACTTGATGGCTAAGCGGTGAAAGCTTGGATAAGCATTAGATTCTTTGCATTTTGAAGGATGGGTATATGGATTGCTGGTATGGCTAAAGGTATGTTAAGTTACTTTAATAGGTGATTTTCATAGCTCTTTGGATAAGGCACCCCTAAAAAATTGCATCACACTTTAAAGTTTGCTTGAGGACAAACAAAAGCTTGAGTTTAGGGGTATTTGATGCATACATTTTGCATAATCATTTAGGTTTAATTTCATAGCCATTTTATTTGATTATTAGTTACTTTTAGCTAATTTCATTAGTTATTTAGTTAGTTTTTCATAATTGTCAATTTTGGATTAATTTGTTTGTAGGAAAAATGATGTTTTTGAAGGACTGAAAAGAAAATTTTCCATTGAGGAGTGACTTCTACACCAAAGATGTCAAAAATAAGTTTTCAAGTGAAAATATGCATTGACAAAATTGCGCATAACTTGCCGCATAAGCTATGCAGATCCGCATGAGGAGAAGAAACACTGTTCCAACACCTGCCGAATTGTGCATAAGGAGAGTGCATATGTCACACCCCGGCTTAGTGGGCCCCAGCTCAAGCCCCTTTATGGGTGGCCATCTTACCGGCGTACCCCTCTAGAGGCCGGCGATGCAACTCAAATCGGTACTGTCCGCTTTGGTGGAGTTCAATCCCCTGTGAGCTGGGATTTGAACCCATATCACCTCCCTGATTTGCTTCGCCTCTTACCACTTGCGCTGCTCAATTGGTAAGAGGCGAAGCAAATCCGTGAGGTGATATGGGTTCGAATCCTAGCTCGCAGGCGGCGGGATTGAACTCCACCAAAGCGACGATCCATTTGAGTTGCATCGCCGCTCTGAGGGGACGCAAGATGGCCACCATAGAGCGACTCAGTAAGAGGCGAAGCAACCGTGAGGTGATATGGGTTCGAATCCTAGCTGCAGGCGAAGGGATTGAACTCCACCAAAGTGGGCGATCTGATTTGAGTTGCATCGCCGGCCTCTAGAGTGCACGCCGTAAGATGGCCACCCATAGAGGGGCCGGGCCCACTAAGGGGTGTGACAATAAAAAGGCGCCTTTTTATTGTCACACTCGACTTAGTGGGCCCAGCTCAAGCCCTCTATGGGTGGCCATCTTGCGTGCACTTCTCAGAGGCCGGCGATGCAACTCAAATCGGTACTGTCCGCTTTGGTGGAGTTCAATCCCTTCGCCCTGCAGAGCTAGGATTCGAACCCATATCATCTCACGGGTTTGCTTCGCCTCTTACCAATTGAGCTGCTCTGGATCCATGAATTTTATGGAACTCATCTCGTGATTTTCTTAGAAAGAAATATAATATTCTCAAGAATAAAACAATATTGCGAAAACTATTCTTTTGGAAATCTTTGTTTTACATTTCTTTATAAAAAGTCACACACACAAATTAAAATGAAGTTTAAATTAAAAATTTTGTATGAATTTAATTATTAGAAGATTGACTAAAAAGTGTGTAGTATTGAAGGTGAAGAAGTAGGAGGAAATACCTATGATGTGCTACAATGATACTGTGGAAAGTGGTGTTGTTCTTATCAAAAATAATGGTGATAATAAAAGATCTATGTTTTTCATCTTTCAGGAACTTTGATGTAACATTCTTCTTTGGCATAATCTTGAGCAAACCCATCATCATTTTTCCCTTCTCTTGATAAAAAAAAAAAAAATCAGTTTATATCTGCAATCTTCTGGTATCATGGATCATCTTTTAATAGTCCAATGTTTTTATAAATTGACAAGTCTAATTATTAATCCAAACAATTTAATTAAAAAATTGGTTACATATAACAATTTCATTAATTTGATGGTATTTCCTTAATTGGCTTTTGAGCAAAGAGCTTAGACAGCTGGCCTATTGTTAATTCCTTGAGGTTCCTGTACTAAAAATGTGGCATCATACACAACAATACAATACTTCTCCTTCCCAAGACATTCCTGCAAAAGCCCAAAAACTTTCACTTAAGTGCAAATTACTACGCAAGCAAATCAAATGTAATAAATTTAAATTGGCAAAAGATTATCTCTTCCACCTTTTCCACCATATGCCTACTATGCATAGCGTCAGAGAGCCCTTCTAGAAGGAGCAGCATGGTCCCTTGGAATTTCCATGGCTAGAAGTGGAGTTCATATCAGATTGGCTTGTTCTCAGCACACTAATCACTTACAGCTCCTGCTTAGTATCCACGTTATTAAATTAATGGTAGATTTAGACAGGCATCTAAGGATATGATTGTAAAGTGATTAAAGCATGTTATCTGAATTGATAAAACTAGAAGGATATACAACTGAAAATATTATATAAGTTGATGATTTTTATTGTCATGAAGCCTATTTTATGTATACAATAGTTTTTCTGCAAAGCAATAAATATTTGCAAAGAAAAATATTCTTTTATGCATTGGTACTAAGGTGAAATTCTCTATCGAACTCAGGGTGGCATCACCATCATAATGTTAATTTGTTGATAGGCTATAAATTTTTTTTAAGTGATTGAATGATTGGAATGAGGATTGTTGAACTCAGGACACTGTTGAAGCTATACGAGTGTCAACTAGAAACTTACTAGTGAGATCATTGGTACCACAACACAGGAGGTAGTCCTTAAAGCTAAACATCGTGATAGCAGTTCTAGATACTTGGGGAAAGAGAAATCCTTCTGATCTAAGTCAAATTTGAGAATTTGAAGTCATAGGATCACCTGCCAATTATTATTCTGCTATCCAGCACCTGCACAGTGAAACTAGATGGCAGTAAATATCGGTTTTATTCAATTACAAACTTGTAACATGGTCATATGTTTCTGCTGACAATAACGCCTAATTAGCATAACAAATGCTCAATCCTTCTTGTGTTTATTTATTCATTTATATTTGGGAAAAATAAGCATGTATAAGGAATAAAAAAACCTTAATAAATCAGTCAAGAAAAGATCGTCCAGAATAGGGGGATGGAGGATCTTCAATCCAAACGATAAAGCGATCAGCAATTGGTGATTATTTTCTTTCCCAATTTGATAGATGCATGGAGTTGCTTGAGATGCCCCCACTTTGGCTTATTCAAATTCCCTGCAAGTCTTAAACTTTTATGCCATGACATTGTTAATGGCAATAATTGATATTTTTGCTGGCAATACATCAATCAAGGTTTAAAGTATATATCAACATAGATTTAATTGTGAATTACCATATTCATCAATTGGAACCTTATAATCATATGATGTGGTTATATATGGACCTCCTGCGTTGGGTCCAAAGTTGGTTCCTCCATGTTACTGAATGGAGGTTAAGAAAAACTTGTCAATAAGTTAAAGCAAACATAAGTCCAGTGAAAATAAACATATGAAGTCATTGCTTTGCAGGGAAATACCATATAATAATTATTCAAGACCCCACCAGCTTGGACAAATCGAGCAATTGAAAATGCCAAATCTTTAGCAGTGTTATATGGGTTTTTCCCACCCCAGGCCTTAAACCTACAAGGACATACAAAAAATGCAGATTCTATGTATTTCAATAAGGTCAACTAGAAGAAACAGTGTTATTTCAGTAGAAAAAAAGCCTACTATCCACTTCAATTCTCAAAATTTTTGGACTTATGGGATTGTTTGGATGGAAGGTATCACAGTAAAAGCCGTTGCAGGTATCAATCTGCAGCACAACATGGAATAGAGCCATTAAGAGGCCTACTAGTATGAATGTTACTTTAAACTTCTGTGACTAAATTATTTAATGCTGAAGAATTAGAAATAATGAGTACAATGGGTAGTGGAGCATCTGGTTACTTGCACATAATCCACAAAACTCAAATGTTTTAGGCTACAGCCATTTGTGCACTCCATTGAATGTAACTTTTCCCTGCATTTCCGTGAAGTCCTGATACTACACCACCGAAACTAAGTGAAATAGTCAATGTGGCAGTCAAAGTATCAATGCTCGTTCAAAGAGTCAAAACCGAGCCAAAATATCCAAAGTGGCGATGAAAGTGTCAAATGCTCATTCAAAGAGTCAAAGTCGAGCCAGAGGTGACTCAACCACCTAAACTGAGTAGGATCAAACCCGATAAAAGATTGTTTAGTCTAGGTCCAAACGGGATAGCAACAAGAGAAGGAGCAAAGTTATCGCTCGGGAAACAAGCCAAGCAAAATTTATACCAAGTAATAGTAGCGTCAAGCAAAGATCAAGCCGGATTATAAGGAGAAAATCTCGAGATGTCAACCTAAGATTGTCTCTGTGATTAAGGCAAGACTATTTTCGTTAAAACTTATAAATATTAGAAGCAGCTAGGGGGATCAAGAACATTAGTTTTGTAAAAATTCACTATTGAATTATTCTCTTATTCACAACCTATGATTTCCAAACTTGAGTGTCGTAGTGGCTGGATGAAGGCCACCGACCTCACATTTTGTTGTTTTATAGGGTTACGTGCCACAGGACTGGACTTTAGAAGTTCATAGCAGCATCAAGTCCCATGATGTTTCTGTATTCATTCTCAATCTATTATGCACAAACACAAAAGTTTAGTAACTTTGAGACAAAAAAAAATCCTAGTAATACAAATATAAATGCTACTTGAATCATATAGGAGAAAGAAGGAAAAATGCTACAAATGTAAAAACGTGTGCAAGAATTATAGGTCCTCTATATGGAGCAAATGTTTTTGCTTCTTTCAGGATGTTTACAATTTTAGTGGTAAAAGTTTTCATTTCATTCTATAGAAAGCAAAATTATAGTGCTCATATCAAGTATTGATATGAACATTGCAAAGGAAAAAAAAAATAGAGCAAGTAAAAAATGAAACCTTGTAAATCCCATTGTCTGTCCTCAATCCAATGCCTTGGAGCATTGTCCAACCTCATAGGGAAGTCACTGAGATGCATGTTAGTATTCTCTTTACAAGCATATTAGAAAGAAACCCATTATTCCATTCAACACAAACGTAAAAGCCAATCTGCAGAATGACATGAAGTCCTCTTTTTGAATGAGAGTGAAGAATTTTACAATGTCCAAATTTTCAGAGAAATTATACACACACACACACACACACACACACACACACACACACACACTTATATATATATATATATATATATATATATATATATATATATATATATATATATATATATATATATATATATATATTAGGGGAGAAAATCAAAATTTTCTTTTTCAACTTAGAAGTTTAGCAGCAATTCAAACCAACCGCCGGATAGGCTCATGGCGATCCCAGAAGACATAAGTTTTAATAGCATCAAGGTTGCCCTCCTTGGACTTGTTACTTAGATCAAGTCACATTTGCCTACCACCACATAATCATAATACTTAGAAGTATAGAATCAGGAAATGCATTTAAAAGAACTGCTTGTTTTCTAGAAGTGCTAGCACCAGGTGGTGAACAATGATATTTTCAATACCTTAGGGGTACTGTAGGGATAGTGAATTGCACTAGAGAAAATGATTTTGTGTTCACCATTGATGATAATGGCACTAGAATCATATTCAACTGTTGTTGCTGAGCACAAGCATAGTAAAGATAGACTTGCAATGAAAAGAATCACAATCTAAGAACTTGACAACATCTTGAATAAGAAATGACTGTTCTTTTTGTATCTTTTGATAAAGTAGAAAAGTTAACAAGGAAAAAGAAAACAAAATAACAAAATAAAGAAAGAAGTGGCAAGCTTCCTTACCTGAATTGAGTTAAAGCAGAATGCTTTCTCACCATTGATGTAAAGTGACACTTTTACTGTCTAATGGTTGCTGTTTCCACCAAAAATTAACTGAAATTATCAATAATGAAATATTTTCTAAATGAATGCAATAAGTGGTAATCCAAGTCAAACCCTAGAGACTGAGTTGCTAAATTTTGTGCACGTGTATAACAGAAAAAGAAATTAAGGTGGGGGGGGGGGGGGGTTGTAACACTAAATCAGAAGAAATCAAGTTCAGAAATTAAAGAACTAAATTTAGGTATAAAACTCTCAATTTAAATAAACTTCAGTCCAAGGTAATTCACATTCTAATGCATGATTCAATCATAGACATAAGAAATATAATTATCTCTTATTGAACACTTAACGTAGATTTACCAAACAACGAGGTAAAACCCCTAACTTTCCTATACTCATCAATTCGAGCCCAACACTCTTGTTGACTCTAATTATTAACTGAATTAGTATTAAGCAATCCTCATCAAATTAATAACTGCTTTAAGAACAAAAAGTAGTTAAGCTTGAACAACGATTTATAAAGCATAAATCATTTAATTCACCCTATTGTTTTCTTAGATTATTATCAAAAACTTAGATCATAATCAATAAAACCTAATTGCTACTCACATTCAATCTTACACAATAATTACGGATTATGAAGATGAACTAGCAATTAATCACATCAAACAATTAACTAATAGGCCTTTTTAGCAAATCATTCAATAGATCTGTCGACACCATATTTTGGCCGATCCCCAAAATACTTTGAAACCGATCCCCGGTGCTAAGTTTCCTCGGAGTAGCTAATCACGTTTCCGATCCCTCTTTGGTAGGCGGTCACATTTCCGACCTCTCCTCGCAAAGACGTGAATCAATGATAAGTCCTACGCATCCCTTGAAACTCAGCCGATCTCTCAAATCATTTACCGATCCTTCAAACCCGTTGCCGGATTTCCGGACCTGTCAAGAATATTCCCGATCTCTGTTGATAAATGAAGTGAACTAGCACTAGATCTTTTCCTACCAGTTTTATTGCCGACCTCCTTTCCGAAAGTTTAAGAGCTAAAGTTTTGGTTCGATTCCGATCTTAAGTGTTCGAGTTAAATTTTCGGTCAAGTTCTGTTCAGCATTTCTTCCCTACCGATCTCATGTTCAGAGTGCTTTCCGATCTCTCATACTTAGATTAATAATCACATTTAGTTTTTGTTTTGCTGTGCTCATACAATCAAATAATAGTATAAATTCTTAATGCCAACAAGTTTTGAATGCCAAATGTGGTATATTGGGAGTGCCAAAGTCAATGTACGTATTTTATATCCAAAAGTCAACATTTTTGTTGACCAATGAGGTGAATAGTGACACCAAAAACTTGAAATTCACAAATTGAAGAATTTAAAAGTTTCAAATGCCCTAGTGTACCTAACAAGATTGGTTTGGATAGTTTGGCATGCCAATAGGGTTCAGTTAGCAGTACTGCACATGGCAATACGCCATTCTGTGATTTCATGGCTTTTAGCCATTCTGACCTTGTATTGAGCTTTGGCCTTGTGCCTGATGTTATCACAGCTTGTTAGCTGTTCTGTTGCACACCGGGAGATGCATATGTGATCGATGGTGTGACGGCCCGAGGTACTTAATACCCAGTGCCAGTTTACTCGTTTATCCAGTCCAGTCATCTAGTGTAGGTTACTTGGGCAACAAAATGAATGAAAGTGGACAAAGTTAATGATATACAAATTCAAAACAAATGAAATATATACATTCACTACATGTTTATTTTTTTTGCTATTGCTTTTATTTTATTATTGCACCACTAAGCATTATTGCTTAGCGCGTTGCTTTTGCCACGCGTAGGTTCTGGAGATACAGATCATGAGCCCGATGAGCGCATGGGTGAGTCCATCTGCGATTACGCATGTCCGTGTCACCTCAACTTCTGCAGTGCATTGGTAGGACACTAGGTGTCATTTTGGCATTCTGTAATAAATTTTGATTTTCTCATATGTAATTAAACTTGTGTAATGTATTTTGAGGTTCATGTAAATAATGAAGATTTATGGTTATGTATGGAAAGAGAGAAAGTTTAATGACATCATGTGATGTCAAAAGTCCCATTTTTTCATTTTTCTTTTCTTTTCTTTTCTACTTAATTTCAATTCAATTTTTAGTAATGTTTATTCATATTTTATGTCATATTAATTATTTACTCAACTGGACAAGTCGGCCAAAAATCACCTCTAAAGGCGAAATGACCAAAATGCCCTCCGTTTGGCTCAACGGGTCAAAATTGTCTGTACCGATTGAAAATTTTTTCTAGGTATTTTCTTGGCATTCTAATGCCATAGGAACCTCAATGACCCTTCTCTGGAGTCCCAAAAATTATTTTATGAATTTTTACCCGGGTCTAGGGCTCCTCGTTGCGAGAACCGCAACTTCCCTCTGGTTACCCATTGCTTGGGCACCGGCTCATTTGACTTGGTTGTATTTTATTTCTAAAATTTTTCTTAAATTTTTCTTATTAATATTTAAGTTAATTATGGTTCCTGACTTTAGTTTAAACATTTTTCCGGACGTTCTAGCTGTCCGGACCGACACCAGTCACCGAAACAGTAGAATGTACGGAGTTGCTACCGGGAGGGTGTTTCCGATTTGACATCAAGCTAAAAAATTTCCCAAATTTTCTGAGCTGCTAAGGCAATGAGAAGCCTTATCGTGTCATACCTTGCTACTGGTGCAAAGGTATCTGTGAAATCCACCCCATACTATTATGAGTAGCCTCTGACAACTAGTCTTGCTTTGAATTTGTTAACTGAACCATCCAAATTCAACTTGGTTCTATATCTCACTCTAATTATGTAGGCTTGTCAACCAGCTGCCAAGTTTCATTTTTATGAATCATTTTAGCTCTTCCATTGTAGCCCTCCAATTTGAAGACTTTGTAGCCTCTTCATAACTCACAGGTTTTACCAAAGCTATATTGTATCGTTCATAAATATCAGCTAAGGATCTGGTTCCCCTCACTGCATTTTCAATATCTAAATCACTTCCAACATCGACTTCGTCTTCTGAAAGAGTTGCATCTTATTCTTGAGGCATGTTTCCACTAGCGAAATCATTGCTAGTAGTCACAACTTCTTTTTTATCCCAACACCAAGATGCAAATTCATCAAATTTGATATTTCTGCTGATAATCACCTTCTCAGTTTGCACATTAAACACTCTATAACCCTTCATATTGCTACCATGTCCAAGAAACACTCCAATCTCAACCTTGTGATCCAACTTACTCCTTTTAACATCAAGAACAAGTGTGTAACAAATGCATCCAAACACTCTTAGATGACTAACTAAAGGTTTATTCCCAAACCATGCTTCAAATGGAGTTTTACCTTTTAAGGCTCTTATAGGTAACAAATTCAGCAAATATACTGAGGTGTTAATCGCTTCAACTAAAACTTCTTAGGCATATCTTTCTTAAACAAAAGACACCTTGCCATTTCCATCATTGTTTTATTCTTTTTCTCACTCACCCCATTCTGTTGAGGAGTATAAGCGTGATGGTGATGATGAATCCTAACTTCTTCACAAAACTTATCAAACCTCTCAGAAGTATATTCAATTCCATTATCATACCTTAAAATCTTTATTTTACAATCAGATTAAGTCTCCACCATAGGTTTGAATTTTTGAAATACACCAAAAACTTTTAACTTCTGTTTTAAAAAGTAAACCCAGCACATTTTAGAAAAATCATCAATGAAGAGAATAAAATATTTATTTCCACTTAAGGATGGAGTATTCATAGGTCTACACATGTCAGTGTGAATGAGTTGTAGCTTCTGAAATGCTCTTTAAGCCATATTCATTGGAAATGGCAATTTTTTTTTTTTTGCTTCTCCAATTAAAATACTTCACACACACCCTTAGTATCACATACCATAGGCATATCTTTAACCAACTCCTTGCTTTGCATATATTTCAATGAAGAGTAATTAAAATGACCCATCCTCTTATGCCACAATGAGGAATCATCAACATAACTAGGAAAGGCATGAATTTCAGTTTACTTCCACTCAATAGGAAAGCTTTTGCTCTTCCTTTTGGCAGTCCATAACTCACAACTAGACTGATCAAATATAGTGCAAGACATATTCTCAAAATGTAAAGTATAATTTCTTTCTAACATCTGACCTACACTCAACAAACTTTGACTTATTTCAAGCACATATAGAACATCATGAATTAATTTTGTACTTGAATTTGTTTGTACTGCAAACCAATCCTTTTCTTTTAGCTTCAACATAATCTTCACTTTAGAAGAGTAGGTCTTTTCAATTTTCTTGAAATTACTGATGTCTGAAGTCATGTGGTGTGTGTAGCAACTATCTATCAACCAAGCATCTCCACTTGTGTTAAAAGAGTAATAGGTTGCTGTAAAAAGATTTTGCTCATGTTGCTCGTGTTCTTTAGTAACTTGAGCCTATCGCTCTGTAACATCCTCACTTTAAGTAGTCTGTATGTTCCACTGTTCCGGCGGCTGATGTTTGCTCGGACTATCAGAATGTCTGGAACTACATTTTGGTGATAGTGAGGAGACATAAAATGATGGGATACAAGGTAAGAAAATACAAGAAAAATTAAGAGAAAATAAAAGCGATGAAGTGCAATTAGGTTAAACGTGCTGGAATCGTAGCGATGGGTGACTGCACTGGGAAGTTACGGTGAGGACCGTTGACTAGCCCTAAACCACGGGAAACCCTGGAAAATATTTTCGGGACATAATTAAAGGTCTACTGAGGTGTAATTGACATTGAAAATGTCAAAAAAAAAATTTAGTAAGTCAGTAGAAATAAAAATGGAAATTTAAGAAATCGGCGGGTCAAGGATTAAATCGGTGTTACCGAAAAATTTGAAATGCAACCCGAAGAGGGGCATTTTGGTCAATTGACATATAGAGTTGACTTTTGACCTAAATGTCCATGAAAAATAAGTAGTATTAAAATTTGAAAATGTCATGAAAATAAGAATTTTTATTCATAATGTAATTAAAAGAAATTATGGGGATATAATTGAAATAACTATAAGTTTAATTATACTAATATTAACCTAAAGTGAGTGGCATATATTATATTCATAAACCTTAATTAGTGGAGCATTATGGACATGTAAAAGCACTAAGTGGACAGATTTTATGAGGAAAACAATTCATTTTCTTCAATTCCACTTCCATGGCCAAATATGGGTCTCTATTTTTCCTCCATGAGAATTCATCATGCAAGCTTCAATCCTCCCCCATTTTCAACTTAAAACTCAAGGTTCCCTTCATCAAACTTTGTCTCCACACCATGTGAAAGCTTTAGGTAGTAAGAAAAAGAAGAAATTGCAAGGTTTAGCAAGCTCCAAACAAAAGGTTAGTGCTAGTTTTCCCTTCCTCACTTAATTAAACTTTGAGATGAGTTGAATGGTTAAGAAATTTGAAGAATTGGTTGGGTATTTGGTGAACTAAAATTTGGCAGCCATGGAAGAATTTAGAGTTTGATTTATTCATGTGTAAAAGGGGTGTTTTGTGATGTTAATTAAGGTATTACATGAGTTAGAAAGATTATTTCAAGTGTATGTTTAATGTTGATGTTTTGAGGTAGGGTTTGAGTAATTGTGGAAGACCTAGGACAAGTGGTAAATTCTGGCAGCTTTGATGAGCTTAGAAGGCTGATAATTTCATAAAATTACATGGTGAATTATAGTATTGATGGAGTAGTGAAAGTGTATTGTATATGGCTAATTGAAGTATATGTATTAGCTAATTAAATCCCATGTTTAAGATGTTAATTTTGCCTCCTTGAATTAAGGTTGTGTATTGTATATTGAGGATTTATGTATACTGCTAGAAATTGACTAATTTGAGACTTGATGAATGAGATTAGAAGTGCTATGAATGCTGAATTGTAGTTTTGGGAGAAGGAGGAATGACAATTGGAAGTGTAAATTCTTGTGCAGGTTGTGTTGTGTTGAAAATAATAAATAAATTAAGCCATAAATAAAAATGTGTGACCCCAATTGGTATGAGGCCAATTGGAGGTAAAATTAGACTTGTAATAGACCAATTTTCATGTAGAAGTTATGCCAAAATTTTTCCTAGAAAGTGACCTAAAAAGTGACCAAATCCGGATTGCCAATAGTGAACTCAGAATTTTTGACAATATGAACAGTATTCACATAAATAGCCATAACTCATTGTAGAAAGGTCCAAATGACCTGAAATTTATACCATTGGAAAGCTTTGACATAGGGCTACAACTTTGGTGAAGATCACAGAACCCAGAAATGCCATTTACTAAGTCAAATTGCTTGCATAAGTTGAGGTATCAAAACTGTCCATAACCATTGCAACCCAGAATTTGACCATATGAACAGTACCCATTGAATTGGCCATAACTCACTCAAAACAGGTCCAAATGACCTGAAACTTATATTAATGGAAAGCTTAGACATAGAGCTATAACTCTTATGAAGACACCAAAGCCCAAAAATGATCAGAACCAAGTCAAATTGCTTGCCTAAGTTAGGGTCTCAAATCTGCCTGAATTGAATTTGACCTAAAAATGACCTAAAATTGCATTGAAAATGCAATCTATCCAGCTTTAGTAAATTGACCATATCTTGGTCTATACAACTCAGAATGATATGAAATCAGTGGTAAAAATTCAATAAGACATAGACCTATAAATTTGCTTCTTTGACCAGAAACTAAAAACCAAGGGAAACAGAACATTGAGCTAGATCAATCTAGCATGCTAAAACTGAAAAATTGACATTATCATGCAATAAGCCTTAGAAATAAAATTGGCAATAAATGCCAACTTGTGAGAATTGTACAATGTACTATATTGGCATCATATTGAAATGCAAATTGTGACATATTGATACTAGAATCAACTTATCCATGATGTATAAAAAAGTCAACATGTTCGTTGACCAGTGAAAGGCATAAGGACGTATAAACCTAAAAAATAAAGAATTAAATATGTAATCTTGTAATATGCCCTAGTTTGCCTAGTTGACTAGTTTGGATAAGTTGGAATGCCAATAGGGTTCTAACAGCTGTATTGTAAATTGCATCGTGTCATATTGTGTTTTATGGCTTATTATGCCGCACTATGATTTTAATAGCCTATGGCTATACGGATTGTGTCATTATACTCAGCTTATTGCCTGATTGATTATATGGCTTCTTAGCCCCACTGTTTGCACACTGGGAGATACTTTGTGACAGATTGTGTGACGGCCCGAGGTACTAGGTACCCAGTGCTATTTCATCCACTATTTGCTCACCAGGAGATACTTTGTGACCAATGGTGTGATGGCCCGAGGTACTAGGTACCCAGTGTTATTTCATCCACTGTTTGCACACCGAGAGATACTTTGTGACTGATGGTGTGACAGCTTGAGGTACTAGGTACCTAGTGCTATTTTATCCATTTATCGAGTCTGGTCAGTGTATAGGCTGCACGGGCAGTCAATTAAAACATTATTTCATTCAGGCAATTAAGTTAAGTATAATGAAATTTTAGCACAATTAAATTAAGTAATGAATGAAATGAGTAAAAGAGATTAGCAATAGAAACATAACAAAAATATAATTTGGAGAATCGTAGAGACTTAAAATACAATACAATTAGAATAATTTGTATACTAGGTATTATTACTGAAAGGTTATAAACTTAGCACTTCCAAAGAGGAACAAACTAGTATATAAGATAGTTGGTACTAAAAATACCATACCAAATTAAATTGATTCCTGAGTATCCGAATTATGATTTATTTTTTTCTTTATTTGTATATATTATTTCATTGTTGTATTATTGCACCACTAAGCAGAAATGCTTAGCGCAATGAAATTGTTTCCTCGCGTAGGTACTGAAGGTAAAACCAGTAGACAATTGACTGAGATTTTTTGAGTCCAGATTTGTAGAAGTGTCAGAAGAGTTCAAGTTTATCACCTCCTCAGCAATGTATGTAGATAGGGCTCACATTAAGCATATAATGTATTTTGTATATTTTAATTATTTCTTATGTTGTAATTCAAATTAAGAAATTGTATTAAATTAATCTGTGATTTAATTAAACTATATAACATGTAGACTGTGATTTTATGCAATTAGTTGCAAATTATGTACATTGATGAAATTTAGAATTTCGATATAAGAGTTGAGTGTGATTATGAATGAGACTGTGATTATGATTATTGAGATCATATGGTATTTACCACATTAGTCAGACTTTAATAAATAACGTTAGTGCCTAAACCATTTTTGAACAAATAAAGTTTTGAAATTAACAGTGAATAGGACAGCATAAGATAGGGTGCTCTGGCACCGAATGTGCATTCCTTGCTCGGCTACACTATAGACGGGTGAGGGGTATTACACGCTTACCTTTGTTCTTGTATACTTTCTCAACATAGCATAACTTTTTGCAAGCTCTATGATGTATTCCAAGTCAAAACCAATAAAATTTTTTTGAATGGTTTGTTTTCTTGCAATTTGGACATGGTGGGAACTTGCTATCTTTGTTTTTCTCCTTATAGCCTTCATCTTTCTTGCTTTTAAATTATCTTTCTCCTTAGATCTTTTCCTTTCTGAAGTAGATTGAACCTTGCCTTTTTGTTTTGCCATTAATGCTTCCTCATATTTTTCTTCCATCCTCACACTCCTTTGTTCTATTGCCAGCAGAGCATTCACTAGCTCAGCCAAAGTAATCCAAGAAAGATTTTAATAGTCTTCAAGGGAAGAGATTTTTTGTTCAAATCTCTCGAGTAAGGTTGCAAGCACTTTCTGTACTATTCTTTTATCTGTTAACTCATCCCCAAGTAGCCTTATCTGATTTATGGTCTTCATAAGCCCATCTGAGTATTCTTTTACTGATTCAAAATCTTTCATTCTCAGAACCTCAAAGTCTCTTCTGAGATTCAAGATCTACATCTGTTTTCTTTTGTCACTGTCGTGGAACTCTTCCTTAAGCTTATCCCATGCCTCTTTAACTGTTTCAGAAGCCATAATCCTTGTGAATCTAACATCAAATATAGCTTGGTGCAAACAGGACAAAGCTTTATGCTTCTTACACATTCCTCAAAGTGATGATTTATTGAAGCTAATGTAGGATCAACTCTCAATGGTAGTGGATCTCTCCCTATTTCCACTACCTCCTAAAGGTCAAAAGCCCTTATATAGGCCTTCATTTTGATAAACTAAAAGACATAGTTTTCTCCTATAAAAACAAGGGGTGCAGTTGATGAATAACTGCTAGAGGCCATGAACAACACTCAAGTGTTTATGGTTTTTATGGTGAAAGTTCTCTTATTTGTTTTCTCTCACACTCCCTATCTAAGATCTAAATGCCCCGATACCAATTGTAAGCATAACAAACAAAGAAAATGGGGAAAATTACAGGAGAACTCTCTTTCTCTACTACAATATTTCATTAATTCAAAATATATACAAGCACTAGAACATTAAGTTAAGTTTTACAAGGAAAGCTCCATACTTTACTAACTTTGCTAAACTGAAATCAGCCATACTAACCCATACTTTAGTACATTACAAAATAATCATTAACCAAAAACTTAAAGAACAAGTGACAGTGATAAGTGCATAATTTATTAATTTTACTCCCATCATGTTTAGTATTTCTAGTATTTTTTTTTATATTTAATTCAATTGGTTAGGCATTTCATATCAATTAGGCATGATCTTAATGAGTTTTTGGAATAATGGCATTAAATTGGGGAATTTCCAACATCTTTTTACCTTGACCTTTGTTTGGTTTTTCAGGTGAAACTTAAGTTTTAAGTTTTCAAATTGAGTGTCGTTTGATCTGTTGGAAAGTTAAGATAGAGCACTACAAACATCTAAGAGGGACCAAAGCCCAGTTCAGCCTCGAAGACAATCAAAATTAGCCTTGAAGCCAGAACAGATTTTTAGTATGGACCTGTGAGACCATGTTTGGTGTTTAATTCATATCTGGAGCTCTAGATGTCCAATCAAAGCAAACTTAGGCCCATATGAACCTCAAAGGCTGCCTCTACAATTGTTGTGAAGGGCTGGAAGCGAGATAAGGCCGTTTTAATTGTCAAAAACAATAGCAAAGTCGTCATTTTAGGCTGGATCACCTGATAGAACCTGTTTCGGTTTTTAGCCCATAACTTGGGCTGTAGACCTCCGATTTGGGCAAATGAGTACTCATTGGAAAGCTAAGAAGTAGGGTTACAACTTTCTTGAAGAAGTCAGAGACAGAATCGAAAGGAAAGTAGCTGAAAATTGGACATGATTGCAAAGTAGAGAATCTATCTTTTTAAATTTCAAAAATTTTCCAAGTTTGGTTCTTATCTGTGGATTAGCTTTTTGATTATAAAGACATCTTTGTTAACAGCGAAGAAACTTATTCATTCAGACCTTCGACACCTTCATTACACCTTCATTCTCTATTCACGTCCATAGTTTTAGATTTCTCCATTTTATTTTTCTTTTGTAAGCCATGAACATGAGCGGCTAAGTTTCTAAATTCAGTTTAAGGGATTCTAGTTCTTATGCATGATTTGTGAGACCAGGTTCTTAATTTAAATTATGCCTTTTTGAATATCTATTGTTTCTCGATTTCATTATTTTTAATCTATTGAATGATTTGCTAAAAATGCCTATTAGTTAATTGTTTGATGTGATTAATTGCTAGTTCATCTTCATAATCCGTAATTGTTGTGTAAGATTGAATGTGAGTAGCAATTAGGTTTTATTGATTATGATCCAAGTTTTCGATAATAACCTAAGGAAACAATAGGGTGAATTAAATGATTTATACTTTATAAATCGTTGTTCAAGCTTAACTACTTTCTGTTCTTAAAGCAGTTATTAATTTGATGAGGATTGCTTAATACTAATTCAGTTAATAATTAGAGTCAACAAGAGTGCTGGGCTCGAATTGATGAGTATAGGAAAGTTAGGGGTTTTACCTCGCTGTTTGGTAAATCTACGTTAATTATTCAATAAGAGATAATTGTATTTCTTTTGTCTATAATTGAATCATGCATTGGAATGTGAATTACCTTGGACTGAAGTTTGTTTAAATTGAGAGTTTTATACCTAAATTTAGTTCTTTAATTTCTGAACTTGATTTCTTCTGATTTAGTGTTACAACCCCCCCCCCCCCCCCCACACCTTTATTTCTTTTTCTTTTATATACGTGCACGAAATTTAGCAACTCAGTCTCTAAGGTTCGACTTGGATTACCACTTATTGCATTCATTCAGAAAATATTTTATTACTGATAATTTCAGTTAATTTTTTGTGGAATCGGCAACCATTAGACAGTAAAAGTGTCACTTTACATCAATGGTGAGTAAGCATTCTGCTTTAACTCAATTCGAGTAGGGAAGCTTACCACTTCTTTCTTTATTTTGTTATTTTGTTTTCTTTTTCCTTGTTACCTTTTCTACTTTATCAAAAGATACAAAAAGAACAGTCATTTCTTATTCAAGATGTTGTCAAGTTCTTAGATTGTGATTCTTTTCATTGTAAGTTTATCTTTACTATGCTTGTGCTCAGCAACAATGGTTGAATATGATTCCAGTTCCATTATCATCAATGGTGAACACAAAATCATTTTCTCTAGTGCAATTCACTATCCCTACAGTAACCCTAAGGTATTGAAAATATCATTGTTCACTAGCTGGTGCTAGCACTTCTAGAAAACAAGCAGTTCTTTTAAATGCATTTCCTGATTCTATACTTCTAAGTATTATGATTATGTGGTGGTATGCAGATGTGACTTAATCTAAGTAACAAGTCCAAGGAGGGCAGCCTTGATGCTATTAAAACTTATGTCTTCTGGGATCGCCATGAGCCTATCCGGCGGTTGGTTTGAATTGCTGCTAGACTTTTAAGTTGAAAAAGAAAATTTTGATTTTCTCCCCTAATATATATGTGTGTGTGTATGTGTGTGTGTGTGGGTGTATATATATATATATATAATTTCTCTGGAAATTTGGACATTGTAAAATTCTTCACTCTCATTCAAAAAGATGGACTTCATATCATTCTGCAGATTGGCTTTTACGTTTGTGTTGAATGGAATAATGGGTTTCTTTCTAATATGCTTGTAAAGAGAATACTAATATGCATCTCAATGACTTCCCTATGAGGTTGGACAATGCTCCAGGCATTGGATTGAGGACAGACAATGAGATTTACAAGGTTTCATTTTTTACTTGCTCTATTTTTTTTTCCTTTGTAATGTTCATATCAATACTTGATATAAGCACTATAATTTTGCTTTTTATAGAATGAAATGAAAGCTTTTACCACTAAAATTGTAAACATCCTGAAAGAAGCAAAAACGTTTGCTCCATAGAGAGGACCTATAATTCTTGCACACGTTTTTCCATTTGTAGCATTTTTCCTTCTTTCTCCTATATGATTCAAGTAGCATTTATATTTGTATTACTAGGATTTTTTTTTTTTTTTGTCTCAAAGTTGCTGAACTTTTGTGTTTGTGCATAACAAATTGAGAATGAATACGGAAACATCATGGGACCTGATGCTGCTATGAACTTCTAAAGTCTAGTCCTGTGGCACGTAACCCTATAAAACAACAAAATGTGAGGTCGGTGGCCTTCATCCAGCCACTACGACACTCAAGTTTGGAAATCATAGGTTGTGAATAAGAGAATAATTCAATAGTGAATTTTTACAAAACTAATGTTCTTGATCCCCCTAGCTGCTTCTAATATTTATAAGTTTTAAGGAAAATAGTCTTGCCTTAATCACAGAGACAATCTTAGGTTGACATCCCGAGATTTTCTCCTTATAATCCGGCTTGATCTTTGCTTGACGCTAGTGTTACTTGGTATAAATTTTGCTTGGCTTGTTTCCCGGGCGATCACTTTGCTCCTTCTCTTGTTGCTATCCCATTTGGACCTAGACTGAACAATCTTTTAACGGGTTTGATCCTACTCAGTTTAGGTGGTTGAGTCACCTCTGGCTCAACTTTGACTCTTTGAATGAGCATTTGACACTTTGATCTCCACTTTGGATATTTTGGCTCGACTTTGACTCTTTGAATGAGCATTGATACTTTGACTGCCACATTGACTATTTCACTTAGTTTCGGTGGTGTAGTATCAGGACTTCACGGAAATGTAGGGAAAAGTTACATTCAATGGCATGCACAAATGGCTGTAGCCTAAAAAATTTGAGTTTTGTGGATTATGTGCTAGCAACCAGATGCTCCACTACCCATTGTACTCATTATTTCTAATTCTTCAGCATTAAATAACTTAATCACAGAAGTTTAAAGTAACATTCATACTAGTTGGCCTCTTAATGGCTCTGTTCCATGTTGTGCTGCAGATTGATACCTGCAAGGGCTTTTACTGTGATACGTTCCATCCAAACAATCCCATAAGTCCAAAAATTTTGAGAATTGAAGTGGATAGTAGGCCTTTTTTCTACTGAAATAACATTGTTTCTTCTAGTTGACCTTATTGAAATACATAGAATCTGCATTTTTTGTATGTCCTTGTAGGTTTAAGGCCTGGGGTGGGAAAAACCCATATAGCACTGCTAAAGATTTGGCATTTTCAATTGCTCGATTTGTCCAAGATGGTGGGGTCTTGAATAACTATTATATGGTATTTCCCTGCAAAGCAATGACTTCATATGTTTATTTTCAATGGACTTATGTTTGCTTTAACTTATTGACAAGTTTTTCTTAACCTCCATTCAGTATTATGGAGGAACCAACTTTGGACCCAATGCAGGAGGTCCATATATAACCACATCATGTGATTATAAGGTTCCAATTGATGAATATGGTAATTCACAATTAAATCTATGTTGATATATATTTTAAACCTTGATTGATGTATTGCTAGCAAAAATATCAAATATTGCCATTAACAATGTCATGGCATAAAAGTTTAAGACTTGCAAGGAATTTGAATAAGCCAAAGTGGGGGCATCTCAAGCAACTCCATGCATCTATCAAATTGGGAAAGAAAATTATCACTAATTGCCGATTGCTTTATCGTTTGGATTGAAGATCCTCCATCCCCCTGTTCTGGAGGATCTTTTATTGACTGATTTATTAAGGTTTTTTTATTCCTTATACATGCTTATTTTTCTCAAATATAAATGAATAAATAAACACAAGAAGGATTGAGCATTTGTTGTGCTAATTAGGCGTTATTGTCAGCAGAAACATAAGACCATGTTACAAGTTTGTAATTGAATAAAACCGATATTTACTGCCATCTAGTTTCACTGTGCAGGTGCTGGATAGCAGAATAATAATTGGCAGGTGATCCTGTGACATCAAATTCTCAAATTTGACTTAGATCAAAAGGATTTCTCTTTCCCCAAGTATCTAGAACTGCTATCACGATGTTTAGCTTTAAGGACTACCTCCTGTGTTGTGGTACCAATGATCTCATTAGTAAGTTTCTAGTGGACGCTCGTACAGCTTCAACAGTGTCCTGAGTTCAACAATCCTCGTTCCAATCATTCAATCACTTAAAAAAAATCTATAGCCTATCAACAAATTAACATTATGATGGTGATGCCACCCTGAGTTCGATAGAGAATTTCACCTTAGTACCAATGCATAAAAGAATATTTTTCTTTGCAAATATTTATTGCTTTGCAGAAAAACTATTGTATACATAAAATAGGCTTCATGACAATAAAAATCATCAACTTATATAATATTTCCAGTTGTATATCCTTCTAGTTTTATCAATTCAGATAACATGCTTTAATCACTTTACAATCATATCCTTAGATGCCTGTCTAAATCTACCATTAATTTAATAACATGGATACTAAGCAGGAGCTGTAAGTGATTCGTGTGCTGAGAACAAGCCAATCTGATATGAACTCCGCTTCTAGCCATGGAAATTCCAAGGGAACATGCTGCTCCTTCCAGAAGGGCTCTCTGACGCTATGCATAGTAAGCATATGGTGGAAAAGGTGGAGGAGATAATCTTCTGCCAATTTAAATTTATTACATTTGATTTGCTTGCGTAGTAATTTGCACTTAAGTGAAAGTTTTTGGGCTTTTGTAGGAATGTCTTGAGAAGGAGAAGTGTTGTATTGTTGTGTATGATGCCACATTTTTAGTATAGGAACCTCAAGGAATTAACAATAGGCCAGCTGTCTAAGCTCTTTGCACAAAAGCCAATTAAGGAAATACCATCAAATTAATGAAATTGTTATATTTAACCAATTTTTTAATTAAATTGTTTGGATTAATAATTAGACTTGTCAATTTATAAAAACATTGGACTATTAAAAGATGATCCATGATACCAGATGATTGCAAATATAAAATGATTTTTTTTTTATCAAGAGAAGGGAAAAATGATGATGGTTTTGCTCGAGATTATGCCAAAGAAGAATGTTACATCAAAGTTCCTGAAAGATGAAAAACATAGATCTTTTATTATTACCATTATTTTTTATAAGAACAACACCACTTTCCACAGTATCATTGTAGCACATCACAGGTATTTCCTCCTACTTCTTCACCTTCAATACTACACACTTTTTAGTCAATCTTCAAATAATTAAATTCATACAAAATTTTTAATTTAAACTTCATTTTAATTTGTGTGTGTGACTTTTTATAAAGAAATGTAAAACAAAGATTTCCAAAGGAATAGTTTTTCTAATATTGTTTTATTCCTGAGAATATTATATTCCTCTCTAAGAAAAGCACGAGATGAGTTCCATAAGATTCATAGGTCCAGAGACAATTACAACACATGGCCACCATCGTGCTTGTCAATTACTATCAAAATGGAATCCTAATAATGGACTTATGAATACGCTTCCAAAAGATTCATCATACTACAAAATTTGTTCAGCCTCTTAGGCTTCATTACAATCCTCAATGTGTCTTTTTGCAAATATCATTTCATTGAGAGAGCAGATAAATAAAATAAGCAAAAAATGTACTAGGAAAAAAAGAAAATTTTATTAAAATACCAAACCAGCAACTATAAGTAAAAGTCAATGTTAGACCAAACTGCATCATTGTATCAATGTTGGATTTGATTATTTATACATATAGCCCTGAAAGAAAAAGAAAAGAGGAACAATTGTAGTTAAAATCATTGTAGAGCTTTGCGCCAATAGCTTCATTGCCTGCCGCACATTTGCTTCATACTGAAAGAGGCTTGATTCATCATGCCATTGAATGTAGTCCCAAAGGGGCTCAGCCCATAATTCATTGCACCAGCAGCATAATAAGGTGCTACGTATCCTTCCATCCCCGCCTGCACACCAGCCCAATATGGATTATAGGCATAAGAGCCAACAGGCATCAAAAAGCTGTGAGAGTCATCTTGAGAATTTTTTATTCCTCTCTTTTTCTTTCCTCCCCTGCTGAAAACCAATTTTTTCTGAACTTCATCCTCAGCCACTTTCCTATTCTTTCCTCCCTCGCGAGAAACCACCTCTTCCTGCACTTCTTCCTCAACCACCAGAACACTTGTATCCTTCATTCTCGTTGACCCAACAGTGGCTTCAGATACATCAGCTGCTCTTGTAGTTCTAGCTTTTTTAGCAATCTGGTATGGATCATCAAGAAGCTTCATTTTATTTGCCTCGTCTTCTATATTATCAAGAGTTGTCTTCTTCGATTCCTGAAATGATCCTGCAGGCAGTTTTTTTGTAGAAATCTGAGGTTGCGAACAGTGAGCCGATTCCACATCCATAACTCGAAAAGAGTTGCTTTTGGCATTTTCACCGCTACTGCTATTACCACAACTAGACTCCACAAAGCAATTAATTGTATCTCTAAGTGTCATGTTTGGAATCAGAGAATCAGCAAGGACGTTTGCTGCTCCACATTCACATTTCAACTTAGAGATGATTAGATGGTCTCTAATACATTTATCACAAAAGCTCTTGAAACAGCATTTGCTAGTCAATGCAGCATCTTTCATTACTTGCTTGCACAAGGGGCAGAGGAGTTCTGGTGGAAGATCACTAACAGACCAGGATCTCTTTGAAGGGAAGCAGCCAAAAATTTCCTTCTTAAAAGCATCATCATTAGGCTGCAAAACAGCAGTTGCACCACTTGACAAAACATAAGAGCCATCTGGGTTTGGCACCAGCATCGACTTGGGAATACCAGTAGGAGGCCTTACTCTTTTGAAATCATAATTTGGATCTCCATTTGTTGGGCAATACTGAATAAAATGTCCCGGCACCTTACACCTGTGACATATATAACCTTCTGGGGGCGTTTTCTTCCACAATCCACCAAAACTATGGCCATCCATTCTTCCGCAACCCCTACCATTCACGCCTTGGGTCCTAGAACCCACACCAATAGAACCTTCAAGCTGCCAGTCCAAGGCTGGAGTATTGACTAAAGCCTTAATCTTGCTGTCCTCATCAGATTCCACATCTACACTTGTCATGCTAGACTGAGCTGGCTTCATTCTGGGAATCACAAACACATCGTCCCCAAACCAATCATCATATCCAAAACTTGCGTCTCCGCTGCATTTTGTTGAGGACAAACTAGTAATAGCACTTGCAGACGCAGAACTAACACCAGTATTTACGGGGGTGCTTCTGGATGAAGCAGTAACAACAGTTTCGGTATTGGATGAACCAGTGCGATAAGAGGAACTAAGTGGCTGTTGCTTTTCAATAACAACAATAGTTGCAGCGTCTATGGGCTTGCCACGCCTCGTTCCAGGAATACGGCGAATCAAGACACGAGTATTGTTAGGAATCAACATATCATCAACATAACAATCATTGGTCTGGGCATTAATGACCACAAGGTCCAAATCAGTACCAAAACATAGACCATTAGAATGAGACTTCATATTAGATTTATACTTATATTCAAAAATTTTCCTTTTCAAAGCATCAACAGAAATAACAGAGCCATCCACAGAGATGGAATCATACTCTTTGGCACTGAAAAATTTAAAATATATCGGCATCGAATTGAATAGTAACGAAAGAATATAAACTTTAATATGAGAGAGAGAAATTGCTATTTCACTCGTATACAAGAGGATCAAAATGTATAATCAACATGCGATCGAATTGTGAATTGCCCAGTGAAACAGAAATTTTTGTACGCCAATCTGTAGGCATAGCCATAGACGCGTAACAGCTTGAGGTGCAAGCATAGCCATAGACGCGTAGGCAGTTTTATTAATCCCAAATCCAATTGGACTTGGTGTTTTTGTGTATATTTAATCAATGGTAATCTAATAGGATGAGTTTATAAAGTATATAATTAAATTTAGGATGGGTTTAGGCTTAAAATTTAATATTTATAATAGATTTAAATTTTTCATGTTAGATATATGTTATCTAAATTCATTTATATAAATATTTAATTAAATATAAAAGATATATTTTTTATAATAATATTTATAAATTTTTATATATTTTATTTTATATAAGATGAAATTAAAATATTTTATAGAATTATTAAATTTTTAGAATATGAATTATTAATGAAAATACATTTTATCTAGATTTTTAATTAAAAAAATATAAAATTAAATGGGTTTTGATAATTTTCGGATAATAATAGTCGAGTTTGGACGGATTCGATTAATTGAGAATAAATTTTAATCAGGTTTGAGATGGGTTCAAATTTTAAAAATATTAATTAGATTTGGGTTTAGGTAGGATACCTTACCCATTGCCATCCCTAGACTTAGGTATCTATTTCTTTAATTTTTTATGGATTTCGTTTCTTTGTTTTTTAAAGATATTTTAGAAATATTTTTTTTTGTTATAAATATCAAACATTTTAAATAATTTAAATTATTCTTTCCTTTATCTCAAATATTTTCATCTCTCTTAATTTTCAAATCTAGGATTTTTCTCTCATTTTTCACCTTTCTAATATTTTCATCTCCATAATTTTCCAATATCTCAAATTTTTATCTATGTCAATATTCATTTTCTTAAAAAACTAATTAATTTTTTTCTATTATCTGTAATTTTTAATTTTCACAATAAAAATGCCAAGCGAAAATAAGGAAAATTAGAGAAACTCAATCTTCCTTTAATTCTAATTTTAGGCCACTTATCGATAATCTTGATAAATTATTCAAATAGTCAACTTTTCATATATGGTTGATGGTTGAGAACTTGAGATTCTTTATGTGCTTTAGCATAGGGGAAGATTATAGATTCGATGGGTTGGGTCAGGGAGCTAGGCCTTATTTTGAGTAGGGGTTATTTTATTCTAATTCTGGCTGTAAGTCTTTATCTGTTTATCTGCCCCATTGGGTGTTTAATGCAATCAATTATGCATTAAAAAAAAAAGTTCAGTGATGAGTCGTTCTATCGAATCCAGAATCAGATCTCTCTCATCAAAGTTGATGCATAAATAACAACAGCGACGACATCATCACTCTTGCAAATTATGCCTACGTATAGATGTATATAAGATGCTAAAGCAGCATGCACTATCCGGGACGTTTAAAGGTTTTGTGCACTATAAAAGACAAGGACAGAGAGGATATGGAGATGGATTTGTCTTCTTCTGCAAAGAAGAAAGAAAGCAAAGAAAAAAATGACAATGAAGAAAATCAGGGTCATCTTTTTGGAAAAGGTTTTCTATTATGATGATTGATATAGATGACTGAAAGCTGTTTTCTACTCCATATGCTTCGCCTGCGTACTATACTTTGTCGCCCTCTCCTGCTCGTGACAGACATTCGCCACACTCATCAACTAAAATCATCGTTATAGAAGGCAACAATGTGCAAAAAGAACCTTAAGAGACAAATGATGTCTCATGATAAAAAAATGTCATTGATTAGCATAGAGTTTCACTCTTCATAATGAAAATATAAATAGAAAATAAAATAGTCAAATTTAAAAAAACTTAGTTATTTGAAACTGGATCAATTTGAAATTGAATTAAAACTGAATCAAACCATCTATAAACTGAAATTCAAACCACTTCAAATCAGATTGAATCCATTCCAAAATCACCTTAGAATCAAAATCTGTTGAAGCCACTTAGAGTCAGTTTGGTTTCATCCCTTTCTCAGCCTTGAACCTTTCGGGCTTCATGGTACTGATGTATCTGAGGAGAAACGCAGGTTGACCTCTTTCCATCCAGAAATCGAGGAACTTCTCTTTCGCCCTGTTCCATTACTTTTCTCCATAGCTAAAGTCCTCCATTCCTTGTAAAACCAATATATTGGAATGCTTAGTTCTTTTTTTTTTTTTTTTCTTAAGAACTTTTCACCCATACTATTGAAGAACTTATAAGTTGAATTGGGTTTCAGGGCTCAGCAGGTTTCCAATCCAAGCATACAAAGAAGGATTGTACCTCAAATCAATGAATTTAAAATGTATAATGAAATTTCATTAGTAAATGAAATTATATGTTTGACACAAAAAAATTAAAATATGAAATAAAATAATTAAATCCTACATAATTTACATTTGGCGTTAAATTTCATGCATAGATAATTTACCCTTCTCCCACTCTTATGCATAAATAAATAATTAAATATAGACCTTAATTTGCAAAATTAATAATTCGTGACTTAAAATTTTCCATTCAATCCAATTAGCTTTCTCACCTCTCAATCCAAGGAGGAAAAAAAAATTTGGATTGAATTTGAATCCTCCTAGGATTGAGAGGTGAAATTATAAGAAGTTCCAAATCCTTCGATTGAGAGGATTTTGAATCTAATTCGAATCTAATTCAAAATTATATACCGATGAAATTTGAATCTAATTCGAATTTGAAGATCCAAATCCTTTTCCTTCTGGATTGGATTTTTATTCGTACTATATCAACAACAATCTTTTAAATTTCGCAAAAAATTACTGATGATCTCAACTATGGCACAAAATTTTCGAAATTCAGCAACCCTTTAGAGGAGTGAAGATGGCATGCTTGAGTTGAGGGTTCATTAAACTCATCTCTGCAGTCCTTATCATCATTACAAGCATACCCATTTCTTTAACATTAGCTTTTTTTTGTTTTACTTATTTTTCTTTTAATTTCTCTCATTTTCTAAGAAGTTGAATAGAAAAGGAATTCGAGTTAGTAGAAGATTGATGAGGCTTTAGCTTGTTGAAGATGAGAGAGGGTTTATTGTGTTTGGGTTGCCATTAATTATTATCAAGAGCATGATACAATTACATTGCAGAAACATTTCCTGTGTTAGTCATAAATCAGGACACTCCAGTCTTCAACAATTCTGGCATCCTTACAATTAATGGTATGTGAAAATGAGGCCATAATACAAAAATGTACTAACTAATTTCACATCATTATAAAAGAGGAACTCCCAATTTCTTTTGGAGAGTTAAACAACTGATGACTACTTGATAACTAATTTAGAAGGAAGAAGAGCGATTGGTTGTAACTAAAACCTATAATTTGTTTTATCCCTTGTTAAAGATAATTTAGGGAGACATTATTGTCTAGATATGGACCATTGCCTAATTTTAGATGTTGGGGTTGTCTATGTAAGTGTAAGCATAGAGAACAAAGAAAATGGGGAGAAATTGCAGGAGAACTCTCTTTCTCTACTGCAATATTCCATTAATTCAAAATATATATAGGCACTAGTACATTAAGTTAAGTTTTACAAGAAAAGCCCCATACTTCACTGATTAATCCCATACATATCTGCTGAACTGAAATCAGCCATACTAACCCATACTTTAGTACATTACAAAATAATCATTAACCAAAACTTAACGAACAAGTGACAGCAAAAGTGTCACTTTACATCAACACTCATCCTTAGCCCTTTTGCTGGAAACACCAAAGGTCTTCCTTAATGTTTCAAACCTTACTTTGGACAAGGGCTTAGTTAGAATATCAGCTTAATGGACTTCTGAACAACAATGAACCAACTTCACTTCTTCTTCTTTTCTTAGCGTCTCTGATGAAATGATACTTAATCTTTATATGCTTAGTTCTTCCATGAAAAACAAGATTTTTAGCCATAGCCACAGCGAATTGATTGTCACCATAAATGGTTGTAGCTTCTTCTTGCATCCGATGCAAATAATTGATAATTTTTCTCAACCATATAACTTGATTAACAACAGCTGCAAGTGAAATATACTTTGCTTCAGCTGTTGATTGAGCCACAACATCGTGCTTTTTTGAATTATAACTTATAACACCTGAACCAATGGTGAATGCATACCCTCATGTGCTCTTCATGTCATCAACTGAACCACCCTAATCACTGCCTACTTATCCCATTAACTTCATATATATTTAACACCCAATTAAACTTCTATAAATTCTATCATCCATCTTATCAAACCCATCTTCTTTGCCCATATTTTTATTCTAGGGTAAATGAGTATCAGCTGCTTTACAATTCTCCATTACAAATTTCCTTAAAATCTGTCGCAAGGGATTTTGTGGTCGCCTGAACGAACCCTCACCGAAGTGGGAAAGAGTGAGGAGTCGCCACCTTAGTTTTGAGGGAAACTAAAGAAAACCATTTGTGAAAATAGATTGCAATGAAACCACTTCAAGACAGAGATTCTAGGTTCGGGGTCCGTAAACGGGTAGGGAAGGTGTTAGGCACCCCACCTCGTCCCTTAATAAGGGTAAGTAGATTTAACTTTGCATTAGTTAGGAGGGCTTGAATGGACATGTTAATCCTTTTATCAAAAGGAAAATTTAATTTTTCACTAAATTCGGGTCACCCAGATACATAAGTAAATGAGACGACCTTAGTGAGTTACTGTTGTATGTTAATTTTGTTTGAAAGGAATATTTTATTGAATTTTAATTTAAGGATCGGATAAGAACTCTTCTCCGAACTCTTTAATATTTATTAAAATTTTGAGTTGAGACCAGATAAGAACTCTCCTCCGATTTCTGTTAAATATATATATATATATATATATATATATATATATTTTAAATTCTGAATTGAGACCGGATAAGAACTCTCCTCCGATACTCGTTAGATTAAAATTGAATTGAGACCGGATACGAAATCTCCTCCAATCTCTATTAAGTGTTTATTAAAATTTTGATTTGAGACCGGATAAGAACTCTCCTCCGATCTCCTTTCTAAATGTTTATTAAATTTTTAGTTTGAGAACCGGATAAGAACTCTCCTCCGATCTCCTTTGAGTATTTATTTTAAATTTTAGATTGAGAACCGGATAAGAACTCTCCTCCGATCTCTTTTAAATTATTCGTTATAAAATTAAGTGAGGATCGGATAAGAACTCTCCTCCGATCTCTTTTAAATTATTTGTTAAAAATTTTGTTTGAGGAACGGATGAAGACTCTCTTCCGACCTCTTCGAAATTTGGACACAGCCATATATCATAAGAGTCTAAGTTTAAGAGTTCTAATATTTAAAGGTGCCAAAGGTCGAAATAAGACTTGTTTTTTTTTAACTCGTTGGTACTTTGTAACTAAATAAGGGACGCCGGACTGAATTTTGCTGACCTCCCCTAAGGTCACTTTACTAGTATCCTATCTATACCCTTTTTCTTATCTGAGTTTTGATTTTTTATTCCGCCTTATGGCATTATGCCGGATTGCCTCCCATGTCAGCCTAGTGATTCAATTTTGCTACTTCCCTGACGTGTTATTTAGACCCTCTTTTTTCAAAGAGATATTTTAAACACAGTTACCTACATTTTGTCTAGCTGCTTCTACGTAACCCGGGGCTAGATGGCTTGTGTTCAGAAATAATAAAGATTAACAAAAGTGTGGATTAGCCAACACGGGAGTAAACTAGAGCATATCTTCCCTTTGTATTTTTTTTAGCGTGACATGAACTTAAAGAAAACAACAGGCATAAGAGAGAGGACAAAAGGAAATATGTAAAATGAGAAGTAGACTTTATAAAATGGCGATATTAACACTGACCTGTAGGGAGTCGAGTCTATTGAACTAACTACAGAATCGCAAAAAGTAGCAAGATTGCAGGTTGGCAGCCAAAGGACTACGGTTTGCCTTGAAATGAAGTATCCTTTGTTAAAATGTAAACAGGTCAAAATAACCAAGCTTGAGTGGAGTTGAGCTTAAACAATATGAATGGAAATAGAGGATAACAAAGACAGAAAGTGGGAGTGCCACAGGATAATGAACGAACTGAAAATGAAAAAATTCAGTATTCAAGAATCCCTTTTTGCAAGAAAACACTTCAGAAAACTAGTTTCAAAAGTTTTTTCTACGAAAACTCCAAAAAGAAAAATAGCAGAGTAACAAACCGAATTAAGTTTCAGAGTTATTTGCTATAGTTACTGCCTCTTGTCTATATATATTTTTTTTTTTTGTCTTTGAACAGTTTTCAGGCAGGTATTTATAGGAATCGGGTGCTCCCCATGAAGGGTCAGGATTTATTTTGAGGGAGATGGAGGGTCTGGATTTTGAAGGACATGATCGGATGCTTGAGAATTAAAGAGAACCAAAATGAACGGCTGAAATTATTCTTCAGAATATTTGTCCTTTTCTTCTTTCAATCTGACGGTCTCAAATCCTCTTGTCCGGAACGATCTGAGGGCTAAGAGCGAAAGACGCTAGTCTTGTCGTCTTCTCTCTTGATCCAAGGGTTCCGGGTTTGTCCTTACAAGTGAGATCAACGGTGGAGATTGGGATGTACACGACTGTCATGACATACCCTGGCACCTGTCAGCATTGCGGGCGATTCTTAGGCGTGCGGTGGAGATCTCGTCTGCCACGCTTTAACTACCTCGGCTCTGATTCTGACGACGGTTATTTGGGATTTGTCTTATTCTTTTTGCCTTCCGATCCCTCCCACGCTCCTATTCCGATCTCTCATGCTGATCCCCCATCTTCCGATTTCTATTATTCCGATCCCTAGAGATCGCCCAAATGATGTAATCCGATCTTTTGGAAATAAAAGTCAATTCTCATCTTGTTATTATTGCATTGATTATTTTCCGATCTCTGATGTGTTTATCCGATCTGGTTCCTAACTGAACAACCCTTAACTGATCCACAATTCGAAACATTTATCTTAATATGCCGATCTCTAATTAGCCGTTCTCTTTATGGAATTTGGAGTGTTCGAGAGACGTGTCAGAACAGCTGACGAATCCCGTTAACCGATGCATTGCCTGGGACATCGTGAGCATTAAATGCTCGGACGAGTATAAATAGGGGTAAAGGGTTAGCCATTTGCTCCTGTATGTCATTTTCAGTCTCTTGCTCATAACTTCAAAGTTCTCTCGTTTTCTCAAGTTCTTCCGACTCCGTTCAAGCTCCGGTAAGGGTTTTAATCCTTCTTTTAGCTTTAAGTTCTTTGTTTTCCTTAAAAATGAGCGGCGCCGAAGGTCAGAGAGCGGCAAGCCCACCTTCCGTCCATGTTTCATGGTCGTCTGATGAAGTAGAGGTGGTTGGTCCAAGCGCATGACCAGAACCTTCTAGGGTCTCCGCTCCAGCTCGGGGGCGAACCGCACCATCAAGGCTTGTACCTTCCTCAGGGAGGGAGAATCTTCCTATGGACGAGCTGCCATCGATCTTGCAAGAAACCGATCTGCAGTCGTTTAGCCAGGAGTACAACATTGAGCCCGATTCATATGAACTTATCCGGTGTCACGGCGATCACCGAGCCGATCACTTCTTTGAAGAGAATGACATGGTTATGGTATACGAGGAACAGTTAAAGGCCGGTCTTCGGTTCCCTCTGGACGACTTCTTCAAGGAGGTCCTAAAATTTCACCGAGTGTGCATTGCCCAAATTCACCCTAACTCGTGGCGGATCTTAGTAGCCTTTCGAGGCTTGTGCCGAGCTAAGGGAATCAGACCTATGGCTAAGGTGTTCGCCGAACTGCATAGGCTAACTCGCCGAAAGGACGACGAGCACTGGTTCTTTCAGGCAAAGCCTCATTGCGGGCTCTTTACCGATCTGCCCTCCTCTCTTAAGAATTGGAAGAACCGCTTCTTCATTCTGAGGAGCAAAAATCCGACCTGCTTTGAGGACTTCCCCCGTAGCTGGTGGCACCAGGGGCCCTTGATTCCGAAGCGTATTACCCTGAACAAGGAGGAAAGCCTAGTAGTGATGGAACTGAAGAATCAAGCTGCCACTCTAAAGTACTCCTGTTTAGATGCGGTGACTGCCGAGCTGCATCATTGGACGATGGAGTTGATCACGGGCGAAAATCGCGGGCTTCAGCTCTCTGATCTTGGCATCGGTATTTTTACTATTTCTCAGATCTTTGGACCTTAGCGATCTCACTGACCTCTTTTTTTGTGCAGGTATGGCGGGTGGTGAAGGTTCCAGGAAGCGGAAGAAAGAAAGAGAGATTTCCCGGAAAATAAAGGAGATGAAGCATTCGGCACTACTTCAAACACCCGGCCATGAACCTGGGGAGACGCAAGGAGGCCCGCCCCGACCTTCGGGACCGCCGATCACAAAAGCTGTCCAATCTCCTCCTCAACGGGAAGAGCCGGAGCCACCTCCTCCAGTTGCTCCAAGCACAGAAGGAGGTCATTCTCGACCTCCTGCGAGGCCCCCTTCTCGTGGTGCCCAAGTGCTGATTGCTTCTCTGGAGAACAACCGGACTGTTCAGGAGAACCCCGATTTTGCCAAAGTCTTGGGGTCTTCCATCTGCCTTCGAGAGGATCGGGACAGACTGTCTCCGGACAATCTTGACGACATCCTGACCCGCTCTATGAGTTTGAATATAGAGTGCCTGGTGAACCAGCACGTAGCCCGAGAAAAGGCTCACCGCCTGGGTAAGGAGGTCGAGAAGAAGAGCCAAGAAGTGGCATCCCTCCGATCCCAACTCTCATCTGCTCAGGATTACATATCTCAAATTGAGGGGCGCATGAAGTACTATGAGGATAAGCTGGCCGAACAGACTCATGTTCTGGCTGAAAGGGATCATGCCCTTAGAGAAGTCCAGGCGCTCCGGGCCAACGAAGCTGCTCAGGTCGCTCATCTTACTGAGGAGCTTAAGGCAAAAGATGAAGAGATGGTGACAGGAATAGCCGGTGCTTATGTGAACGCTCACCAGGATCTCTTGGCCGAGCTCTAGAAGCGTTACCCAGAGGAGGACTTCTCTTGGATGGCCGACCTGGCTCCCAGAGGCGAGGAGGAAAGCGAAGAGGAGGCCGAGGATGAGAGAGAAAATGAGCAAAATGTAGATCAGGCTGGGGGATCACTTGTACAAACTTTTGAAATGAAATGAAGTGGAATGCCCTTTTTGCTCGATGAATGGTTATGATCGGAAAATTTCTAAATTATTAAACACTTGATTGTCTGAGTATGTTGAAATAACTGAAAATGATTATTAACCTAAGTGTGAGAGATCGGAAAACACGATGAGCATGGGATCGGTAAGGAAGAAATGCTGAACGGGACTTGATTTAAATTGGAAATTTGACTTGAACACTTAAGATCGGAATCCTCATTAAACCGGACCAAAACCTTAGCTCTTAAACTTTTGAAAGGGAGATCGTCAATAAAACTGGTAAGAAAAGATCTAGTTCACTTCGTTTATACTACAACAGGTCGAAGAGATCGGTGAGCGATTTAATAGACTGGTAAGGATTTGACTGATGTGAGGACTTAGCATTGATTCAATTCTTTGAGGAGAGATCGGAAATGTGACTGTCTATCAAAGAGGGATCGGAAATGAGGTCAAAAGGAGACTTAGTACTGGGGTCAGTTTCAAAGTTTTATTGATTTTGGGGGTCGGCCAAAATATGGTGTCGACAGCTGCCCCTCTTTACATAATTTCTATTAAAGGGAAAATTTCCCGTGTAGGAATTATGTAAAGATTCAGACTCATATTTTGGACGATTAGGTGTTCGAAGTTAGGGAGCTAAAGCACACTTAAGTTGGTGACCTAAAAATTGGCAATAGATGTTGAACTAAAATCAACTTGGATCAAAGAACCAGAGGTTGATAACAGGAAATGTAAATTGCAGGAAATTAAAATCAACTTAGATCAAGGAACCAGAGGTTGATAACAGGAAACTTAAATTGCAGGAAATTAAAATCAACTTAGATCAAGGAACCAGAGGTTGATAGCAGGAAATGTAAATTGCAGGAAATTAAAATCAACTTAGATCAAGGAACCAGAGGTTGATAACAGGAAATTTAAATTGTAGGAAATTAAAATCAACTTAGATCAAGGAACCAGAGGTTGATAACAGGAAATTTAAACTGCAGGAAATTAAAATCAACTTAGATCAAGGAACCAGAGGTTGATAGCAGGAAATGTAAATTGCAGGAAATTAAAATCAACTTAGATCAAGGAACCAGAGGTTGATAGCAAGAAATGTAAATTGCAAGAAATTAAAATCAACTTAGATCAAGGAACCAGAGGTTGATAACAGGAAATTTAAATTGCAGGAAATTAAAATCAACTTAGATCAAGAAACCAGAGGTTGATAACCGGAAATTTAAATTGCAGGAAATTAAAATCAACTTAGATCAAGGAACCAGAGGTTGATAACCGGAAATTTAAATTGCAGGAAATTAAAATCAACTTAGATCAAGGAACCAGAGGTTGATAACAGGAAATTTAAATTGCAGGAAATTAAAATCAACTTAGATCAAGGAACCAGAGGTTGATAACAGGAAATTTTAACTGCAGGAAATTAAAATCAACTTAGATCAAGGAACCAGAGGTTGATAACAGGAAATTTAAACTGCAGGAAATTAAAATCAACTTAGATCAAGGAACCAGAGGTTAGGTTGATAGCAGGAAATGTAAATTGCACTTACAAAGCAAGCCTAATCCGGACACGAGAAGTTCTTCCCCAATGAAGTGTACTTAACAGAATCCCGAAGACCAATGATGAATGGAGGGCGAGTTACAAGACTTAACCTATGACCCCATTTCTTCAAATGCCCCTTTTCTTTTTTTTTCTTTCTCCCAAAAAGCGCCCTTGCGGGTTTTTACTTCATCTTCGTCTATATGACTAGAAGTGCCCTTTCGGGTTTTCACCTCTAGTTTTTTTTTTTTTTTTTTTTGTCATTCCCTGCAAATCTCATAGTAAAGTACGTGAGGTTATCAATTGTCAAATCTTAATCTTATGGCAAAAATTTTAACTGATTTAAATAGCACATTAAATAACGAGATTGCAGAAAGATAAATATAAGGGAAAGGTAGAAACATGGGGGATGAAGTGTGATTTTATTACGGTTTTAATAAAAACAAAGAAGAAGTTTCAAAGAAGAAGGGTACAAGGATAGCTCTCACATATTCCCTGTGGCTGATTTTGAAATCCCTTAACTGCCATTATTTCAAGTTCTCTGAAGCCTCATGCCGTGACAGTTTCCTCTTCATCCTGGTTTCATGCCCCCCATTCCTTATTTCTCCCTTTTTGTTCTCGGGATGCCCTTTCGGGTTTTCACCCCTAGGTTTTTTTTTTTTTTTGAGAACTCACTTTTTTAGGATGCCCTTTTGGGTTTTCATCCTTCACTCATTTTACAGAAAGTGCCCCTTCGGGGTTTTCACCTTCCTTCACACATTTTGCTATGAGCGCCCTTTCGGGTTTTCGCTCCTACCCCCTTTTTTTTTTTTTTTTTAGGTATAGTATTTCTTGACGGTGTCAGCATTCACAGGTCTCGGAAACTCTTCACCGTCCATGTGGGTCAAGATCAAGGCTCCTCCAGAAAATGCCTTTTTAACCACATAGGGTCCCTCGTAGGTTGGTGACCATTTGCCCCGGGGATCGTTTTGATTCGGGAGCACTTTCTTCAGAATTAGGTCCCCGGGTTGGAATTCGCGTGGGCGAACGCTTTTATCAAATGCTCTAGCCATCCTCATCTGGTATAATTGCCCATGACATGCTGCTGCTAACCTTTTCTCATCTAGCAAGTTTAACTGATCCAACCTTGACTGGATCCATTCTGGCTCATCAATCCCTGATTCCTTCAGAATCCTTAGTGAAGGAATTTCAACTTCAATAGGTGATACCGCTTCCATCCCAAAAACCAGTGAGTATGGAGTTGCCACGGTTGAGGTTCTTACAGAAGTCCGGTATGCGTGGAGAGCGTAAGGAAGCATATCATGCCAATCCCTATACGTGACCGTCATTTTCCAGATTATCCTCTTGAGGTTTTTGTTTGCAGCTTCCACCGCTCCATTCATCTGGGGACGGTATGGGGAGGAATTGAGGTGTCGGATTTTGTATTGATCACACAATTTCTGAATCCTTGGACCATTCAGATTCTTAGCGTTATCAGTGACGATTTCATTAGGGAGGCCATGCCGGCAGATGATATTGTTTCTGAGAAATTTGAGAAACTTGTTCTGCGTGATATGGGCGTATGACGTGGCTTCGACCCACTTAGAAAAATAGTCGATTGCTACTAGGATAAATCTGTGCCCATTGGAAGCCTTAGGGTTGATGGGACCAATCACATCGATGCCCCACATTGCGAAAGGCCATGGCGAGGCAAGGTTGAACAATTTGTGAGGCGGCACATTTATCGGATCTGCATAGATTTGACACTTATGGCATTTTCGGAAATACTCGATGCAATCCTTTTCCATTGTAGTCCAAAAATATCCCCGTTGCATGATTTGCTTAGCCATCATGTGCCCATTGGCATGGGTTGCACAGTTTCCCTCATGCGTCTCAAAAAGGATTTTCTTCCCCTCCTTTGCATCCACACATCTCAACAGTTTGCCGTTGGACCCTCTCTTGTATAGGGTTTCACCACTGGGGAAGTATCCCAATGCTAATCTCCGAAGCATCCTCTTTTCGTTTCGGTTTGCCTTTGAGGGGAATTCTCTGGTTCTGCAGTAGACCAGGATGTCATGATACCAAGGTTTACCGTCTGGTTCTTCTTCAATCATGAAGCAATAAGCTGGCTCATTCCTTGCCTTAATCTTCAATATCTGAGCCATCTGCCCTTCTTCGATTTGAGCCATAACGGCTAGAGTAGCTAAAGCATCAGCAAATTGATTCTTGTCTCTACTAAGGTGAGTGAAAGAGATTTCTTCGAATTTCTTAATCAACTCCAATAAGTACTTCTGATATGGGATTAGCTTGGGATCCTTGGTTTGCCATTCTCCCTTGACTTGGTATATAATTAGGGCTGAGTCTCCATATACCTCCAACTTCCTGATTTTCATTTTGATTGCAGCCTGTAGACCCCTCACACAAGCTTCATATTCTGCGACGTTGTTGGTGCAGTCAAACCTCAGCTTGACAGCTATCGGGAAGTGTTTTCCATCTGGGGATATCAATACAGCTCCAATTCCGTTACCGGACAAATTGACAGCTCCGTTGAAATACATTTCCCATACATCGGTTGGCCCCTCCTCTTCGCAATCTACTTCATTAATATGCTCATCAGGGAACTCAAAATCCAGAGCTTCATAATCTTGAATAGGATTTTCTGCTAGGAGGTCAGCGATCACGCTACCTTTCACCGCTTTCCGGGTCATGTAGACTATGTCGTATTGGGAGAGTATAACCTGCCACTTGGCTATCCTACCTGGCACGAATGGGCTTTCAAACACATATTTGATAGGATCCATCTTGGAGATGAGCCATGTCTTGTGATTCAACATGTAGTGCTTGAAGCGATTCGCTGTCCAGGCTAACGCGCAGCAAGTCTTTTCTAAGAAAGAGTACCTTGACTCACAATCATTGAACTTCTTGCTCAAGTAATAAATAGCCCTCTCCTTTCGGCCAGTATCGTCATGTTGTCCCAAAACACATCCCATCGAGTTCTGTTGGACTGCCATATACAGGATAAGGGGCCTCCCCATCACGGGCGGAACCAACACTGGTGGGTTTGACAGATACTGCTTGATTTTCTCAAAAGCCTCTTGGCAACCTGAATCCCATTGAGTGGTGTTGTTCTTTCAGAGCAGTCTAAAAATAGGCTCGGCCTTAGAGGTGAGATTGGAAATAAACCTTGAAATGTAGTTTAACTTTCCCAGAAAACTGTGCACCTCCCTTTCTGTTTTTGGGGATGGCATTTCTTGAATAGCTCGAACTTTGTCTAGATCTACCTCTATTCCCCTCTCGCTTACTATGAATCCCAACAACTTTCCCGATCTAGCTCCGAATATGCATTTGGCAGGGTTCAGTTTCAACTGGTATTTCCTGAGCCTTTTGAATACCCTCCTCATCACCTGTATGTGGCTTTCTTTTCCTCTGGATTTAATGATCATATCATCCACATACACTTCCACCTCTTTATGCATCATATCGTGGAATAATGTGACCATTGCGCGCTGGTAGGTAGCACCAGCATTCTTCATCCCGAAAGGCATGACCCGATAGCAAAATACTCCCCATTGAGTGATGAAAGCAGTCTTATCCTTGTCTTCCTCGTCCATCGGGATCTGATTGTACCCTGATGCCCCATCAATACACGAACACCTGCCCAATCCCGCAGCATTGTCAACTAACACATCAATGTGAGGGAGAGGGAAATCATCTTTTAGACTTGCTTTATTAAGATCCCTGTAGTCAACACACACCCTGACTCTCCCGTCCTTCTTCATTACCGGGACGACGTTAGCCACCCATTGGGGATATTTGACCACTTCTATGAACCCAGCGTCATACTGTTTCTTGACCTCATCCCTAACTTTGAGCAGGGTGTCGGGATTCATTCTCCTTAACTTCTGCTTTACCGTGACTGTCCTCGGAATTAGGGGGATTTTGTGTGTCACTATCTGAGGGTCCAAACCCACCATATCATCATAGCTCCAGGAAAATAAGTCGAGGAATTCTTTAAGCAGACTGATCATATCTCCCAATTCTTCACTCTCCACTACCTTAAGTTCCCTTTTTACTTCTTATGTGCCTAAATTTATGGTGTGCGTTTCGTCTCCACAAGGCACTAGGGAGGGTTCATCCTTTTCATTGCTTTCTTCTGTAAGGTCTTCCTTAGAATCACTTGAAGTAATGGCAGTTATGGGGATTTCAAAATTAACCAGAGGAATTTCTGAGTCTATTGAATTATTAGGTGTTAATTGATGAATGGTCCTGAATGAATAAAAAAATGGAACATATCATAAGGATGAAATTCAAAAGGAAAGAATTGGATTTAAAATGCGCTATTAATTCATTAATATTTATGCCATAAGAAAAAGGTCCATTTACAGTATTACACTTGTCACCATGGACTAAATGATCAAGTGTAGATAACCAAAGGTACTTTACTCGAAATTGAGTACAGGGACGTCCTCTGCAGACCAGTTGTCTGGTTCTTGCCCCTCAGCTATTGGTGAGACTAGAGCTTCATAGAAGGGATCCAGGTAGATGACATCGATGGATGGCTCATCAGGTGATTCTTCCACCTTTGCCGGATTTTCAATGACCGGTTTAGTGAAGACTTCTGTGATTCTCGGGACTGCTTTCATCTTTCCCATTTTCTGATCGAATCTTTGATCCCGAAGTGTTTTCCTCATCCAGAATCGTCCATCCATAAGGGCATCTTCCTCATAACCCAAACCATAGCGACCTATCTTCTGAATAGCCGGTATAGGTTCAACGATCCCTTGCAATGCTGTGCCCAAGCCTTTGCCCTCCTGATATCCATTCTTTGACATCACTTTGGCCACCATAGCCATAGCCTTATCATTTCCAGTGTCTTGTAACTCAAGGGCCTGGAAAGAACTTTCCAACGACTCCTCGGCCGCTTCCACATAAGGGAGTGATTGCGGCTTGGTGACTAATATGGCTTCTTCTCTTCTCACAGTGATGATTTTGCCGTCCATAATATATTTGATCTTTTGGTGCAAAGTTGAAGGAACGGCGTTCGCAGAATGGATCCAAGGCCTCCCCAACAACATAGTGTAGGCCGGCTCAATGTTCATCACCTGAAACGTGACGTTGAAAGTACATGCACCGACTTGGATTGGCAAGTCAATGTCTCCCAAAGACTTCTCTCCTTGTACCGTCGAAGGCTCACCACCATAGCACTGACGCATATCAGTTGGTCAACCGCACCGCCAAGGTGGTATTAGGCGATACATTAAGAGTCGACCGTTATCAATAAGTACCTTGGCTACTATACAACCTTTACACTTCACTGTACATGCGAGCTTTAGTGTGCCTTAAACCCGCAGGTCTATCTCGCCCTCTCAGAAAGTAACAAAACTGGATGCCTGGATTTGTCCCACTATCTTCTCAAACTGCCCCGGAGTAATGTCGGGGTTTACAAAGGCCTGATCCAGGATTCTCTGCAAGGCTTGTCGGTGCACTTCCGAACTCAAGATCAGCGATAACAGCGAAATTCGGGCAGGTGTCTTTCTCAACTGCTCCACCACATCATACTCGCTCTGTTTCATTATTTGGAGCAGCAGTTCCTCCTCTGCTTTATGCTCAGCAGGCTCTACTTCCTCTGTCTTCTCAACATCCTCTTCTGCATTCTTCAATGACTCTCCCATCTTTACTTTCCCTTTTCTCTTTTCTTTTTCTTCGTTCACGTAACACCTCCCACTTTGAGTTATGAACTCAACCTTTTGCTCATGCGAGGAGGATTTTGTGGTAGTGACAGGTCGAAGATTATCCTGGGGAGTAGCACTGGTGGTAGGTCCAGCATAAGTCATCTGAAAGTGTTCATGGGGAGTGAAACATGGCTTAGGAGGTGCCGGGGGTGAAGCAAGGCTAGGAGCCGGTGTACTGCTTGGTGCTCCTTGGGTGAAGACTTGGAAATTGTAGTTCTAAGGTATGGCATGGGTGTTGGTAATAGGGAGCTGAGATGGGGCTCGGATAACCGTTACTGGCGGCGAGGCTACTGGGGGTGAGAAGGTGATTCTGGGTTTAGAGGTAGAAGCATTCTGGCTTATCTAGTTGTGTTCATTCCCTCTTCCATCTTCGACCTTGTCTGGCATCTCAAAACCTTGAGAGACAACAAGTTCTGAACCTCTTGCCTGAATCCCTCACAGCCCCGCAGCTCGTGATCAGCTGCCCTGATGCATACATTTTGCATAGTCATTTAGGTCTAATTTTATAACCATTTTTATTTGATTATTAACCATTTTTAGCTAATTTCATTAGTTAATTAGTTAGTTTTTCATAGTTGTCAATTTTGGATTAATTTGTAATTTTTACTTTGTTTTGTAGGAAAAATGGTGTTTTTGAAGGACTGAAGAGAATTTTGCCATTGAGGAGTGTCTTCTACAGCCAAAGATGTCAAAAACAAGTTTTCAAGCTGAAATATGCATTGACCAAATTGTGCATAACTTGCCGCATAAGCTATGCAGATTTGCATAAGGAGAAAGATCACTGTTCCAGAACCAGCCGAAGTGTGCATAAGGAGACAAGATAGCTTATGCACATTCCGCCTCCCTTATGCACCTTCACGCACTGTGCATAACCTATGCACCAAGTCATGCGATTTTGCATAAGTGGCCCAGAACAGCGAAAGCGCATAAGGGACTGCATAACTTATGCATCCACTTATGATCCATGAAGAGTTCATTAATGAGTGGCGGAGATTCCCTCAAATAATTCCTCCTAGAACATACCATTTTAGGGCTCCATGTCAGAAAAATGCTATAAATAGTCCCATTTTCTCATTTTAGAGGAGACAAGGAGCAAAGAAGAAAAGGAGAGGGGCTGAGCAGAATTTGAAGAGCCATCTTCACCTTCCACACCATTTTTAACTAAGATTTGCGATTTCTTCCTTCCTTTACATTTTCTACATTTCTAGTGTTTAATTTCTTACTTCTTAGCTTAGATTAAAGCTTTATTTCCATTTAAACTCATCATATCTTGTAAGCATTATGGATAGTGAGTAGTTTACTTTTGATTCTGGAGTAAGGGATGTAATATTTTAGTTATTTTTTTGGATTTGAACGGGTTAGTCCCAATTTAATGAATTTATGAGGTTTAATCCATTTCTTGTGTGCTTATTCACATGCTTAATGAAGGGCCCCATTAAGTTATGTTCTTAATCCTTGGTTGAAGCAGAAAGGAAAACCAAGTGATAGTTAATCAAGAAATTGGACTTAATTAACTTAGATCTAGAAATAGACTAAGGGTTAAGAGGGTTTTAATAGATTGATTAAAGAACCTAATGGGTCTTGGTTAATTTTAACTCCACGAAAGTAGGATTAAGTAAATTAAGGCACTCTTTGTCTCACTCGAAAGAGTTTTCAAAGGATTTTAGAATTAATCTCCTTTAAACCCATAAATTTCATGGATTGGGCTAGCTAGGGAAAATCCCAAAATAGCTTGAATATGAAATCCCGAACTCCGGAATCGCCTTTTTATCATTGTTAATTTCTAATCGAATTTAATTACTTGCCATTTTGAATATTGCCATATTTGAATTTGCTTTATTTTAATTTGATGCAAATTTAGTTAAATCATTACATAGTTGAATAGATTATTAAATTTGCACATTTAGATTTCATACTCCATTACCCATTAAGTCATTATTTTAATTTCATAAATACTTCAATTTAGTCAACTTTTATATCGAAAATTCAATCATTAACACAACTCCTCGTGGGATCGATATTTTTCTATACTACTTGTACGACCCGTGCACTTGCGGTTGGGACGCATCAAGTTTTTGGCGCCGTTGCCGGGGAGTTGTTTGTTTAAGATTGAGTTTTTGATTATTTTAGTTGTTTATAGTCTTATCTTTGTTATCTTTTCATTTTTGTGTTTGTTTGTTCTTTTTCAGGTACTTTTAACCTTTTATGAGAAGAGCTAGAAGCTCAAGTGACACAACCTTATTGTTCAATCCTGAAATTGAGAAATTTTGTAAGGCCAACAAGAAAGAAATCAGAAAAAGAAAGGAAGCTTTGAGAGAAACCGAAATTGAAGCAGACATGGCTGATGAAAGAGTTAGAATTGGTGTTGGGAATGCTGGAAATGGTCAAAACAATGAAAATGAAGCCCAAGGGGAAGAAGTTGTTAATGCAAACGTGCCTAGGGGAAGTATGATGGATCATGCTTTTCCACGTTTTGATGACTTGAGAGAGAGCATAGCAAGACCAAGGATTGATGCAAATAGCTACAAGATGGATTTTGGAGTTTTTCAAATGATTCAGAATTCTCAATTTGGAGGACATCCTTCTGAAAATCCACACACACATCTGAAGAAGTTTGCTATGATTTGTGACATGCAAAAACAACCTGGAGTATCTGATGATGCAGCAAGGCTAAAATTGTTTCCATTCTCTTTGAAAGATAGAGCATTGGATTGGCTTGATTCTTTACCTCACAACTCAATTACAAATTGGGAGCAGCTCACTGATGCATTTCTTGCCCAATACTTTCCACCTGGAAAAACTCAAGAGTTGAGGAATCAAATGATTGCTTTTAGACCAAGAGAAGATGAGACTCTTTATGAGTCATGGATGAGATGGAAGGAGTTGGAGAGACAATGTCCACATCATGCCATTCCTAAATGGATGATAAACCAGAATTTTTACACAAATGTCACGCCGTCTATCAGAGGAATCATTGATGCTCAAACGGAGGGGAATTCATCATTAAGCATGAAGATGAAGCTTATGAGTTATTAGAGAAAATAGCAAAGAATAGTCATCTATGGAGTAGTCCAAGAGGGTCAACTCCAACTCAAAAAGGCAAGTTCTTTGGAATGTATGAGCTTGATCCATTCAACATGATCAATGCCAAATTTGATGCACTCACTAATGTCCTTGCTAAGAAAATGGAGGATTTAAGTATGCTAGTCAGTTCATCATCATGCTCTGGAAGTTCTCAACAAGTTACTTATGCAGAAGGAACAATGAGCTGTGGAGTAGATTATCCTTCATATGCTTGGAGGAATCATCCCAATTTTTCATGGGAGAATCAGCAAAATCAAGCTTCAACTCAGAACTTTCCATCACAACAACAAGAGCATCAATACCAACAACCTAGGCAACCACCGCCTAGTTTTCAGCAAAAGAATGCAAATACTGCACCTTTACCAAGACAGCAAGAACAAAGTTCCACCACAGAGGCTTTATTACAACAAATTCTTGCTAATCAAATTAAGCGTGATGAAGAGTTGAGAGAGATGAAAGCAAGGCTGGAACAAATGCAAACACACAATAGGATGCTGGAAAATCAGATTGCACAACAAGCATGCTCATCAAGTACCAAGTCTTTTGGAAAGCTTCCAAGTCAACCAGAAAATCCAAGAGAGCAGTGTCAAGCTATTACTTTAAGAAGTGGAAAAGTTATAAATGATGAGAAGAGTGAAAACAGTGAGAAGAGAGAAAATGAGAAAGGGACTGATGAGAGTGAAAAACAAGAGAGTGCAGAAAAATGTAAGGAGAAATTTGAAGAAAAAGAAGAGAAATATATACCTCCCGAACCCTACAAGCCACAGCTTCCCTTTCCACAAAGATTTCACAAAGCCAAGCTTGATAGGCAATTTGGAAAGTTCTTAGAGGTTTTGAAGAAACTTTACATAAATGTGCCTTTTGTTGATGCTCTTTCACAAATGCCCTCTTATGCAAAATTCTTGAAAGAAATTCTCTCAAACAAAAGGAAACTTGAAGATGATGAAATCAGAGCTTTGACAGAGGAATGCAGTGTGCTATCCTCCAAAGGAAACTTCCTCCAAAGCTCAAGGATCCAGGGAGTTTTTCAATTCCATGCCACATTGGGGAGTCATGTTCTATAAAAGCTTTATGTGATTTAGGGGCTAGTGTAAGCCTTATGCCCCTCTCCATCTATGAGAAGCTCAACATGGGAGATCTTAAGCCAACCCACATTTCTCTTCAGTTAGCTGATAGATCAATTAAGTATCCTGAAGGGATTTTAGAGAATGTGCCTCTGAAGGTTGGGAAATTCTATATACCTGTTGACTTTGTCATCTTGGACATGGAAGAGGATTCTAATATCCCAATCATTTTGGGGAGGCCTTTCCTAGCTACAGTTGGTGCTTTGATTGACGTGAAAGGTGAAAAGCTTACTCTCAGAGTCGGAGAGGATCATTTAGTCTTCAACATTGGCAATGATAAGAAGAAGCAACATGAAGATGTAGACTCTTGTTTGAGAATTGATATAGTTGATGAGTTAGTAAAAGAGCACTTTAGAAAGAGCTATCCGAAGGCTTCTCTTGAAAGTTGTCTTATCCATGAAGGGAGTATCAATGATGAAAATCCAAAAGAGGCTGCATTTGCACAACATTTAAAGGGTAATCCATCTTGTCCTATGGCACCAATCTTTCAAGTTGAGCAAGTGGAGAAAAGTGAAGTAAAACAACCATCTCTCAAAGAAAAAGATGCACCAAAGGTTGTCAAGAAAGAAATGGTGGGATTTTTAGACAAAGCAACAAGGATCTTCTCATGTGATGGAAAGAAAATGAAGTGTAGATTCATTGAAGCACCTATTGGAAACAGAGGCAATAAATTCCAATTTCAGCCACCATGAAACATGAAAAGAGTCCAGCTAAGGACTATAAATTAGCGCTCTTGGGAGGCATCCCAAGTCCTTTTATTTTACTTTTGCTGATTTACTTTTACTTTCATTGCTTTTGTTTTTATCTTGAATCTCCCCAAATTCAATTTTTGACATTGTTGAATTTTGTCCCTTGTAGATGTATTTCAATGGAGGAAGGTTGGTGAACTGCTGGGGAGTGATTCTTAACTTGAAAATTTTGTCCTTCAAACTCTCCCAAAAACTGATTGGTTTCTTTGCATAACCTATCACGGGAGCTGCTACTGGTTTATGCGAGCAAAAAATGACATTCTGCGACAAAGAGGGTGTCTGCAGAGATGGCTTATGTTCTTGGTGAGGTTGGGTGTGTAACTTTTAAGTAAATGTGCTTTTAATGTTAATATGGTGGTAAGTGAGCCATTTTTGCATTATGAGCTTATTTGGGTTGTGGGATTTAAGGTGGAAATCTTGCATTTTTCTTGGCATGACTTGGAGAGTTCATCATTTGTGAATAGATACAACTTTATGCAGATTTTATTGAGTTTTAATGTGCTAAATGTTGATTTGCAGATTTTGAGTCAAAATGGCATGGGTCACAAATGCCTTTTATGCAGGATCCATCTTCTACAAGATTGTGTGATGCATTTTTGATGAACTTTGTATATATTGATGTGTTTTTGGTGAAAATTTCTCATGGTTTATGCTTCATGGAATTATATTTCTTCATTCTAGGGTATTTTTCACACTTGCAAATCATGTTCCATTGCAATCTTAATCTTGTTGAATTGTGCATAAGCAACTGCATAGCTTATGCAATCCTGCATAACCACAATTCTTGCCATTTTCCACCTTTATTGCAAGTGCATAAGCAGAGTGCATAGCTTATGCAACTCTGCATAACCTCATTTTGTCAAATTTCATATCTGTCAAAACTTGCATAAGGTGAGTGCATGACTTATGCACATTTGCACAACTTCAAATTCTGCATTTTCTCTCTCTGCCGAAGTCTGCATAAGCAGAGTGCATAACCTATGCACTTCTGCATAACCAAAAACTCTGAACTTCCAATTCTGCCGAGGGGTGCATAAGGAAGGTGCATAACTTATGCACTTCCGCATGACCAGAAACTCCAAAAATTCAAACTTGCCGAGGGGTGCATAAGCAGAGTGCATAACCTATGCACTTCTGCATGACCAGAAACCCAGAAAAACCAAAATTGCCGAAGACTGCATAAGCAGAGTGCATGACCTATGCACTTCTGCATGACCCAAATTTCTGAAAAACCAATTCTGCCGAGAGGTGCATAAGGGGAGTGCATAACTTATGCACTCCCGCATGACTTCGCTCCTCAAAATTTTAAGGGTCACCGAAACATGCATAAGGAAGGTGCATGACTTATGCACTTCCGCATAACCACCAACTCTGAATTCCAAGACCAGCCGAGACTTGCATAAGGAGGGTGCATAACTTATGCACTTCCGCATGACCACAAAAAAAAAAAAAAAAAAAAAATATTTTTATAGCCTATGCAACCCTTATTGCCACTCATGCAGAACCGCATGGCTTATGCATCCTACTTATGCACATGTTCTGGAAAAGTTAAAACCTGCTGAGACTTGCATAAGGAGAGTGCATAACTTATGCACTTCCGCATGACCAAAAAAAAAAAAAAAAAAAAAAAAAAAATTTGCAAATATTTTACATAGCCTATGCAACCCTTATTGCCACTCATGCAGAACCGCACGGCTTATGCACCCTACTTATGCACATGTTTTGGGTAGCACTTTACTCTGCATAACCTGTACAGCCTCTTATGCATCACTATTATTCCTTGAATTCTCCTCTGCTCTATACCAGGTAACTCTTTCCTTTTGCTCTTAAATTTCACAATTCCTGGTAATTTCTCTTTACTTTGAATTTTGATAATGCACTACTTGAGACATTGAGGACAATGTCTAATTTTGAGTTTGGGGGTGCACATTCATTTTGATTTTTGCTTCATTTTTTTTTACATTTTGAGTATAGGAACATCTCATCCCATTTCATTTACATATATTGTAAATATTTTACATATACATCCATACATACATATACATAACACATTTACACACACATTATACATCACTTAGAAATTATACACTTTGCACACAAATAGACTTCCTCCATTTAGTTAATGCATTGCTCATTTTTAGGAATCATGCATCATGCATTAAATTCTTTTGCCAAATCCCTTGAGTATTGAAAAGTTGCCTATGAGAGTGATTTGACTTACCTTTAGTTGGGTTTGTGGATTGAAAGTTTCCTAAGAGGTGCAAAGTTTTGAAGTGTTATCCCTTGCCTATATCTTCTTAGCCAAAAAGCCACCCAACTAGTCATTTGGAGATGGAAGTGTTTAGAGGGAGTTATTGGATATAAGGTAGTCAAATGATGTCTCACCAATCCTAGAACAAATTTTCTAAACCTTTCAAGGCGAAATACCAGCTTGTACTTGAAAAGAGAGATGATTAGGCATTCTTTGATTTAAACCTTCTCATTTTAAACCTTTGGCCCTTTTCCTAATTAAAATTGACCCTTGTAAACCCCTTTGAGCCTTTTTACCCCTAATTTTTCTTGAAATCCTTATTGTTACCTAGCCAATGAACCAAACACTCCAACCCTTTTCATGAGAATAATTATTTACAATATTAGGTACATAAAAAAAAAAAAAGAGAGAAAAAGAAAAGAAAAGAAAAAAAATACAATAAAAGGGAGAAGAAATACTTGTCACCTTGTAAAAGTGCTAGTATATGTGCTTTTCACTATTGCCATTCAAAATGAAAGAAATCCACCCAAAGTATTAAAAGAAATGAGTTTGGGGGTGGCAATTTTAGGGACAATCATCAAAAGAAAATGCAAAATACAAGTTAAAGTATCAAAATGTCCCTCCATTTTTATCTGTTTTGTAAACTATGCTAGCACTTGACAATCCTCATTGTGTATTTCTCTCTCCCATATATATAAAAAAAGAGAAAAAGAAAAAATATATAATAAAGTGTACCTTATGTTTCAAAATTGAAAATATTCTCATGCTTTGAATCCTTTTTACCCATCTTTCTTCTTAGCCTCATTTTTGAACCCCATGGCCCCATTACATCCCTAAAAAGACCTTTGATCTCTTGATAGTATTTGCTACATTAGTGGAGATAGGAGTAGGGAATTTGCCTATGGGATTGGAAAATTATCCATTCATTCATTTAATTCCATCATTCTATATAGAGACACTTTGACTATTGATTGTTCTAGAATTCCTTTTGAGCATGACCCTCTCTTTTGATTGGTTGGTTTGGGGATTTTGAATGATAATTGACTTGATGGCTAAGCGGTGAAAGCTTGGATAAGCATTAAATTCCTTGCATTTTGAAGGATGGGTATATGGATTGCTGGTATGGCTGAAGGTGTGTTTAGTTACTTTAATAGGTAATTTTCATAGCTCTTTGGATAAGGCACCCCTAAAAACTTTGCATCACATTCTAAGGTTTGCTTGAGGACAAGCAAAAGCTTGAGTTTGGGGGTATTTGATGCATACATTTTGCATAGTCATTTAGGTCTAATTTTATAACCATTTTTATTTGATTATTAACCATTTTTAGCTAATTTCATTAGTTAATTAGTTAGTTTTTCATAGTTGTCAATTTTGGATTAATTTGTAATTTTTACTTTGTTTTGTAGGAAAAATGGTGTTTTTGAAGGACTGAAGAGAATTTTGCCATTGAGGAGTGTCTTCTACAGCCAAAGATGTCAAAAACAAGTTTTCAAGCTGAAATATGCATTGACCAAATTGTGCATAACTTGCCGCATAAGCTATGCAGATTTGCATAAGGAGAAAGATCACTGTTCCAGAACCAGCCGAAGTGTGCATAAGGAGACAGCATAGCTTATGCACATTCCCGCCTCCCTTATGCACCTTCACAGAATTGTGCATAACCTATGCACCAAGTCATGCAGTTTTGCATAAGTGGCCCAGAACCAGCCGAAAACTGCATAAGGGACTGCATAACTTATGCAGTCCACTTATGCAGTCCCATGAAGAGTTCATTAATGAGCTGGCAGGAGATTCCCTCAAATAATTCCTCCTAGAACATACCATTTTAGGGCTCCATGTCAGAAAAATGCTATAAATAGTCCCATTTTCTCATTTTAGAGGGAGACAAGGAGCAAAGAAGAAAAGGAGAGGGGCTGAGCAGAATTTGAAGAGCCATCTTCACCTTCCACACCATTTTTTAACTAAGATTTGCAGATTTCTTCCTTCCTTTACATTTTTCTACATTTCTAGTGTTTAATTTCTTACTTCTTAGCTTAGATTAAAGCTTTATTTCCATTTAAACTCATCATATCTTGTAAGCATTATGGATAGTGAGTAGTTTACTTTTGATTCTGGAGTAAGGGATGTAATATTTTAGTTATTTTTGTGGATTTGAACTGGGTTAGTCCCAATTTAATGAATTTATGAGGTTTAATCCATTTCTTGTGTGCTTATTCACATGCTTAATGAAGGGCCCCATTAAGTTATGTTCTTAATCCTTGGTTGAAGCACCGAAAGGAGAAAACCAAGTGATAGTTAATCAAGAAATTGGACTTAATTAACTTAGATCTAGAAATAGACTAAGGGTTAAGAGGGTTTTAATAGATTGATTAAAGAACCTAATGGGTCTTGGTTAATTTTAACTCCACGAAAGTAGGATTAAGTAAATTAAGGCACTCTTTGTCTCACTCGAAAGAGTTTTCAAAGGATTTTAGAATTAATCTCCTTTAAACCCATAAATTTCATGGATTGGGCTAGCTAGGGAAAATCCCAAAATAGCTTGAATATGAAATCCCGAACTCCGGAATCGCCTTTTTATCATTGTTAATTTCTAATCGAATTTAATTACTTGCCATTTTGAATATTGCCATATTTGAATTTGCTTTATTTTAATTTGATGCAAATTTAGTTAAATCATTACATAGTTGAATAGATTATTAAATTTGCACATTTAGATTTCATACTCCATTACCCATTAAGTCATTATTTTAATTTCATAAATACTTCAATTTAGTCAACTTTTATATCGAAAATTCAATCATTAACACAACTCCTCGTGGGATCGATATTTTTCTATACTACTTGTACGACCCGTGCACTTGCGGTTGGGACGCATCATGCCCCTCCATGATAAGGACACCCCGTACCTTCTTCTAATCCCGTTACCTGAGGGCAAAGGTAGCCTTCCCTCATTGCCACAGCAAAAATTTCTTTAAAGCAAGGAACCAACTTGTCTACTTCCGGTGTTGATCCTTCTCCATCAGACTCTATCATATTTACACCACTGCCCGCATTATGGTTAGGCAGTGGGTTTGAGGTAACATTGGGGAGGGAACCATTTCCCTCAATTTTTAGCCATCCATTCCGGATTAAAGTGTGCACTCTTCCTCTGATTGCTCCGCAGTTGTCAGTTGAGTGCCCTTGTGCTCCCCCATGATACTCACAACGGGCAGTGGCATCATACCACCTGGGATATGGAGGCTGAATTGGGTCTAGGGGGACTGGTACAATTTGGTTGATACCGACAATGTATCGGTATATTTCACTGAGTGGGAGGGGAAGAGGTGGATCAGGGTTTCTTGGGGGTCTTGGGTTGTTTTGTGGGGGTCTTGGTTGAGTAGGAGGAGGAGGTGGTCTCGGTTGGTAATTTGTAGGTGGGGGATATTGTGGGCGCGGGTGTGGATAATTTGGGAAAGGAGGCGGAATATTTGCGATGGTTTGGCCGTGAGGGGAAGGATATGGCCGGTAATTGTTTTGAGGGAATGGGGAATAATTGTTTTGACGGGTGATAGAATGCACATCACCCTCCTTCTTCTTGCCAAAGCTGGCAGTTTTCTTCGCAGGGTTCTCAGCCAACTCCTGCAACTGTCCCATTCTTAGATTGACCTCTATTCTTTCACCTGCCTGTATGATATTAGAGAAGCTGTTGGAAGTGTTCCCAATCATCAAATTGAAATAGGGGGCTTTTAATGTTTCAATGAACAGAGAGCACAGCTCATTGTCAGTCACCGGAGGGTAAACTTCTGCCGCCTTTTCTCTCCATCTCTGGGCATACTCCTTGAAGCTTTCCTTGTCCCTCTGCACCAGGTTTTGTAGATCCCTCCTTGTGGGGGCCACATCGCAGTTAAATTTGTACTGCTTTAAGAAGGCATCAGCTAAATCCTTCCAGGAGCGCAGTTTGCTCCTGTCCAACTGAATACACCACCTCAAAGTTGCCCCAGAGAGGCTCTCATGAAAGAAGTGGACCAGCAGCCTGTCATCCTCTGTCAGAGCAGACATCTTGGCGATATAGGTGGCCAAGTGAATGCGAGGATCTGAATTCCCTGTGTACTTGTCGAAATCAGGGACCTTGAACTTGGGTGGCACCACCACATCTGGCACTAATCTTAGTGATGCCACATCGACCGAACCATACATATTTAGCCCCTCTATTGCTCTCAGTCTCTCTTCTAGAGCAGATAGTTTCTCGTTTTCTTTCATCTTATTTTCCCCTCCCACTGCATGATATGCTCCCCCGGCCGGGAGCTGAGGGGTGGAGTAAACTGGAGGGATTAGGATTGAAGGGTGAGGCTCGGCATTTGAGACAACCGGGTAATAAGAGAAAGGCAGGTCATTATTCATGGCGACCGGATTGACAGTGACTGTCGGGTCCGGGATAGGTGATTGAAATGTAAAAGAAGTTGAAGCTTGGTGCGGATCATTTGTTGGAGGTGGTGGAGGAGGTAGCGGTAGGCTAGGCTCTGCTGTTGGTTTATTCTGTGACATTTCCCTCATCAACCTCATAAGTTCTGAGACCTGGTCTTTAAGCTCAGACACTTGCCCTTGTAGGTTCTGTACTTGTTCCTGGTCTTCCATTATCTTCTTTGTCCGGGATCTTGTTAAGTACACTCTCTTGGGTTAAACCGTGTGCTTGGTCAGACTTGCCTTGTTTGGAGCAATGTTGATTTCCTATAGGGAGTCAAAAAAAGCATTTTTAATGAATTTTGTAAAGAAACTAAAAGTCTGGTCTGGACGAAGGATACAGTGGCATTTGGGAGTCAGAATGAAATCCGCGAAAGAATAATTGCATCAACTTTATCATGGCATCGTTCGATAGTCTGACTGTGAATGACTGGATTGAATGCGCGTTTATGATACCTGTCCATATAGCGCATTCAATTTTTCATATAACCCTAGCGAGGGAGTTCCTACGGGAGTCATATTATTCATTCACAAATTTGCAAAACAATGGTCCAAAAATCCTTTCATTAACTGAATAATTTGTACACCGTATTCTTTACATCGACCTAGGCTCTGGGAGGTTTTTTATAATGAGATGACATTTTCTGAGATACTCATATAACCTTTCTTCTTGTTTGGCAGGGTTGAATGCTTTTAGAGCATACTCGGATTCAGGTAGGAGTTCTTGCTTTCCCTGTGCTATCGTTTTCTCCAGCTGGTCAACATTCTCTTTCAGCTCTTGATAGAGAGCATCTTGTCTTTCTTTCTCCTTCCTTTCCTTAGCACATTCTTTCAAGATATCGTTGATGAGTAGTGCCTGTTCTTTTAATTCGAGCTTCTTCTTTTTGTTTTCCTGTTTATACTCTTCAACGAGTATCTCTTGGTATTTCATCTTTTCCTGAAGCTTATTATTCTGTGCTTCTACTTCTTTCATTACAGCATGGAGAGAGTTTTTTCCTTTTCCCACCGTATTTCTTGCTCTTCAAAACCCATCTTTTCGGCCCTTGCCTCTTCCCTGAGCCTTCTTACTTTCCTTTTGAGAACCTGCTGTTTGTCCTCCAACTGTTTTATTTGTTCTTGCAGTTGCGAGTTTTCGGTATTTGCCTTTTGTAGTGAGTTTATCAAATGGCTATCAGCTTCTTCTAATAGGACGTTCCGGCGAGAGTCGCTGTCTTCGAATTCTACAGTTGAGTGTTCTCGGTCCCTGCCAGCCCTCCATTCAAGATAATCACGTGTGGCACTTGGACCTTTAGGCGACCTTTCCATCAGAGAGATGTTTTCCCAGGATCTGCGAGCCATTTTCAACCCTTCCTCTTCCTTGAGCTCATGGTAGAAATGACCTTGGTGGTATTCTTCAATGTCAATTCTGGACTGTGTTGAGCCAAACTGCCTCATTACAAATGCCGGAGTGTAACTTGTGTATCCAGTTACTCCGATCAGGGACACCGACTGATTACCTCCCGTGTTGATCAAAATGGATTGGCCTGACACCCACAGCTTCCTCCAACAATAATCATGGCTATTGAAACTCAAAATCTGTTCCCGCCACTGCTGTTCATTCTTTGGACTGATTACTAACCGGGTCATCTTCTCGATGGGAGGCTGGTCAAGGTACCAAGTCAATCCCTTTGTCTCCACAGGACATATGTGACTGATAATCCAGAGATATAACAGTTGAGAACAACACTTAATGGACCCTTTGCCCTGTTGTCTGCAGTAGGTAAGGGTTAATAAGGTCTCCGCAAGAATTGCCGGTATCAGATTGACCTCCTGCCTTTCTACCGCCCAGAATACTTCCACCGTGCTGCAGGTTATGATTCCTAATGGGCCCGGGAACAGAATCAGGCCATAGATTCCCAATGCGAGTGCTACTAAAGCTTGATCCCACTGTTTCTCGAGGTAGGTCCAATACCATCCATGCGTGTTCCCTTTGACCGTTTCTTTTGACTTTGCTTCCTCCGAAGGAATACCCAACAAATGTGTTAATCGTTTCCAGGTCTGCCTATGCTCAAGGTGTAGGTAGATCCGATTCTGTGTTGAGTAAGGAATCTCTAGTAATGCCGGATATTCTTCCATAGTGGGAACTGTATCAATGTCATTGAAAGAGAATACCCCGTACTTAGGATTCCAAACTGACAGCATGGCCTTTAATGCCGGGATTTGGACCTTGACTCGCATTAGGGATGCAATTTTCCCGTATTTCCTTTCAAATCGTGCCTTGACCTGATCGGGAAGCGACCTCCATCCATTAGACAGACCCTCGAGGCTGTTCATTCTGACCTCAATTTTATTCAGATCCCATGAGGGTAGTAAGCTAACATGTACCTTGGAAACATTATTTTGCGAGGGTACTGGAATATGAGTTGATTCGGACCAAAGTTTAACATTCTGAACTTCTTCTGCCGACTGACTCGAGGATGCCATGATAAAAATGATGCCTTATCCTTTTCACAGACTCTTGGTTTGATGATGCCTGCGGAAAAACTCGTTAGCAAGATAAATTTGGGTAATTTTGAATCATACTGTTGGCAGGGTGACACATACACATTTATCAAAGTAGGAAAATGTGTAGTTTTTTCAGTAGAATTCAAGATTACCCTCACAAAAAAAAACGAACAAAAGGAAATTAAAGCAAAACAGGGTAAGAGTAAGTATGCCCCTTTTGTCCTAGCATAGGGAGACTCCTGATACCGGATGAGTGCTACCTAATTGGATAGTTCTATCTTATAAGGTAGCTTACTACGGCTTTCAGCTATTGTGATAGTTTAGCTCAAGGTCTAATTTTCTAGAAGCCACAGGTTCCCAAATTGCCCCTACTGTAACAGTAGAGCCCCATTCTATAACCATGATATTATCGGGAAAATTCCACCAGTATCACAGTGGATAGAACGAGTTTCAATCTGAGCAGAAGCCTTCATGGATACTAACGGGGTAAAACCCACGGATACCGCTACATGACCCCCTCCTACTTTCCTAAAAGGGTAAGAAAGCCCGGGTATAGGACTGAAGTGTGTGAGGACATTGTGTGAGTGTTCAGTGTGTGAAGGGACACCTTTACCTCTTCCCAATTCAGGGGAATTTTATTCTTCCCATTTTTTCCTTTTTCCCTTTTTTTCGAAACGAAGAGCACTGTAGGAGGATAAAACAAGTAAAACAAGCAAAACAAGCGGAACAGTTAGTAGGAATAAACAAAAATTAACACGTAAAGTATCGCCGGGTGAGCCCACCTAACTATAATTTGATTGGAAAATTAAATCTACTTTTGGACCTCTAGACCGGGATACGTCCCCAGTGGAGTCTCCAAGCTGTCGCAAGGGATTTTGCGGTCTCCTGAATGAACCCTCACCGAAGTGGGAAAGAGTGAGGAGTCGCCACCTTAGTTTTGAGGGAAACTAAAGAAAACCATTTGTGAAAATAGATTGCAATGAAACCACTTCAAGACAGAGATTCTAGGTTCAGGGTCCGTAAACGGGTAGGGAAGGTGTTAGGCACCCCTCCTCGTCCCTTAATAAGGGTAAGTAGATTTAACTTTGCATTAGTTAGGAGGGCTTGAATGGACATGTTAATCCTTTTGTCAAAAGGAAAATTTAATTTTTCACTAAATTCGGATCACCCAGATACATAAGTAAATGAGACGACCTTAGTGAGTTACTGTTGTATGTTAATTTTGTTTGAAAGGAATATTTTATTGAATTTTAATTTAAGGATCGGATAAGAACTCTTCTCCGAACTCTTTAATATTTATTAAAATTTTGAGTTGAGACCAGATAAGAACTCTCCTCCGATTTCTGTTAAATATATATATATTTTTTTTTAAATTCTGAATTGAGACCGGATAAGAACTCTCCTCCGATACTCGTTAGATTAAAATTGAATTGAGACCAGATACGAACTCTCCTCCGATCTCTATTAAGTGTTTATTAAAATTTTGATTTGAGACCGGATAAGAACTCTCCTCCGATCTCCTTTCTAAATGTTTATTAAATTTTTAGTTTGAGAACCGGATAAGACCTCTCCTTCGATCTCCTTTGAGTATTTATTTTAAATTTTAGATTGAGAACCGGATAAGAACTCTCCTCCGATCTCTTTTAAATTATTCGTTATAAAATTAAGTGAGGATCGGATAAGAACTCTCCTCCGATCTCTTTTAAATTATTTGTTAAAAATTTTGTTTGAGGAACAGATGAAGACTCTCTTCCGACCTCTTCGAAATTTGGACACAGCCATATATCATAAGAGTCTAAGTTTAAGAGTTCTAATATTTAAAGGTGCCAAAGGTCGAAATAAGACTTGTTTTTTTTTAACTCGTTGGTACTTTGTAACTCAATAAGGGACGCCGGACTGAATTTTGCTGACCTCCCCTAAGGTCACTTTACCAGTATCCTATCTATACCCTTTTTCTTATCTGAGTTTTGATTTTTTATTCCGCCTTATGGCATTATGCCGGATCGCCTCCCATGTCAGCCTAGTGATTCAATTTTGCTACTTCCCTGACATGTTATTTAGACCCTCCTTTTTCAAAGAGACATTTTAAACACAGTTACCTACATTTTGTCTAGCTGCTTCTACGTAACCTGGGGCTAGATGGCTTGTGTTCAGAAATAATAAAGATTAACAAAAGTGTGGATTAGCCAACACGGGAGTAAACTAGAGCAAATCTTCCCTTTGTATTTTTTTTAGCGTGACATGAACTTAAAGAAAACAACAGGCATAAGAGAGAGGACAAAAGGAAATACGTAAAACGAGAAGTAGACTTTATAAAATGGCGATATTAACACTGACCTGTAGGGAGTCGAGTCTATTGAACTAACTACAGAATCGCAAAAAGTAGCAAGATTGCAGGTTGGCAGCCAGAGGACTACGGTTTGCCTTGAAATGAAGTATCCTTTGTTAAAATGTAAACAGGTCAAAATAACCAAGCTTGAGTGGAGTTGAGCTTAGACAATATGAATGGAAATAGAGGATAACAAAGACAGAAAGTGGGAGTGCCACAGGATAATGAACGAACTGAAAATGAAAAATTTCAGTATTCAAGAATCCCTTTTTGCAAGAAAACACTTCGGAAAACTAGTTTCAAAAGTTTTTTCTACGAAAACTCCAAAAAGAAAAATAGCAGAGTAACAAACTGAATTAAGTTTCAGAGTTATTCTGCTATAGTTACTGCCTCTTGTCTATATATATATATATATATATATATATATATATTTTTTGTCTTTGAACAGTTTTCAGGCAGGTATTTATAGGAATCGGGTGCTCCCCATGAAGGGTCAGGATTTATTTTGAGGGAGATGGAGGGTCTGGATTTTGAAGGACATGATCGGATGCTTGAGAATTAAAGAGAACCAAAATGAACGGCTGAAATTATTCTTCAGAATATTTGTCCTTTTCTTCTTTCAATCTGATGGTCTCAAATCCTCTTGTCCGGAATGATCTGAGGGTTAAGAGCGAAAGACGCTGGTCTTGTCGTCTTCTCTCTTGATCCAAGGGTTCCGGGTTTGTCCTTACAAGTGAGATCAACGGTGGAGATTGGGATGTACACGACTGTCATGACATACCCTGGCACCTGTCAGCATTGCGGGTGATTCTTATGCGTGCGGTGGAGATCTCGTCTGCCACACTTTAACTACCTCGGCTCTGATTCTGACGACGGTTATTTGGGATTTGTCTTATTCTTTTTGCCTTCCGATCCCTCCCACGCTCCTATTCCGATCTCTCATGCTGATCCCCCATCTTCCGATTTCTATTATTCCGATCCCTAGAGATCGCCCAAATGATGTAATCCGATCTTTTGGAAATAAAAGTCAATTCTCAGGGAGAATCTTCCTATGGACGAGCTGCCATCGATCTTGCAAGAAACTGATCTGCAGTCGTTTAGCCAGGAGTACAACATTGAGCCCGATTCATATGAACTTATCCGGTGTCACGGCGATCACCGAGCCGATCACTCCTTTGAAGAGAATGACATGGTTATGGTATACGAGGAACAGTTAAAGGCCGGTCTTCGGTTCCCTCTGGACGACTTCTTCAAGGAGGTCCTAAAATTTCACCGAGTGTGCATTGCCCAAATTCACCCTAACTCGTGGCGGATCTTAGTAGCCTTTCGAGGCCTGTGCCGAGCTAAGGGAATCAGACCTACGGCTAAGGTGTTCACCGAACTGCACAGGCTAACTCGCCGAAAGGACGACGAGCACTGGTTCTTTCAGGCAAAGCCTCATTGCGGGCTCTTTACCGATCTGCCCTCCTCTCTTAAGAATTGGAAGAACCGCTTCTTCATTCTGAGGAGCAAAAATCCGACCTGCTTTGAGGACTTCCCCCGTAGCTGGTGGCACCAGGGGCCCTTGATTCCAAAGCGTATTACCCTGAACAAGGAGGAAAGCCTAGTAGTGATGGAACTGAAGAATCAAGTTGCCACTCTAAAGTACTCCTGTTTAGATGCGGTGACTGCCGAGCTGCATCATTGGACGATGGAGTTGATCACGGGCGAAAATCGCGGGCTTCAGCTCTCTGATCTTGGCATCGGTATTTTTACTATTTCTCAGATCTTTGGACCTTAGCGATCTCACTGACCTCTTTTTTTGTGCAGGTATGGCGGGTGGTGAAGGTTCCAGGAAGCGGAAGAAAGAAAGAGAGATTTCCTGGAAAATAAAGGAGATGAAGCATTCGGCATTACTTCAAACACCCGGCCATGAACCTGGGGAGACGCAAGGAGGCCCGCCCCGACCTTCGGGACCGCCGATCACAGAAGCTGTCCGATCTCCTCCTTAACGGGAAGAGCCGGAGCAACCTCCTCCAGTTGCTCCAAGCACAGAAGGGAGTCGTTCTCGACCTCCTGCGAGGCCCCCTTCTCATGGCGCCCAAGTGCTGATCGCTTCTCTGGAGAACAACCGGACTGTTCGGGAGAACCCCGATTTTGCCAAAGTCTTGGGGTCTTCCATCTGCCTTCGGGAGGATCGGGACAGACTGTCTCCGGACAATCTTGACGACATCCTGACCCGCTCTATGAGTTTGAATGTAGAGTGCCTGGTGAACCAGCACGTAGCCCGGGAAAAGGCTCACCACCTGGGTAAGGAGGTCGAGAAGAAGAGCCAAGAAGTGGCATCCCTCCGATCCCAACTCTCATCTGCTCAGGATTACATATCTCAAATTGAGGGGCGCATGAAGTACTATGAGGATAAGTCGGCGAGCAGGACTCATGTTCGGTGAAAGGGATCATGCCCTTAGAGAAGTCCAGGCGCTCCGAGCCAACGAAGCTGCTCAGGTCGCTCATCTTACTGAGGAGCTTAAGGCAAAAGATGAAGAGATGGTGACAGGAATAGCCGGTACTTATGTGAACGCTCACCAGGATCTCTTGGCCGAGCTCGAGCGTTACCTGCAGGAGGACTTCTCTTGGATGGCCGACCTGGCTCCCGGAGGCGAGGAGGAAAGCGAAGAGGAGGCCGAGGATGAGAGAGAAAATGAGCAAAATGTAGATCAGGCTGGGGGTGATCCCCCAACCGAATGACTTGTACAAACTTTTGAAATGAAATGAAGTGGAATGCCCTTTTTGCTCGATGAATGGTTATGATCGGAAAATTTCTAAATTATTAAACACTTGATTGTCTGAGTATGTTGAAATAACTGAAAATGATTATTAACCTAAGTGTGAGAGATCAGAAAACACGATGAGCATGGGATCGGTAAGGAAGAAATGCTGAACGGGACTTGATTTAAATTGGAAATTTGACTTGAACACTTAAGATCGGAATCCTCATTAAACCGGACCAAAACCTTAGCTCTTAAACTTTTGAAAGGGAGATCGTCAATAAAACTGGTAAGAAAAGATCTAGTTCACTTCGTTTATACTACAACAGGTCAGAGAGATCGGTGAGCGATTTAATAGACTGGTAAGGATTTGACTGATGTGAGGACTTAGCATTGATTCAATTCTTTGAGGAGAGATCGGAAATGTGACTGTCTATCAAAGAGGGATCGAAAATGAGGTCAAAAGGAGACTTAGTACTGGGGTCAGTTTCAAAGTTTTATTGATTTTGGGGGTCGGCCAAAATATGGTGTCGACAAAATCTTTTTAGCATATTTCTCTTGATTTATGATAGTTCCTTCCTCAAATTGAAGAACTTCCATTCTAAGGAAATAAGACAACCTTCCAAGATCAGTTATCTCAAACACATTCTGTATTTCCTTCTTAAATTCTTTCACAAATGAGATGTTATTACTAGCAGTCAGAAGATCATCTACATGCAATGACACTATTAGTAAATCACCATTAACACTTTTCATGTACAAAATAGCCTCGCTAATGCTTCTTTTGAACCCCATCATCAACAAATGCTCATCTATTTTGGTGTCCCAAGCTCTAGGAGCCTATTTTAAACCATATAGAGTCTTCTTGAGCAAATAAACCTTGTCTTCTTTTCCTTTCACAATAAAACCAGGTGGTTGTTCTACGAATATCTCCTCTTGTAGATAGCCATGCAAGAAGGCTGATTTGACATCAAGCTAAAAAATTTCCCAAATTTTCTGAGTTGCTAAGTGTTACACTCATTTCATATAGGCATTTTAGGGTAGTTTTGCATCCATTTTGCCCTTATATTTTAGTATATTTTATGTTTTTAGCTTTATTTTATCTTATTTGTTAATTTTAGATACTTTATATTTGATTTTCGTAATTTTTGTTGTTTTGATAGGATTTTGTGGCAAATCGAAGATCAATGAGTGCATTAGGAAGTGATTTGAAGAAATTTGGGATTCTTTGAGCATGGAGGAAAGTTGAAGATATCAAGCTTTGAAAGAGCAAGTTAGCCGAAATTTGCTTGACACTTTGCTTAAGATTCTGCTCAGGGTAAAGCGGCAATGCTTAAGGTGCAACACAGGTCAAGCATGAGCAGAAAAGTCTATTTTACTCTAAGTCTGCCGAGATTTGCTGAAGGTCTGCTTAACCTTAAGCAGACAGTGTGACCAGAAGCTGAAATCTACTAAAAAGCTGCTTAGGGTTAAGCCGAACCCTAAGCGGACGCCCGTAACGTGAATAAATCTTGACTTGGATAATTTTACACCTCATTTCCTATTCACTCCTTGGCTCTTATTCACTTTTAGGGAAACTTTTTGGGACCATATAAATTCATCATTTCCTAGTTTTTGCCAAGGAGAATAAGAGAAAACGGAAAGAAACAAAGAAAAAGAACAAAAAAAACCCAAGAAAGAATAAGAAGGAGAAGGAGCACGCCATTTCTGCTAGAGAGCTGCTGCCAAGTGATGTCCACCTGCATTTTTTTAGAGTTTTGGGCTCTCCTTCCCCTGGGTTTTTCTATTTCTTAGTCTATTTTTATGTTTCTTTTGCTAGTTTTATCATTTCCTCTTGTAAATTTTATCATGATAGAATAGCTTTTCTAAGATTTCAGAGTTGGGTTGCACTATTTTGAATCTATTTGTGGATTTGGATTGGGTTTTATCTAGATTTATATAAATATGAGTTTTGATTCTTTTCTTTGTGTGCTTTATGACTTACCTAATGTTGGATCCCATTGGGTCTAGTTTTTAATCTTTGATTGAAGGACCGAAAGGTGAAAATCATTGATAGATAATCAAGGATTAGAACTTGAAATCCCCTAGATTTAGAAATAAACTAGGGTTTTAAGAGGATTCATTGATTGATTACAAAACTTAATGGGTTTTAAGTTAATCAAATATCGTACGAAAGTAGGTTTGATTTTCTTAAAATACTCTTTGGTTTGCTTGAAAAAGATATCAAAGGATTTTAGAATCAATCACCTTCAAACTCTATTTTCTTTTAAAATTGGATAACCCAAGACAAATCCCAATAGACTTAATCCATAAACCCCAACTTTGGAATCAATTTTACTATTAATTAGTCTTTGCTTTTGTTTGCCCATTATTAATTTAGTTAATTTTTGCTTAGATTAACACTTTATTTACATTACCCATTACCTAATTTCTTTATTTTCTACTTAAATTACTGCATTTAGTAAAATTAGTTCTTACAAATTGTCATTAGTCTAAATAATCGAAATAACCATAGTCTAGTACTCAAACACAATTCCTCGTGGGAACGATACTTTACTTATCACTCTATTACTTGATACGACCCGTATACTTGCGGATAAGTCAACATCAAGTTTTTGGCGCCGTTGCCGGGGAATTGTTGTTTGATATTAGATGATTTGGTTGTTTGGTTAATTTAGACATTTTCTTTTTAATTTTCTTTTATTATTACTTTACTTTGTGTTTTTCTTTTTGAATTTTTATTTCTAATTTTGTTTCCATTTGCTTATCTTGTGAGGTATTTCAAAATGTTTCATGTACAAGTCTTCACAAGTTTTGCTCAACTGCACTTGGAGCCCTTTTATGCTGCTTGGGGAAGATTTAATGATATGGTAGAGAGATTTTCCAACCACAACCTTTCAAATCAATCTCTAATTCTTTGTTTCTATGATGGTTTGGATGAAGCGACAAGAAATTGGGTGGATTATGGAGCTTGGGCAACTGGTGATCATGTTCTTCAAAGAGGTCATGAGGATGTCATTCACTTGTTGAATGACATGGCGGATTTTGATTACCATTGGCATTGGGACCCTTCACTGCAGGGTTGGAGTCACCAATATCCCCCATACCACAAACAACCCAATATTTCACACCAATCATTTGAGTTTGAAGAAGAGAAGGGAGTGGAACATGAAGAGGCAGAAGATAAATTTGAAAATCTCTTTAACCAATTATTGAAGATTCAAGAAGACCAAGGAATGAAACTTAAAGAGATGGTAGCTAAATTGGATGATCTTGAAACATCAATGAAGAAAAATGAGCTATCAATTAAGATGATGAATGGAGTTTATGAGGAGGAACAAAATACTCAAGCTGGGGACAATGGGTTAAGCTATGATAATGTTTCATGGGAATTTGAATCTGTAGAAGAAGTGGAGCCTCAATTAGAAAAAGAAAAATCCCTTGAAGATGAGTTACCAATAGAGTTTCCACAAGAAAATGAGTTACTTGAAGAAGACATAGAACTTAAAGTTGAAGAAAACAACTTTTTTATCCTTGGAGAGTCATTGGAAGATGGCTTATATGGAAATGAGTCAGAAAAGAAGTTGGTGATTGAGGAAATTGATAAAACCATCAACTTGAGCTCATTGATGGATCTTTCACATACACCATCAGAAGACCCTTATCTCTCATGGATACCTCCTTCATCATTTTATATCCCCCATGAGCTAAAGCTTTCTTCAACTCAAGCATGTGATTCAACTCCAAGTGTTGTTCATGCTACATGCAAATTTGCTTCAAATCTGGCCAATCTTGAGGGCACTTTACATCAAGACCCATATGTCATATTATATGATAATTATTATGGAAGGAAGCCGCTTTTTGATTAGCATATTTGAAGGGGTCAAGCTAATGACCTTAAATAAGCGCTTCTTGGGAGGCAACCCAAGCGTATCCTTTTATAGTTTATTAATTTCCATTTCATTTCATTTTCAGTTTTCACCCTCATTAAACTCAAAAGTGACATTTGTTTATCTTTTGTAGGTCATTCATGAAGATTGGGCAAATTAACACTTGTAGCAAAAATGAAGAATTGAGAAGGAACAAGTGTAAAGCAAAATTCTGCACTTTATGCAGTACCTGTGAACAGTAACACCTTTAAACTTGTGCTAAATTGCTGATATTGCAATCTACTTGATGGCACATGTTTGATTTTGTGTCTTGTGTAAATTCTGCAAAATGCAACTTGAATGAGGATCAATTTTGATATTTAGGACTGATGTGAGCTTTATTGAAGTGCAAAAATAGTGTTTGTTAAGTTTTACCTTTTAGTGTATATATAATTTTGTAGTCTGATAGGAATTTACATGTTTTTGTTTGATTTGCTGCTAGTTTTTGTAATCTGCAGATTTTTGTTACTGTTCATGCTACTGTTCATGCTGCTTAAAAAGTCAATTTCTATGTCTTTTCTGCAATTTTTGAATGTTTGGAACTTGTCTCAAATGCTGCTGAAAATGTGCTTTGGGTATAAGCTTGGAAATCAAACCATTTCATTGGGTTTGCAGAAAGGTAGTTACAATCCATGCTTAATTTAAGTTGTTTACCTTTCAAATCCCTTCATGGTTATGTTATGTTTGATGAGTTCTAAGAGATGATGAGCTTAAATTCCTCAGTTTTATGGTGTTTGTGTGTATTTGGTAATTGCTAAGGGTCATGACAGCATTCCATAGCATTTGGACTGTTTTTGGTAAGCAAAACCACAATTTTTCCCAAAACCTGCCGAAACTTGCTGATGATGTTGCTTGTCAAGCAAAGTCTTAAGCAAATTCTGCTGAACCTTATGCTTAACCCCAAGCACAGCCCAGATTATCAGTTGTCTGTCCCACATTTTAAAAAGCCCAAAACTTCCGCCATTTTTATAAAACCCTCGCCCACACTCCCAATAAGCCACAACTCTCATTCTACATGCTTCAAGAAATGAAAGACCTCACAGAAAATTTAGAAACTGCTTCTGAAGCTTCAGACCACAATGAACCTACTGCAGAACCTGAAGCAGACCCTGATGCAGCAACAAAGCCTTGACAGCAGAGCTTAAACAGTAGCAGCAATTTAGTATTAATTTTAGTGCAGTTGCAATAGCAGTAACAGTACTAGTTTTTCAATTCAGTTTTAGTTTCTGTGTTAGGTTTATTTTGTAATTTGTTTATTTTAATCTTCAAACTTTTATTTTATTTTCTGCTATGGACATAGTTATTCTGTGAATGCTTTTTGGTTTAATCCTTTATTTAACTGTTAGATCTTATTTCTTTACACTTTTTCATCTTCTTGCACATTATTTTGCACTTTATCTTTTTCTTCAATCCTAATTTTGTTGACATTGATGAGTTGCACAATTTTCTTTGAGCCGCATCTGTTTCACATCATTTGGAGGTAACAGCTTACCCTTTTACTATTTATGCCTATGGTATGTTGCCAATGCTTATGCTTTCGCTTTACCCTACGCAACAGGTTAAACAACATCTTAAGCAGTGTAAATTCATACATTTGGGATACTTTTTCACATTTTTCTCTCTAAAGCTTCATTGTTAATATCATTTTGAGCTAATTTTGGAATTCTTGAGCTTATATTGATTTATTCCCCAATTGTATAAATTTCAATAATTGAGTAATTCACACAATTTTGCCCATCTTTGCATTCATTTTAAACATTGAGGACAATGTTTCATTTGAGTTTGGGGGTGAGGGCAAAATTTTTGCAAAATTTTTAAAATTTTCTTTAAAATTTTCATTCATTCATTCATTTATTGCATTTCATTCATCCATATACAGATAATCCATACACTTTTACATATACCACACACATGTCTATACCCATACACGTACATTTGCATATAGTTTTCATATAGATTACACTTAGTTTTAATTTGATTTATGCATTCATTTTAGGATCATGCATATCATAAAAATTAATTTTTTTTACCTTGTCCTTAGAGGATTGAGAATTGCTTTGAAGAGCAATTGAGCTTACTTTTAGAAGGGTTTGATGGATTGAAAGTTCTGGATATGTGCAAAGTTATTAGATTCTTGCTTTAGTTTATATCTTCTTAGCCAAGGGCCACCCAATCAATTGCGTTGACTTTGAGTGCCTAGAGAAAACTCTAGGGTGAGAAATAGCTAATTGATGTCTCATCAATCCTAGAACAATCTTTCTAAACCTTTCAAGGCGAAATCATAGCATGCACTTGAAAAAGAAATGATCTAGGCATTCTTTGAATTTTAAACCCATATTTTAGCCTTAGCCAACCTTACTTAAAAATTTCCCTTTGGAACCAATTTGAGCCTACATTTATCCCTCTTATTCCTTTGGAACCCACATCAATACCTAGCCATAAACCCAAACACTTACCTACCCTCTATGAGATAATCCTTTGAGTGATAGATACAATTAAAAAATAATAATAATAATAATAATTAGTTGGGAGAAGTGACTAAAAAAAAAAAGGCTAGCAAATTCAATTATGGTATGTAAAGTAATTCACCACCCAAGTACACAAAGAAATGAGTTTGGGGGTGAATTGAAAGGGACAATTGTAATTCAAAGTCAATATTATTTATATAATCCCTCTAAAAGCTTCAAAATTATATGCTAGCATTGGTGAATAGTTGTAAAGTTCCTTCTCCCAAATCCTTCCTAAAAAAAAAAAAAAAAAAAATTGTGTGTCTTGATCTTTTAATAATTTGATTATTCTCATATTTTGTTACCTTTATCCTTTCCTTGTTAGCCACATTATCACCCCCTTAGCCCCATTACAACCCTTGAAAGTCCTTTTGATCTTTTGATAGTGTTTTGCTACATTAGTGGAGATTGGAATAGGAGAATTGCCTATGGGATTGTGATATCACTAATATATTCATTCACTTCTATCATTATTTGAGACGCTTTAGTTTATGGATTACCCTATAGTCTATTTAGGCATGATTATTCTTTGTGATTGATCGGTTTGGGCTTGATGATATGGATAATTGACCCAAGGCTAAGCGGTGATAACTTTGGTAAGGATTGAATTCTTTGCATCTTGAAAGTGGGTATATGGTTTGTTGGTGGCTAAAAGTAAGCTTGAGAGTTTGGATAAGTAATTTTCATAAATTTAAGGTAAGGTACCCCAAATTGTATTAATTGTTTTAATTTGCTTGAGGACAAGCAAATGTTTGAGTTTGGGGGAATTTGTTACACTCATTTCATATAGGCATTTTAGGGTAGTTTTGCATCCATTTTGCCCTTATATTTTAGTATATTTTATGTTTTTAGCTTTATTTTATCTTATTTGTTAATTTTAGATACTTTATATTTGATTTTCGTAATTTTTGTTGTTTTGATAGGATTTTGTGGCAAATCGAAGATCAATGAGTGCATTAGGAAGTGATTTGAAGAAATTTGGGATTCTTTGAGCATGGAGGAAAGTTGAAGATATCAAGCTTTGAAAGAGCAAGTTAGCCGAAATTTGCTTGACACTTTGCTTAAGATTCTGCTCAGGGTAAAGCGGCAATGCTTAAGGTGCAACACAGGTCAAGCATGAGCAGAAAAGTCTATTTTACTCTAAGTCTGCCGAGATTTGCTGAAGGTCTGCTTAACCTTAAGCAGACAGTGTGACCAGAAGCTGAAATCTACTAAAAAGCTGCTTAGGGTTAAGCCGAACCCTAAGCGGACTGCCCAGAACGTGAATAGTACTGCTGACTTGGATAATTTTACACCTCATTTCCTATCCACTTCTTGGCTCTTATTTACTTTTAGGGCAACTTTTTGGGATGATATAAATTCATCATTTCCTAGCTTTTGCAAGAGAAGAAGGGGAAAAAGAGAAAAACGGAAAGAAACAAAGAAAAGAAAAAAAAGAACGCAAGAAAGAATAAGAAGGAGAAGGAGCACGCCATTTCTGCTGGAGAGCTGCTGCCAAGTGATGTCCACCTGCAGTTTTTCAGAGCTTTGGGCTCTCCTTCCCCTGGGTTTTTCTATTTCTTAGTCTATTTTTATGTTTCTTTTGCTAGTTTTATCATTTCCTCTTGTAAATTTTATCATGATAGAATAGCTTTTCTAAGATTTCAGAGTTGGGTTGCACTATTTTGAATCTATTTGTGGATTTGGATTGGGTTTTATCTAGATTTATATAAATATGAGTTTTGATTCTTTTCTTTGTGTGCTTTATGACTTACCTAATGTTGGATCCCATTGGGTCTAGTTTTTAATCTTTGATTGAAGGACCGAAAGGTGAAAATCATTGATAGATAATCAAGGATTAGAACTTGAAATCCCCTAGATTTAGAAATAAACTAGGGTTTTAAGAGGATTCATTGATTGATTACAAAACTTAATGGGTTTTAAGTTAATCAAATATCGTACGAAAGTAGGTTTGATTTTCTTAAAATACTCTTTGGTTTGCTTGAAAAAGATATCAAAGGATTTTAGAATCAATCACCTTCAAACTCTATTTTCTTTTAAAATTGGATAACCCAAGACAAATCCCAATAGACTTAATCCATAAACCCCAACTTTGGAATCAATTTTACTATTAATTAGTCTTTGCTTTTGTTTGCCCATTATTAATTTAGTTAATTTTTGCTTAGATTAACACTTTATTTACATTACCCATTACCTAATTTCTTTATTTTCTACTTAAATTACTGCATTTAGTAAAATTAGTTCTTACAAATTGTCATTAGTCTAAATAATCGAAATAACCATAGTCTAGTACTCAAACACAATTCCTCGTGGGAACGATACTTTACTTATCACTCTATTACTTGATACGACCCGTATACTTGCGGATTAGTCACAACACTAAGGCAATGAGAAGCCTTATCGTGTCATACCTTGCTACTGGTGCAAAGGTATCTGTGAAATCCACCCCATACTATTATGAGTAGCCTCTGACAACTAGTCTTGCTTTGAATTTGTTAACTGAACCATCCAAATTCAACTTGGTTCTATATCTCACTCTAATTATGTAGGCTTGTCAACCAGCTGCCAAGTTTCATTTTTATGAATCATTTTAGCTCTTCCATTGTAGCCCTCCAATTTGAAGACTTTGTAGCCTCTTCATAACTCACAGGTTTTACCAAAGCTATATTGTATCGTTCATAAATATCAGCTAAGGATCTGGTTCCCCTCACTGCATTTTCAATATCTGAATCACTTCCAACATCGACTTCATCTTCTGAAAGAGTTGCATCTTATTCTTGAGGCATGTTTCCACTAGCGAAATCATTGCTAGTAGTCACAACTTCTTTTTTATCCCAACACCAAGATGCAAATTCATCAAATTTGATATTTCTGCTGATAATCACCTTCTCAGTTTGCACATTAAACACTCTATAACCCTTCATATTGCTACCATGTCCAAGAAACACTCCAATCTCAACCTTGTGATCCAACTTACTCCTCTTAACATCAAGAACAAGTGTGTAACAAATGCATCCAAACACTCTTAGATGACTAACTAAAGGTTTATTCCCAAACCATGCTTCAAATGGAGTTTTACCTTTTAAGGCTCTTATAGGTAACAAATTCAGCAAATATACAGCAGTGTTAACTGCTTCAACCCAAAACTTCTTAGGCATATCTTTCTTAAACAAAAGACACCTTGCCATTTCCATCATTGTTTTATTCTTTCTCTCACTCACCCCATTCTGTTGAGGAGTATAAGCGTGATGGTGATGATGAATCCTAACTTCTTCACAAAACTTATCAAACCTCTCAGAAGTATATTCAATTCCATTATCATACCTTAAAATCTTTATTTTACAATCAGATTAAGTCTCCACCATAGGTTTGAATTTTTGAAATACACCAAAAACTTTTAACTTCTGTTTTAAAAAGTAAACCCAGCACATTTTAGAAAAATCATCAATGAAGAGAATAAAATATTTATTTCCACTTAAGGATGGAGTATTCATAGGTCTACACATGTCAGTGTGAATGAGTTGTAGCTTCTGAAATGCTCTTTAAGCCATATTCATTGGAAATGGCAATTTTTTTTTTTTTGCTTCTCCAATTAAAATACTTCACACACACCCTTAGTATCACATACCATAGGCATATCTTTAACCAACTCCTTGCTTTGCATATATTTCAATGAAGAGTAATTAAAATGACCCATCCTCTTATGCCACAATGAGGAATCATCAACATAACTAGGAAAGGCATGAATTTCAGTTTACTTCCACTCAATAGGAAAGCTTTTGCTCTTCCTTTTGGCAGTCCATAACTCACAACTAGACTGATCAAATATAGTGCAAGACATATTCTCAAAATGTAAAGTATAATTTCTTTCTAACATCTGACCTACACTCAACAAACTTTGACTTATTTCAAGCACATATAGAACATCATGAATTAATTTTGTACTTGAATTTGTTTGTACTGCAAACCAATCCTTTTCTTTTAGCTTCAACATAATCTTCACTTTAGAAGAGTAGGTCTTTTCAATTTTCTTGAAATTACTGATGTCTGAAGTCATGTGGTGTGTGTAGCAACTATCTATCAACCAAGCATCTCCACTTGTGTTAAAAGAGTAATAGGTTGCTGTAAAAAGATTTTCCTCATGTTGCTCGTGTTCTTTAGTAACTTGAGCCTATCGCTCTGTAACATCCTCACTTTAAGTAGTCCGTATGTTCCACTGTTCCAGCGGCTGATGTTTGCTCGGACTATCAGAATGTCTGGAACTACATTTTGGTGATAGTGAGGAGACATAAAATGATGGGATACAAGGTAAGAAAATACAAGAAAAATTAAGAGAAAATAAAAGCGATGAAGTGCAATTAGGTTAAACGTGCTGGAATCGTAGCGATGGGTGACTGCACTGGGAAGTTACGGCGAGGACCGTTGATTAGCCCTAAACCACGGGAAACCCTGGAAAATATTTTCGGGACATAATTAAAGGTCTACTGAGGTGTAATTGACATTGAAAATGTCAAAAAAAATTTAGTAAGTCAATACAAATAAAAATGGAAATTTAAGAAATCGGCGGGTCAAGGATTAAATCGGTGTTATCGAAAAATTTGAAATGCAACCCGAAGAGGGGCATTTTGGTCAATTGACACATAGAGTTGACTTTTGACCTAAATGTCCATGAAAAATAAGTAGTATTAAAATTTGAAAATGTCATGAAAATAAAAAGTTTTATTCATAATGTAATTAAAAGAAATTATGGGGATATAATTGAAATAACTATAAGTTTAATTATACTAATATTAACCTAAAGTGAGTGGCATATATTATATTCATAAACCTTAATTAGTGGAGCATTATGGACATATAAAAGCACTAAGTGGACATATTTTATGAGGAAAACAATTCATTTTCTTCAATTCCACTTCCATGGCCAAATATGGGTCTCTATTTTTCCTCAATGAGAATTCATCATGCAAGCTTCAATCCTCCCCCATTTTCAACTTAAAACTCAAGGTTCCCTTCATCAAACTTTGTCTCCACACCATGTGAAAGCTTTAGGTAGTAAGAAAAAGAAGAAATTGCAAGATTTAGCAAGCTCCAAACAAAAGGTTAGTGCTAGTTTTCCCTTCCTCACTTAATTAAACTTTGAGATGAGTTGAATGATTAAGAAATTTGAAGAATTGGTTGGGTATTTGGTGAACTAAAATTTGGCAGCCATGGAAGAATTTAGAGTTTGATTTATTCATGTGTAAAAGGGGTGTTTTGTGATGTTAATTAAGGTATTACATGAGTTAGAAAGATTATTTCAAGTGTATGTTTAATGTTGATGTTTTGAGGTAGGGTTTGAGTAATTGTGGAAGACCTAGGACAAGTGGTAAATTCTGACAGCTTTGATGAGCTTAGAAGGCTGATAATTTCATAAAATTACATGGTGAATTATAGTATTGATGGAGTAGTGAAAGTGTATTGTATATGGCTAATTGAAGTATATGTATTAGCTAATTAAATCCCATGTTTAAGATGTTAATTTTGCCTCCTTGAATTAAGGTTGTGTATTGTATATTGAGGATTTATGTATACTGCTAGAAATTGACTAATTTGAGACTTGATGAATGAGATTAGAAGTGCTATGAATGCTGAATTGTAGTTTTGGGAGAAGGAGGAATGACAATTGGAAGTGTAAATTCTTGTGCAGGTTGTGTTGTGTTGAAAATAATAAATAAATTAAGCCATAAATAAAAATGTGTGACCCCAATTGGTATGAGGCCAATTGGAGGTAAAATTAGACTTGTAATGGACTAATTTTCATGTAGAAGTTATGCCAAAATTTTTCCTAGAAAGTGACCTAAAAAGTGACCAAATCCGGATTGCCAATAGTGAACTCAGAATTTTTGACAATATGAACAGTATTCACATAAATAGCCATAACTCATTGTAAACAGGTCCAAATGACCTGAAATTTATACCATTGGAAAGCTTTGACATAGGGCTACAACTTTGGTGAAGATCACAGAACCCAGAAATGCCATTTACTAAGTCAAATTGCTTGCACAAGTTGAGGTATCAAAACTGTCCAGAACCATTGCAACCCAGAATTTGACCATATGAACAGTACCCATTCAATTGGCCATAACTCACTCAAAACAGGTCCAAATGACCTAAAACTTATATTAATGGAAAGCTTAGACATAGAGCTATAACTCTTATGAAGACACCAAAGCTAGAAAATGATCAGAACCAAGTCAAATTGCTTGCCTAAGTTAGGGTCTCAAATCTGCCTGAATTGAATTTGACCTAAAAATGACCTAAAATTGCATTGAAAATGCAATCTATCCAGCTTTAGTAAATTGACCATATCTTGGTCTATACAACTCAAAATGATATGAAATCAGTGGTAAAAATTTAATAAGACATAGACCTATAAATTTGCTTCTTTGACCAGAAACTAAAAACCAAGGGAAACAGAACATTGAGCTAGATCAATCTAGCATGCTAAAACTGAAAAATTGACATTATCATGCAATAAGCCTTAGAAATAAAATTGGCAATAAATGCCAACTTGTGAGAATTGTACAATGTACTATATTGGCATCATATTGAAATGCAAATTGTGACATATTGATACTAGAATCAACTTATCCATGATGTATAAAAAAGTCAACATGTTCGTTGACCAGTAAAAGGCATAAGGACGTATAAACCTTAAAAATAAAGAATTAAATATGTAATCTTGTAATATGCCCTAGTTTGCCTAGTTGACTAGTTTGGATAAGTTGGCATGCCAATAGGGTTCTAACAGTTGTATTGTAAATGGCATCGTGTCATATTGTGTTTTATGGCTTATTATGCCGCACTATGATTTTAATAGCCTATGGCTATACGGATTGTGTCATTATACTCGGCTTATTGCCTGATTGATTATATGGCTTCTTAGCCCCACTGTTTGCACACCGGGAGATACTTTGTAACAGATTGTGTGACGGCCCGAGGTACTAGGTACCCAGTGTTATTTCATCCACTGTTTGCACACCGAGAGATACTTTGTGACTGATGGTGTGACAGCTTGAGGTACTAGGTACCTAGTGCTATTTTATCCATTTATCGAGTCTGGTCAGTGTATAGGCTGCACGGGCAGTCAATTAAAACATTATTTCATTCAGGCAATTAAGTTAAGTATAATGAAATTTTAGCACAATTAAATTAAGTATTGAATGAAATGAGTAAAAGAGATTAGCAATAGAAACATAACAAAAATATAATTTGGAGAATCGTAGAGACTTAAAATACAATACAGTTAGAATAATTTGTATACTAGGTATTATTACTGAAAGGTTATAAACTTAGCACTTCCAAAGAGGAACAAACTAGTATATAAGATAGTTGATAATAAAAATACCATACCAAATTAAATTGATTCCTGAGTATCCGAATTATGATTTATTTTTTTCTTTATTTGTATATATTATTTCATTGTTGTATTATTGCACCACTAAGCAGAAATGCTTAGCGCAATGAAATTGTTTCCTCGCGTAGGTACTGAAGGTAAAACCAGTAGACAATTGACTGAGATTTTTTGAGTCCAAATTTGCAGAAGTGTCAGAAGAGTTCAAGTTTATCACCTCCTCATCAATGTATGTAGATAGGGCTCACATTAAGCATATAATGTATTTTGTATATTTTAATTATTTCTTATGTTGTAATTCAAATTAAGAAATTGTATTAAATAAATCTGTGATTTAATTAAACTATATAACATGTAGACTGTGATTTTATGCAATTAGTTGCAAATTATGTACATTGATGAAATTTAGAATTTCGATATAAGAGCTGAGTGTGATTATGAATGAGACTATGATTATGATTATTGAGATCATATGGTATTTACCACATTAGTCAGACTTTAATAAATAACGTTAGTGCCTAAACCATTTTTGAACAAATAAAGTTTTGAAATTAACAGTGAATAGGACAGCATAAGATAGGGTGCTCTGGCACCGAATGTGCATTCCTTGCTCGGCTACACTATAAATAGGTGAGGGGTGTTACACGCTTACCTTTGTTCTTGTATACTTTCTCAACATAGCATAGCTTTTTGCAAGCTCTATAATGTATTCCAAGTCAAAACCAATAAAATTTTTTTGAATGGTTTGTTTTCTTGCAATTTGGACATGGTGGGAACTTGCTATCTTTGTTTTTCTCCTTATAGCCTTCATCTTTCTTGCTTTTAAATTATCTTTCTCCTTAGATCTTTTCCTTTCTGAAGTAGCTTGAACCTTGCCTTTTTGTTTTGCCATTAATGCTTCCTCATATTTTTCTTCCATCCTCACACTCCTTTGTTCTATTGCTAGCAGAGCATTCACTAGCTCAGCCAAAGTAATCCAAGAAAGATTTTAAGAGTCTTCAAGGGAAGAGATTTTTTGTTCAAATCTCTCGAGTAAGGTTGTAAGCACTTTCTGTACTATTCTTTTATCTGTTAACTCATTCCCAAGTAGCCTTATCTGATTTATGGTCTTCATAAGCCCATCTGAGTATTCTTTTACTGATTCAAAATCTTTCATTCTCAGAACCTCAAAGTCTCTTCTGAAATTCAAGATCTACATCTGTTTTGTTTTGTCACTGTCGTGGAACTCTTCCTTAAGCTTATCCCATGCCTCTTTAACTATTTTAGAAGCCATAATCCTTGTGAATCTAACATCAAATATAGCTTGGTGCAAACAGGACAAAGCTTTATGCTTCTTACACATTCCTCAAAGTGATGATTTATTGAAGCTAATGTAGGATCAACTCTCAATGGTAGTGGATCTCTCCCTATTTCCACTACCTCCTAAAGGTCAAAAGCCCTTATATAGGCCTTCATTTTGATAAACTAAAAGACATAGTTTTCTCCTATAAAAACAAGGGGTGCAGTTGATGAATAACTGCTAGAGGCCATGAACAACACTCAAGTGTTTATGGTTTTTATGGTGAAAGTTCTCTTATTTGTTTTCTCTCACACTCCCTATCTAAGATCTAAATGCCCCGATACCAATTGTAAGCATAACAAACAAAGAAAATGGGGAAAATTACAGGAGAACTCTCTTTCTCTACTACAATATTTCATTAATTCAAAATATATACAAGCACTAGAACATTAAGTTAAGTTTTACAAGGAAAGCTCCATACTTTACTAACTTTGCTGAACTGAAATCAGCCATACTAACCCATACTTTAGTACATTACAAAATAATCATTAACCAAAAACTTAAAGAACAAGTGACAGTGATAAGTGCATAATTTATTAATTTTACTCCCATCATGTTTAGTATTTCTAGTATTTTTTTTTTATATTTAATTCAATTGGTTAGGCATTTCATATCAATTAGGCATGATCTTAATGAGTTTTTGGAATAATGGCATTAAATTGGGGAATTTCCAACATCTTTTTACCTTGACCTTTGTTTGGTTTTTAAGGTGAAACTTAAGTTTTAAGTTTTCAAATTGAGTGTCGTTTGATCTGTTGGAAAGTTAAGATAGAGCACTACAAACATCTAAGAGGGACCAAAGCCCAGTTCAGCCTCGAAGACAATCAAAATTAGCCCTGAAGCCAGAACAGATTTTTAATTGTCAAAAACAATAGCAAAGTCGTCATTTTAGGCTGGATCACTTGATAGAACCTGTTTCGGTTTTTAGCCCATAACTTGGGCTGTAGACCTCCGATTTGGGCAAATGAGTACTCATTGGAAAGCTAAGAAGTAGGGTTACAACTTTCTTGAAGAAGTCAGAGACAGAATCGAAAGGAAAGTAGCTGAAAATTGGACATGATTGCAAAGTAGAGAATCTATCTTTTTAAATTTCAAAAATTTTCCAAGTTTGGTTCTTATCTGTGGATTAGCTTTTTGATTATAAAGACATCTTTGTTAACAGCGAAGACACATATTCATTCAGACCTTCGACACCTTCATTACACCTTCATTCTCCATTCACGTCCATAGTTTTAGATTTCTCCATTTTATTTTTCTTTTGTAAGCCATGAACATGAGCGGCTAAGTTTCTAAATTCAGTTTAAGGGATTCTAGTTCTTATGCATGATTTGTGAGACCAGGTTCTTAATTTAAATTATGCCTTTTTGAATATCTATTGTTTCTCGATTTCATTATTTTTAATATATTGAATGGTTTGCTAAAAATGCCTATTAGTTAATTGTTTGATGTGATTAATTGCTAGTTCATCTTCATAATGCGTAATTGTTGTGTAAGATTGAATGTGAGTAGCAATTAGGTTTTATTGATTATGATCCAAGTTTTCGATAATAACCTAAGGAAACAATAGGGTGAATAAAATGATTTATACTTTATAAATCGTTGTTCAAGCTTAACTACTTTCTGTTCTTAAAGCAGTTATTAATTTGATGAGGATTGCTTAATACCAATTCAGTTAATAATTAGAGTCAACAAGAGTGCTGGCCTCGAATTGATGAGTATAGGAAAGTTAGGGGTTTTACCTCGCTGTTTGGTAAATCTACGTTAATTATTCAATAAGAGATAATTGTATTTCTTTTGTCTATAATTGAATCATGCATTGGAATACGAATTACCTTGGACTGAAGTTTGTTTAAATTGAGAGTTTTATACCTAAATTTAGTTCTTTAATTTCTGAACTTGATTTCTTCTGATTTAGTGTTACAACCCCCCCCCCCCCCACCTTTATTTCTTTTTCTGTTATATACGTGCACGAAATTTAGCAACTCAGTCTCTAGGGTTTGACTTGGATTACCACTTATTGCATTCATTCAGAAAATATTTTATTACTGATAATTTCAGTTAATTTTTTGTGGAATCGGCAACCATTAGACAGTAAAAGTGTCACTTTACATCAATGGTGAGAAAGCATTCTGCTTTAACTCAATTCGAGTAGGGAAGCTTACCACTTCTTTCTTTATTTTGTTATTTTGTTTTCTTTTTCCTTGTTACCTTTTCTACTTTATCAAAAGATACAAAAAGAACAGTCATTTCTTATTCAAGATGTTGTCAAGTTCTTAGATTGTGATTCTTTTCATTGCAAGTTTATCTTTACTATGCTTGTGCTCAGCAACAATGGTTGAATATGATTCCAGTGCCATTATCATCAATGGTGAACACAAAATCATTTTCTCTAGTGCAATTCACTATCCCTACAGTAACCCTAAGGTATTGAAAATATCATTGTTCACTAGCTGGTGCTAGCACTTCTAGAAAACAAGCAGTTCTTTTAAATGCATTTCCTGATTCTATACTTCTAAGTATTATGATTATGTGGTGGTATGCAAATGTGACTTAATCTAAGTAACAAGTCCAAGGAGGGCAGCCTTGATGCTATTAAAACTTATGTCTTCTGGGATCGCCATGAGCCTATCCGGCGGTTGGTTTGAATTACTGCTAGACTTTTAAGCTGAAAAAGAAAATTTTGATTTTCTCCCCTAATATATATGTGTGTGTGTATGTGTGTGTGTGTGGGTGTATATATATATATATATATATAATTTCTCTGGAAATTTGGACATTGTAAAATTCTTCACTCTCATTCAAAAAGATGGACTTCATATCATTCTGCAGATTGGCTTTTACGTTTGTGTTGAATGGAATAATGGGTTTCTTTCTAATATGCTTGTAAAGAGAATACTAATATGCATCTCAGTGACTTCCCTATGAGGTTGGACAATGCTCCAGGCATTGCATTGAGGACAGACAATGAGATTTACAAGGTTTCATTTTTTACTTGCTCTATTTTTTTTTTCCTTTGTCATTAGTTCATATCAATACTTGATATGAGCACTATAATTTTGCTTTTTATAGAATGAAATGAAAGCTTTTACCACTAAAATTGTAAACATCCTGAAAGAAGCAAAAACGTTTGCTCCATAAAGAGGACCTATAATTCTTGCACACGTTTTTCCATTTGTAGCATTTTTCCTTCTTTCTCCTATATGATTCAAGTAGCATTTATATTTGTATTACTAGGATTTTTTGTTTGTCTCAAAGTTGCTGAACTTTTGTGTTTGTGCATAACAAATTGAGAATGAATACGGAAACATCATGGGACCTGATGCTGCTATGAACTTCTAAAGTCTAGTCCTGTGGCACGTAACCCTGTAAAACAACAAAATGTGAGGTCGGTGGCCTTCATCCAGCCACTATGACACTCAAGTTTGGAAATCATAGGTTGTGAATAAGAGAATAATTCAATAGTGAATTTTTACAAAACTAATGTTCTTGATCCCCCTAGCTGCTTCTAATATTTATAAGTTTTAAGGAAAATAGTCTTGCCTTAATCACAGAGACAATCTTAGGTTGACATCCCGAGATTTTCTCCTTATAATCCGGCTTGATCTTTGCTTGACGCTAGTATTACTTGGTATAAATTTTGCTTGGCTTGTTTCCCGGGCGATCACTTTGCTCCTTCTCTTGTTGCTATCCCATTTGGACCTAGACTGAACAATCTTTTAACGGGTTTGATCCTACTCAGTTTAGGTGGTTGAGTCAGCTCTGGCTCGACTTTGACTCTTTGAATGAGCATTTGACACTTTGATCTCCACTTTGGATATTTTGGCTCGACTTTGACTCTTTGAATGAGCATTGATACTTTGACTGCCACATTGACTATTTCACTTAGTTTCGGTGGTGTAGTATCAGGACTTCACGGAAATGTAGGGAAAAGTTACATTCAATGGCGTGCACAAATGGCTGTAGCCTAAAAAAGTTGAGTTTTGTGGATTATGTGCCAGCAACCAGATGCTCCACTACCCATTGTACTCATTATTTCTAATTCTTCAGCATTAAATAACTTAATCACAGAAGTTTAAAGTAACATTCATACTAGTTGGCCTCTTAATGGCTCTGTTCCATGTTGTGCTGCAGATTGATACCTACAAGGGCTTTTACTGTGATACGTTCCATCCAAACAATCCCATAAGTCCAAAAATTTTGAGAATTGAAGTGGATAGTAGGCCTTTTTTCTACTGAAATAACATTGTTTCTTCTAGTTGACCTTATTGAAATACATAGAATCTGCATTTTTTGTATGTCCTTGTAGGTTTAAGGCCTGGGGTGGGAAAAACCCATATAGCACTGCTAAAGATTTAGCATTTTCAATTGCTCGATTTGTCCAAGATGGTGGGGTCTTGAATAACTATTATATGGTATTTCCCTGCAAAGTAATGACTTCATATGTTTATTTTCAATGGACTTATGTTTGCTTTAACTTATTGACAAGTTTTTCTTAACCTCCATTCAGTATTATGGAGGAACCAACTTTGGACCCAACGCAGGAGGTCCATATATAACCACATCATGTGATTATAAGGTTCCAATTGATGAATATGGTAATTCACAATTAAATCTATGTTGATATATATTTTAAACCTTGATTGATGTATTGCTAGCAAAAATATCAAATATTGCCATTAACAATGTCATGGCATAAAAGTTTAAGACTTGCAAGGAATTTGAATAAGCCAAAGTGGGGGCATCTCAAGCAACTCCATGCATCTATCAAATTGGGAAAGAAAATTATCACTAATTGCCGATTGCTTTATCGTTTGGATTGAAGATCCTCCATCCCCCTGTTCTGGAGGATCTTTTATTGACTGATTTATTAAGGTTTTTTTATTCCTTATACATGCTTATTTTTCTCAAATATAAATGAATAAATAAACACAAGAAGGATTGAGCATTTGTTGTGCTAATTAGGCGTTATTGTCAGCAGAAACATAAGACCATGTTACAAGTTTGTAATTGAATAAAACCGATATTTCTCGCCATCTAGTTTCATCATGCAGTCTTTGGATAGCAGAATAATAATTGGCAGGTGATCCTGTGACATCAAATTCTCAAATTTGACTTAGATCAGAAGAATTTCTCTTTCCCCAAGTATCTAGAACTGCTATCACGATGTTTAGCTTTAAGGACTACCTCCTGTGTTGTGGTACCAATGATCTCATTAGTAAGTTTCTAGTGGACGCTCGTACAGCTTCAACAGTGTCCTGAGTTCAACAATCCTCGTTCCAATCATTCAATCACTTAAAAAAAATCTATAGCCTATCAACAAATTAACATTATGATGGTGATGCCACCCTGAGTTCGATAGAGAATTTCACCTTAGTACCAATGCATAAAAGAATATTTTTCTTTGCAAATATTTATTGCTTTGCAGAAAAACTATTGTATACATAAAATAGGCTTCATGACAATAAAAATCATCAACTTATATAATATTTTCAATTGTATATCCTTCTAGTTTTATCAATTCAGATAACATGCTTTAATCACTTTACAATCATATCCTTAGATGCCTGTCTAAATCTACCATTAATTTAATAACATGGATACTAAGCAGGAGCTGTAAGTGATTCGTGTGCTGAGAACAAGCCAATCTGATATGAACTCCGCTTCTAGCTATGGAAATTCCAAGGGAACATGCTGCTCCTTCCAGAAGGGCTCTCTGACGCTATGCATAGTAGGCATATGGTGGAAAAGGTGGAGGAGATAATCTTCTGCCAATTTAAATTTATTACATTTGATTTGCTTGCGTAGTAATTTGCACTTAAGTGAAAGTTTTTGGGCTTTTGCAGGAATGTCTTGGGAAGGAGAAGTGTTGTATTGTTGTGTATGATGCCACATTTTTAGTATAGGAACCTCAAGGAATTAACAATAGGCCAGCTATCTAAGCTCTTTGCACAAAAGCCAATTAAGGAAATACCATCAAATTAATGAAATTGTTATATTTAACCAATTTTTTAATTAAATTGTTTGGATTAATAATTAGACTTGTCAATTTATAAAAACATTGGACTATTAAAAGATGATCCATGATACCAGATGATTGCAAATATAAAATGCTTTTTTTTTTTTTTATCAAGAGAAGGGAAAAATGATGATGGTTTTGCTCGAGATTATGCCAAAGAAGAATGTTACATCAAAGTTCCTGAAAGATGAAAAACATAGATCTTTTATTATTACCATTATTTTTTATAAGAACAACACCACTTTCCACAGTATCATTGTAGCACATCACAGGTATTTCCTCCTACTTCTTCACCTTCAATACTACACACTTTTTAGTCAATCTTCAAATAATTAAATTCATACAAAATTTTTAATTTAAACTTCATTTTAATTTGTGTGTGTGACTTTTTATAAAGAAATGTAAAACAAAGATTTCCAAAGGAATAGTTTTTCTAATATTGTTTTATTCCTGAGAATATTATATTCCTCTCTAAGAAAAGCACGAGATGAGTTCCATAAGATTCATAGGTCCAGAGACAATTACAACACATGGCCACCATCGTGCTTGTCAATTACTATCAAAATGGAATCCTAATAATGGACTTATGAATACGCTTCCAAAAGATTCATCATACTACAAAATTTGTTCAGCCTCTTAGGCTTCATTACAATCCTCAATGTGTCTTTTTGCAAATATCATTTCATTGAGAGAGCAGATAAATAAAATAAGCAAAAAATGTACTAGGAAAAAAAGAAAATTTTATTAAAATACCAAACCAGCAACTATAAGTAAAAGTCAATGTTAGACCAAACTGCATCACTGTATCAATGTTGGATTTGATTATTTATACATATAGCCCTGAAAGAAAAAGAAAAGAGGAACAATTGCAGTTAAAATCATTGTAGAGCTTTGCGCCAATAGCTTCATTGCCTGCCGCACATTTGCTGCATACTGAAAGAGGCTTGATTCATCATGCCATTGAATGTAGTCCCAAAGGGGCTCAGCCCATAATTCATTGCACCAGCAGCATAATAAGGTGCTACGTATCCTTCCATCCCCGCCTGCACACCAGCCCAATATGGATTATATGCATAAGAGCCAACAGGCATCAAAAAGCTGTGAGAGTCATCTTGAGAATTTTTTATTCCTCTCTTTTTCTTTCCTCCTCTGCTGAAAACCAATTTTTTCTGAACTTCATCCTCAGCCACTTTCCTATTCTTTCCTCCCTCGCGAGAAACCACCTCTTGCTGCACATCTTCCTCAACCACCAGAACACTTCCTTGTGATGCTGTATCCTTCATTCTCGTTGACCCAATAGTGGCTTCAGATACATCAGCTGCTCTTGTAGTTCTAGCTTTTTTAGCAATCTTGTATGGATCATCAAGAAGCTTCCTTTTATTTGCCTCGTCTTCTATATTATAAAGTGTTGTCTTCTTCGATTCCTGAAATGATCCTGCAGGTAGTTTTTTTGTAGAAATCTGAGGTTGCGAACAGTGAGCCGATTCCACATCCATAACTCGAAAAGAGTTGCTTTTGGCATTTTCACCGCTACTGCTATTACCACAACTAGACTCCACAAAGCAATTAATTGTATCTCTAAGTGTCATGTTTGGAATCAGAGAATCAGCAAGGACGTTTGCTGCTCCACATTCACATTTCAACTTAGAGATGATTAGATGGTCTCTAATACATTTATCACAAAAGCTCTTGAAACAGCATTTGCTAGTCAATATAGCATCTTTCATTACTTGCTTGCACAAGGGGCAGAGGAGTTCTGGTGGAAGATCACTAACAGACCAGGATCTCTTTGAAGGGAAGCAGCCAAAAATTTCCTTCTTAAAAGCATCATCATTAGGCTGCAAAACAGCAGTTGCACCACTTGACAAAACATAAAAGCCATCTGGGTTTGGCACCAGCATCGAATTGGAAATACCAGTAGGAGGCCTTACTCTTTTGAAATCATAATTTGGATCTCCATTTGTTGGGCAATACTGAATAACATGTCCCGGCACCTTGCACCTGTGACATATATAACCTTCTGGAGGTGTTTTCTTCCACAATCCACCAAAACTATGGCCATCCATTCTTCCGCAACCCCTACCATTCACGCCTTGGGTCCTAGAACCCACACCAATAGAACCTTCAAGCTGCCAGTCCAAGGCTGGAGTATTGACTAAAGCCTTAATCTTGCTGTCCTCATCAGATTCCACATCTACACTTGTCATGCTAGACTGAGCTGGCTTCATTCTGGGAATCACAAACACATCGTCCCCAAACCCATCATCATATCCAAAACTTGCGTCTCCACTGCATTTTGTTGAGGACAAACTAGTAATAGTACTTGCAGACACAGAACTAACACCAGTATTTACGGGGGTGCTTCTGGATGAAGCAGTAACAACAGTTTCAGTATTGGATGAACCAGTGCGATAAGAGGAACTAAGTGGCTGTTGCTTTTCAATAACAACAATAGTTGCAGTGTCTACGGGCTTGCCACGCCTCGTTCCAGGAATACGGCGAATCAAGACACGAGTATTATTAGGAATCAACGTATCATCAACATAACAATCATTGGTCTGGGCATTAATGACCACAAGGCCCAAATCAGTACCAAAACATAGACCATTAGAAAGAGACTTCATATTAGATTTATACTTATATTCAAAAATTTTCCTTTTCAAAGCATCAACAGAAATAACAGAGCCATCCACAGAGATGGAATCATACTCTTTGGCATCGAATTGAATAGTAACGAAAGAATACAAACTTTAATATGAGAGAGAGAAATTGCTATTTCACTCGTATACAAGAGGATCAAAAAGTATAATCAACATGCGATTGAATTGTGAATTGCCCACAAAGGGTCGGTGAAACAGAAATTGTTGTACGCCAATCTGCAGGCATAGCCATAGACGCGTAACTGCTTGAGGTGCAAGCATAGCCATAGACGCGTAGGCAGTTTTGCTAATCCCAAATCCAATTGGACTTGGTGTTTTTCTGTATATTTAACTAATCTCAATGTAATAGGATGAGTTTAAATAGTATATAATTAAATTTATGATGAGTTTTGGCTTAAAATTTAATATTTATGATAAATTTAAATTTTACATGTTAGATATATGTTATCCAAACTCGTTTATATAAATATTTAATTAAATATAAAATATATATTTTTTATAATAATATTTATAAATTTTTATATAATTTATTTTATATAAGATGAAATTAAAATATTTTATAATTTTATTAAATTTTTAGAATATGAATTATTAATAAAAATAATTTTTTATATAGATTTTTAATTAAAAAATATAAAATTAAATGGGTTCTGATATTTTTCGGGTAATAATAGTCGAGTTTGGACGGATTCGATTAATTGAGAATAAATTTTAATCAGGTTTGAGATGGGTTCAAGTTTTGAAAATATTAATTGGATTTTGGTTCAGGTAGGATATCTTACCCATTGCCATCCCTAGACTTAGGTATCTATTTCTTTAAATTTTTATGGATTTCGTTTCTTTGTTTTTTAAGGATATTTTAGAAATATTTTTTTTGTTATAAATATCAAATTTAAATAATTTAAATTATTCTTTCCTTGATCTCAAATATTTTCATCTCTCTTAATTTTCAAATGTAGGATTTTTCTCTCATTTCTCACCTTTCTAATATTTTCATCTCCATAATTTTCCAATCTCTCAAATTTTTATCTATGTCAATATTCATTTTCTTAAAAAACTAATTAATTTTTTTCTATTATCTGTAATTTTTAATTTTCACAATAAAAATGCAAAGCGAAAATAAGGAAAATTAGAGAAACTCAATCTTCCTTTAATTCTAATTTTAGGCCACTTATCGATAATCTTGATAAATTATTCAAATAGTCAACTTTTCATATATGGTTGATGGTTGAGAACTTGAGATTCTTTATGTGCTTTAGCATAGGGGAAGATTATAGATTTGATGGGTTGGGTCAGGGAGCTAGGCCTTATTTTGAGTAGGGGTTATTTTATTCTAATTCTGGCTGTAAGTCTTTATCTGTTTATCTGCCCCATTGGGTGTTTAATGCAATCAATTATGCATTAAAAAAAAAAAAAGTTAAGTGATGAGTCGTTCTATCGAATCCAGAATCAGATCTCTCTCATCAAAGTTGATGCATAAATAACAACAGCGACGACATCATCACTCTTGCAAATTATGCCTACGTATAGATGTATATAAGATGCTAAAGCAGCATGCACTATCCGGGACGTTTTATAGGTTTTGTGCACTATAAAAGACAAGGACAGAGAGGATATGGAGATGGATTTGTCTTCTTCTGCAAAGAAGAAAGAAAGCAAAGAAAAAAATGACAACGAAGAAAATCAGGGTCATCTTTTTGGAAAAGGTTTTCTATTATGATGATTTATATAGATGACTGAAAGCTGTTTTCTACTCCATATGCTTCGCCTGCGTACTATACTTTGTCGCCCTCTCCTGCTCGTGACAAACATTCGCCAAACTCATCAACTAAAATCATCATTATAGAAGGTAACAATGTGCAAAAAGAACCGTAAGAGACAAATGATGTCTCGTGATAAAAAAAATGTCATTGATTAGCATAGAGTTTCACTCTTCATAATGAAAATATAAATAGAAAATAAAATAGTCAAATTTAAAAAAAATTAGTTATTTTAAACTGGATCAATTTGAAGTTGAATTAAAACTGAATCAAACCATCTATAAACTGAAATTCAAACCACTTCAAATCAGATTGAATCCATTCCAAAATCACCTTAGAATCAAAATCAGTTGAAGCCACTTAGGGTCAGTTTGGTTTCATCCCTTTCTCAGCCGTGAACCTTCCGGGCTTCATGGTACTGATGTCTCTAAGGAGAAACACAGGTTGACCTCTTTTCATCCAGAAATCGAGGAACTTCTCTTTCGCCCTGTTCTATTACTTTTCTCCATGGCTAAAGTCCTCCATTCCTTGTAAAACCAATATATTGGAATGCTTAGTTCTTTTTTTTTTTTTTTTCCTTAAGAACTTTTCACCCATACTATTGAAGAACTTATAAGTTGAATTGGGTTTCAGGGCTCAGCAGGTTTCCAATCCAAGCATACAAAGAAAGATTGTACCTCAAATCAATGAATTTAAAATGTATAATGAAATTATATATTTGACACAAAAAAATTAAAATATGAAATACAATAATTAAATTCTACATAATTTACATTTGGTGTTAAATTTCATGCATAGATAATTTACCCCTCTCCCACTCTGATGCATAAATAAATAACTAAATATAGACCATAATTTGCAAAATTAATAATTCGTGACTTAAAATTTTTCATTCAATCCAATTAGCTTTCTCACCTCTCAATCCAAGGAGGAAAAAAAATTTTTTTGAATTGAATTTGAATCCTCCTTGGATTGAGAGGTGAAATTATAAGAAGATCCAAATCCTTGGATTGAGAGGATTTTGAATCCAATTCGAATCTAATTCAAAATTATATACCGATGAAATTTGAATCAAATTCGAATTTGAAGATCCAAATCCTTTTCCTTCTGGATCGGATTTTTATCCGTACTATATCAACAACAATCTTTTAAATTTCGCAAAAAATTACCGATGATCTCAACTATGGCACAAAATTTTCGAAATTCAGCAACCCTTTATAGGAGTGAAGATGGCATGCTTGAGTTGAGGGCTCATTAAACTCATCTCTGCAGTCCTTATCATCATTACAAGCATACCCATTTCTTTAACATTCGCTTTTTTTTGTTTTACTTATTTTTCTTTTAATTTCTCTCATTTTCTAAGAAGTTGAATAGAAAAGGAATTCGAGTTAGTAGAAGATTGATGAGTTATTAGCTTGTTGAAGATGAGAGAGGGTTTATTGTGTTTGGGTTGCCATTAATTATTATCAAGAGCATGATACAATTACATTGCAGAAACATTTCCTGTGTTAGTCATAAATCAGGACACTCCAGTCTTCAACAATTCTGGCATCCTTACAATTAATGGTATGTGAAAATGAGGCCATAAGACAAAAAATGTACTAACTAATTTCACATCATTATAAAAGAGGAACTCCCAATTTCTTTTGGAGAGTTAAACAGCTGATGACTACTTGATAACTAATTTAGAAGGAAGAAGAGCGATTGGTTGTAACTAAAACCTATAAATCTGTTTTATCCCTTGTTAAAGATAATTTAGGGAGACATTATTGTCTAGATATGGACCATTGCCTAATTTTAGATGTTGGCGTTGTCTATGTAAGTGTAAGCATAGAGAAAAAAGAAAATGGGGAGAAATTGCAGGAGAACTCTCTTTCTCTACTGCAATATTTCATTAATTCAAAATATATATAAGCACTAGTACATTAAGTTAAGTTTTACAAGAAAAGCCCCATACTTCACTGATTAAACCCATACATATCTGCTGAACTGAAATCAGCCATATTAACCCATACTTTAGTACATTACAAAATAATCATTAACCAAAACTTAACTAACAAGTGACAGCAAAAGTGTCACTTTACATCAACACTCATCCTTAGCCCTTTTGCTGGAAACACCAAAGGTCTTCCTTAATGTTTCAAACCTTACTTTGGACAAGGGCTTAGTTAGAATATCAGCTCAATGGACTTCTGAACAACAATGAACCAACTTCACTTCTTCTTCTTTCTCAGCGTTTCTGATGAAATGATACTTAATCTTTATATGCTTAGTTCTTCCATGAAAAACAAGATTTTTAGCCATAGCCACAGCAAATTGATTGTCAACATAAATGGTTGTAGCTTCTTCTTGCATCCGATGCAAATAATTGATAATTTTTCTCAACCATATAACTTGATTAACAACAGCTGCAACTGAAATATACTTTGCTTCAGCTGTTGATTGAGCCACAACATCGTGCTTTTTTTAATTATAACTTATAACACCTGAACCAATGGTGAATGCATATCCAGATGTGCTCTTCATGTCATCAACTGAACCACCCTAATCACTGCCTACTTATCCCATTAACTTCATATATATTTAACACCCAATTAAACTTCTATAAATTCTAGCATCCACCTTATCAAACCCATCTTCTTTGCCCATATTTTTGTTCTAGGGTAAATGAGTATCAGCTGCTTTACAATTCTCCATGATAAATTTCCTTAAAATCTCCTTAGCATATTTCTCTTGATTTATGAAAGTTCCTTCCTCAAATTCATGAACTTCCATTCTAAGGAAATAAGACAACCTTCCAAGATCAGTCATCTCAAACACATTCTGTATTTCCTTCTTAAATTCTTTCACAAATGAGACGTTATTACCAGCAATCAGAAGATCATCTACATGCAATGACACTATTAGTAAATCACCATTAACACTTTTCACATACAAAGTAGCCTCGCTAATGCTTCTTTTGAAGCCCATCATTAACAAATGCTCATCTATTTTGGTGTCCCAAGCTCTAGGAGCCTATTTTAAACCATATAGTCTTCTTGAGCAAATAAACCTTGTCTTCTTTTCCTTTCACAATAAAACCAGGTGGTTGTTCTTCGAATATCTCCTCCTGTAGATAGCCATTCAAAAAGGCTGATTTGACATCAAGCTGAAAATTTTCCCAAATTTTCTGAGCTGCTAAGGCAATGAGAAGCCTTATTGCGTCATACCTTACTACTGGTGCAAAGGTATTTATGAAATCCACCCCATACTATTATGAGTAGCCTTTGACAACTAGTCTTGCTTTGAATTTGTTAACTGAACCATCCAAATTCATCTTGGTTCTATATCTCACTCTAATTACTTTCTTATTGTAGGCTTGTCAACCAGCTGCCAAGTTTCATTTTTATGAATCATTTTTAGCTCTTCCATTGTAGCCCTCCAATTTGAAGACTTTGTAGCCTCTTCATAACTCACAGGTTTTACCAAAGCTATATTATATCGTTCATAAATATCAGCTAAGGATCTGGTTCCCCTCACTGCATTTTCAATATCTGAATCACTTCCAACATCGACTTCATCTTCTAAAAGAGTTGCATCTTATTCTTGAGGCATGTTTCCACTAGCGAAATCATTGCTAGTAGTCACAACTTCTTTTTTATCCCAACACCAAGATGCAAATTCATCAAATTTGATATTTCTGCTGATAATCACCTTCTCAGTTTGCACATTAAACACTCTATAACCTTCATATTGCTACCATGTCCAAGAAACACTCCAATCTCAACCTTGTGATCCAACTTGCTCCTCTTAACATCAAGAACAAGTGTGTAACAATTGCATCCAAACACTCTTAGATGACTAACTAAAGGTTTATTCCCAAACCATGCTTCAAATGGAGTTTTACCTTTTAAGGCTCTTATAGGTAACAAATTCAGCAAATATACAGCAGTGTTAACTGCTTCAACCCAAAACTTCTTAGGCATATCTTTCTTAAACAAAAGACACCTTGCCATTTCCATCATTGTTTTATTCTTTCTCTCACTCACCCCATTCTGTTGAGGAGTATAACTGACAGTGAGCTGATGATGAATCCTAACTTCTTCACAAAACTTATCAAACCTCTCAGAAGTATATTCAATTCCATTATCATACCTTAAAATCTTTATTTTACAATCAGATTAAGTCTCCACCACAGCTTTGAATTTTTGAAATACACCAAAAACTTTTAACTTCTGTTTTAAAAAGTAAACGCAGCACATTCTAGAAAAATCATCAATGAAGAGAATAAAATATCTATTTCCACTTAAGGATGGAGTATTCATAGGTCTACACATGTTATTGTGAATGAGTTGTAGCTTCTGAAATGCTCTTTAAGCCATATTCATTGGAAATGGCAATTTTTTTTTTGCTTCCCCAATTAACATACTTCACACACACCCTTAGTATCACATACCATAGGCATATCTTTAACCAACTCCTTACTTTGCATATATTTCAATGAAGAGTAATTAAAATGACCCATCCTCTTATGCCACAATGAGGAATCATCAACATAATTAGGAAAGGCATGAATTTCAGTTTACTTCCACTCAATAGGAAAGCTTTTGCTCTTCCTTTTGGCAGTCCATAACTCACAACTAGACTGATCAAATATAGTGCAAGACATATTCTCAAAATGTAAAGTATAATTTCTTTCTAACATCTGACCTACACTCAACAAACTTTGACTTATTTCAAGCACATATAGAACATCATGAATTAATTTTGTTCCTGAATTTGTTTGTACTTCAAACCACTCCTTTTCTTTTAGCTTCAACATAATCTTCACTTCAGAAGAGTAGGTCTTTTCAATTTTCTTGAAATTACTGATGTCTAAAGTCATGTGGTGTGTGTAGCAACTATCTATTAACCAAGCATCTCCACTTGTGTTAAAAGAGTAACAGGTTGTTGTAAAAAGCTTTTCCTCCTGTTGCTCGTGTTCTTTAGTAACTTGAGCCTATCGCTCTGTAACATCCTTACTTTACATAGTATGTATGTTTCACTGTTCCAGCGGCTGATGTTTGCTCGGACTATCAGAATGTCTGGAACTACATTTTGGAGATAGCGAGGAGACATAAAATGATGGGATACAAGGTAAGAAAATACAAGAAAAATTAAGAGAAAAATAAAAGAGACGAAGTGCAATTAGGTTAAACATGCTAGAATCGTAGCGATGGGTGACCGCACCGAAAAATTACGGCGAGGACCGTTGACTAGCCCTGGACCACGGAGAACCTTGGAAAATATTTTTGGGACATAATTAAAGGTCTACTGATGTGTAATGGACAGTGAAAATGTCAAAGAAAATTTAGTAAGTCAGTACAAATAAAAATGAAAATTTAAGAAATCGGCGGGTCAAGGATTAAATCCGTGTTACCGAAAAATTCGAAATGCAACCCGAAGAGGGGCATTTTGGTCAATTGACACCTAGAGTTGACTTTTGACCTAAATGTCCATGAAAAATAAGTAGTATTAAAATTTGAAAATGTCATGAAAATAAGTATAATGTAATTAAAAGAAATTATGGGGATATAATTGAAATAACTATAAGTTTAATTATACTAATATTAACCTAAAGTGAGTGGCATATATTATATTCATAAACCTTAATTAGTGGAGCATTATGGACATATAAAAGCACTAAGTGGACAGATTCTATGAGGAAAACAATTCATTTTCTTCAATTCCACTTCCATGGCCGAATATGGGTCTCCATTTTTCCTCCATGAGAATTCATCATGCAAGCTTCAATCCTCCCCCATTTTCAACTTAAAACTCATCAAACTTTGTCTCCACACCATGGGAAAGCTTTAGGCAGCAAGAAAAAGAAGCAATTGCAAGGTTTAGCAAGCTCCAAACAAAAGGTTAGTGCTAGTTTTCCCTTCCTCACTTAATTAAACATTGAGATGAGTTGAATGGTTAAGAAATTTGAAGAATTGGTTGGGTATTTGGTGAACTCAAATTTGGCAGCCATGGAAGAATTTAGAGTTTGATTTATTCATGTGTAAAAGGGGTGTTTTGTGATGTTAATTAAGATATTACATGAGTTAGAAAGATTATTTCATGTGTATGTTTAATGTTGATGTTTTGAGGTAGGGTTTGAGTAATTGTGGAAGACCTAGGACAAGTGGTAAATTCTGGCAGCTTTGATGAGCTTAGAAGGTTGATAATTTCATGAAATTACTTGGTGAATTGTAGTATGGATGGAGTAGTGAAAGTGTATTGTATATGGCTAATTGAAGTATAGGTATTAGCTAATTAAATCCCATATTTAAGATGTTAATTTTGCCTCCTTGAATTAAGGTTGTGTATTGTATATTGAGGATTTATGTATACTGCTATGACTTGACTAATTTGAGACTTGATGAATGAGATTAGAAGTGCTATGAATGCTGAATTGTAGTTTTGGGAGAAGGAGGAATGACAATTGGAAGTGTAAATTCTTGTGCAGGTTGTGTTCTGTTGAAAATAATAAATAAATTGAGCCATAAATAAAAATGTGTGACCCCAATTGGTATGAGGCCAATTGAAGATAAAATTAGACTTGTAATGGACCAATTTTCATGTAGAAGTTATGCTAAAATTTAGCCTAGAAAGTGACCTAAAAAGTGACCAAATCCGGATTGCCATTAGTGAACCCAGAATTTTTGACAATATGAACAGTATTCACGTAAATAGCCATAACTCACTGTTGATAGGTCCAAATGACATGAAATTTATACCATTGGAAAGCTTTGACATAGGGCTACAACTTTGGTGAAGATCACAAAATCCAGAAATGCCATTTACTAAGTCAAATTGCTTGCACAAGTTGAGGTATCAAAACTGTCCAGAACCATTGTAACCAAGAATTTGACCATATGAACAATACCCATTCAATTGGCCATAACTCACTCAAAACAAGTCCAAATGACCTGAAACTTACATCAATAGAAAGCTTAGACATAGAGCTACAACTCTTATGAAGACACCAAAGCCCAGAAATGACCAGAACCAAGTCAAATTGCTTACCCAAGTTAGGGTCTTAAATCTGCCTGAATTGAATTTGACCTAAAAATGACCTAAAATTGCATTGAAAATGCAATCTGTCCAGATTTAGTAAATTGATCATATCTTGGTCTATACAACTCAGAATGACATGAAATCAGTGGCAAAATTCAATAAGACATAGACCTATAAATTTGCTTCTTTGATCAGAAACTAAAAACCAAGGGAAATAGAACATTGAGATAGATCAATCTAGCATGCTAAAACTGAAAAATTGACATTATCATACAATAAGCCTTAGAAATAAAATTGGCAATAAATGCCAACTTGTGAGAATTGTACAATGTACTATATTGGTATCATATTGAAATACAAATTGTGACATGTTGATACTAGAATCAACTTATCCATGATGTATCAAAAGGTCAACATGTTCCTTGACCAGTGAAAGGCATAAGGACGTATAAACCGTAAAAATAAAGAATTAAATATGTAATCTTGTAATATGCCCTAGTTTGCCTAGTTGACTAGTTTGGATAGGTTGGCATGCCAATAGGGTTTTAACAGCTGTATTGTAAATGGCATCGTGCCATATTGTGTTTTATGGCTTATTATGCCGCACTATATTTTAATAGCCTATGGCTATACGGATTGTGTAATTATACTCGGCTTATTGCCTGATTGATTATATGGCTTCTTAGCCCCACTGTTTGCATACCGGGAGATACTTTGTGACCGATGGTGTGATGGCCCGAGGTACTAGGTATCCAGTGCTATTTCATCCACTATTTGCACACCAGGAGATACTTTGTGACCGATGGTGTGACGGCCCGAGGTACTAAGTACCCAGTGCTATTTCATCCACTGTTTGCACACCGAGAGATACTTTGTGACCGATGGTGTGACGGCTTGAAGTACAAGGTACCTAGTGCTATTTTATCCATTTATCTAGCCTGGTCAGTGTATAGGCTACACGGGCAATCAATTAAAATATTATTTCATTCAAGCAGTTAAGTTAAGTATAATGAAATTTCAGCACAATTAAATTAAGTATTGAATGAAATGAGTAAAAGAGATTAGCAATAGAAACATAACAAAAATACAATTTGCAGAATCCTAGAGACTTAAAATACAATTCAGTTAGAATAATTTGTATACTGGGTATTATTACTGAAAGGTTATAAACTTAGCACTTTCAAAGAGGAACAAACTAGTATATAAGATAGTTGATACTAAAAATACCATACCAAATTAAATTGATTCTTGAGTATCTGAATTATGATTTATTTCTTTCTTTATTTGCATATATTATTTCATTGTTGTATTATTGCACCACTAAGCAGAAATGCTTAGTGTAATGGAATTATTTCCTCACACAGGTACTGAAGGTAAAACCAGTAGACAATTGACTGAGATTTTTTTAGTCCAGATCTGCAGAAGTGTCAGAAGAGTTCAAGGTTATCACCTCCTCAGTAATGCATATAGATAGGGCTCGCATTAAGCATATAATATATTTTGTATATATTAATTATTTTCTTATGTTGTACTGAATAAATTTGTGATTTAATTAAACTGTATAACATGTAGACTGTGATTTTATGCAATTAGTTGGAAATTATGTACATTGATGAAATTTAGAATTTCGATATAAGAGCTGAGTGTGATTATGAATGAGAATGTGATTATGATTATTGAGACCATATGGTATTTATCACATTAGTCAGACTTTAATAAATAACGTTAGTGCCTAAACCATTTTTGAACAAATAAAGTTTTGAAATTAACAGTGAATAGGATAGCATAAGATAGGGTGCTCCGGCACCGAATGTGTATTCCTTGCTCGGCTACACTGTAGACGGGTGAGAGGTGTTATACGCTCACCTTTGTTCTTGTATATTTTCTCAACATAGCATAAACTTTTGCAAGCTCTATAATGTATTCCAAGTCAAAACCAACAAAATTTTTTTAAATGGTTTGTTTTCTTGCAATTTGGACATGGTGGGAACTTGCTATCTTTGTTTTTCTCCTCATAGCCTTCATCTTTCTTGCTTTTAAATTATCTTTCTCCTTAGATCTTTTCCTTTCTGAAGTAGCTTGAACCTTGCCTTTTTGTTTTGCCATTAATGGTTCCTCATATTTTTCTTCCATCCTCACACTCGTTTGTTCTATTGCCTGCAGAGCATTCACTAGCTCAGCCAAAGTGATCCAAGAAAGATTTTAAGAGTCTTTAAGGGAAGAGATTTTTTGTTCAAATCTCTCGAGTAAGGTTGCAAGCACTTTCTATACTATTCTTTTATCTGTTAACTCATCCCCAAGTAGCCTTATCTGATTTATGGTCTTCATAAGCCCATCTGAGTATTCTTTTACTTATTCAAAATCTTTCATTCTCAGAACCTCAAAGTCTCTTCTGAGATTCAAGATCTACATCTATTTTTTTTAATCACTGCCGTGGAACTCTTCATTAAGCTTATCCCATGCCTCTTTAACTATTTCAGAAGCCATAATCCTTGTGAATCTAACATCAAATATAGCTTGGTGCAAACAGGACAAAGCTTTATACTTCTTGCACATTCCTCAAAGTGATGATTTATTTAAGCTAATGTAGGATCAACTCTCAATGGTAGTGGATCTCTCCCTGTTTCCACTAAATCCCAAAGGTCAAAAGCCCTTATATAGGCCTTCATTTTGATAAACTAAAAGACATAGTTTTCTCCTACAAAAACAAGGGGTGCAGTTGATGAATAGCTGCTAGAGGCCATGAACAACACTCAAGTGTTTATGGTTTTTATGGTGAAAGTTCTCTTATTTGTTTTCTCTCACACTCCCTATCTAGGATCTAAATGCCCCGATACCAATTGCAAGCATAACAAACAAAGAAAATGGGGAAAAATTGTAGGTGAACTCTCTTTCTCTACTACAATATTTCATTAATTCAAAATATATACAAGCACTAGAACATTAAGTTAAGTTTTACAAGGAAAGCTCCATACTTTACTAACTTTGCTGAACTGAAATTAGCCATACTAACCCATACTTTAGTACATTACAAAATATTCATTAACCAAAAACTTAAAGAACAAGTAACAGTGATAAGTGCATAATTTATTCATTTTACTCTCATCAAGTTTAGTATTTCTAGTTTTTTTTTTTTTATATTTAATTCAGTTGGTTTGGCATTTCGTATCAATCAGGCATGATCTTAATGAGTTTTTGGAATAATGGCATTAAATTGGGGAATTTCCAACATCTTTTTGCCTTGACCTTTTTTTGGTTTTTCAGGTGAAACTTAAGTTTTAAGTTTTCAAATTGAGTGTCGTTTGATCTGTCGGAAAGTTAAGATAGAGTACTACAAACATCTAAGAGGGACCAAAGCCCAGTTCAGCCTCGAAGATAGTCAAAATTAGCCCTGAAGCAAGAACAGATTTTTAGTATGGACCTGTGAGACCATGTTTGGTGTTTAATTCATATCTGGAGCTCTAGATGTCCAATCAAAGCAAACTCAGGCCCATTTGAACCTCAGAGGCCGCCTCTACAATTATTGTGAAGACCTGGAATTGAGATAATGCCGTTTTAATTGTAAAAAATAATAGCAAAATTGTCATTTTAGGCTGGATCGCCTGACAGAACCTGTTTCGGTTTTTAGGCCATAACTTGGGCTGTAGACCTCCAATTTGGGCAAATGAATACTCGTTGGAAAGCTAAGAAGTAGGGTTACAACTTTCTTGAAGAAGTCGGAGATAGAATCGGAAGGAAAGTGGCTGAAAATTAGACATGATTGCAAAGCAGAGAATCTATCTTTTTAAATTTCAAAAATTTTCTAAGTTTGGTTCTTATCTGTGGATTAGCTTTTTGATTATAAAGACATCTTTGGCAACAGCGGAGACACACATTCATTCAGACCTTTGACACCTTCATTAAACCTTCATTCTCCATTCACGTCCGTAGTTTTAGATTTCTCCATTTTATTTTTCTTTTGTAAACCATGAACATGAGCAGCTAAGTTTCTAAATTCAGTTTAAGGGATTCTAGTTCTTATGCATGATTTGTGAGACCAGGTTCTTAATTTAAATTATGCCTTTTTGAATAACTATTGTTTCTCGATTTCATTGTTTTTGATCTATTGAATGATTTGCTAAAAAGGCTTATTAGTTAATTGTTTGATGTGATTAATGGCTAGTTCATCTTCATAATCCGTAATTGTTGTGTAAGATTGAATGTGAGTAGCAATTAGGTTTTATTGATTAAGATCTAAGTTTTTGATAATAACCTAAGGAAACAATAGGGTGAATTAAATGATTTATGCTTTATAAATCGTTGTTCAAGCTTAACTACTTTTTGTTCTTAAAGCAGTTATTAATTTGATGAGGATTGCTTAATACTAATTCAGTTAATAATTAGAGTCAACAAGAGTGTTGGGCTCGAATTGATGAGTATAGGAAAGTTAGGGGTTTTACCTCGCTATTTGGTAAATCTACGTTAAGTGTTCAATAAGAGATAATTATATTTCTTTTGTCTATGATTAAATCATGCATTGGAATGCGAATTACCTTGGACTGAAGTTTATTTAAATTGAGAGTTTTATACCTAAATTTAGTTCTTTAATTTCTAAACTTGATTTCTTCTGATTTAGTGTTACAACCCCCCCCCCCCCCCACCTTAATTTCTTTTTCTGTTATACACGTGCACAAAATTTAGCAACTCAGTCTCTAGGGTTTGACTTGGATTACCACTTATTGCATTCATTCAGAAAATATTTCATTACTGATAATTTCAGTTAATTTTTGGTGGAAACAGCAACCATTAGACAGTAAAAGTGTCACTTTACATCAATGGTGAGAAAGCATTCTGCTTTAACTCAATTCGGGTAAGGAAGCTTGCCACTTCTTTCTTTATTTTGTTATTTTGTTTTCTTTTTCCTTGTTACCTTTTCTACTTTATCAAAAGATACAAAAAGAACAGTCATTTCTTATTCAAGATGTTGTCAAGTTCTTAGATTGTGATTCTTTTTATTGCAAGTCTATCTTTACTATGCTTGTGCTCAGCAACAATAGTTGAATATGATTCTAGTGCCATTATCATCAATGGTGAACACAAAATCATTTTCTCTAGTGCAATTCACTATCCCTACAGTACCCCTAAGGTATTGAAAATATCATTGTTCACCACCTGGTGGTAGCACTTCTAGAAAACAAGCAGTTCTTTTAAATGCATTTCCTGATTCTATACTTCTAAGTATTATGATTATGTGGTGGTATGCAGATGTGACTTGATCTAAGTAACAAGTCCAAGGAGGGCAACCTTGATGCTATTAAAACTTATGTCTTCTGGGATCGCCATGAGCCTTCCGGCGGTTGGTTTGAATTGCTGCTAGACTTCTAAGTTGAAAAAGAAAATTTTGATTTTCTCCCCTAATATATATATATAAGTGTGTGTGTGTGTGCGTGTGTGTGTGTATAATTTCTATGAAAATTTGGACATTGTAAAATTCTTCACTCTCATTCAAAAAGAGGACGTCATGTCATTCTGCGGATTGGCTTTTACGTTTGTGTTGAATGGAATAATGGGTTTCTTTCTAATATGCTTGTAAAGAGAATACTAATATGCATCTCAGTGACTTCCCTATGAGGTTGGACAATGCTCCAGGCATTGGATTGAGGACAGACAATGAGATTTACAAGGTTTCATTTTTTACTTGCTCTATTTTTTTTTTCCTTTGCAATGTTCGTATCAATACTTGATATGAGCACTATAATTTTGCTTTCTATAGAATGAAATGAAAACTTTTACCACTAAAATTGTAAACATCCTGAAAGAAGCAAAAACATTTGCTCCATATAGAGGACCTATAATTCTTGCACACGTTTTTCCATTTGTAGCATTTTTCCTTCTTTCTCCTATATGATTCAAGTAGCATTTATATTTGTATTACTAGGATTTTTTTTTGTCTCAAAGTTACTAAACTTTTGTGTTTGTGCATAATAGATTGAGAATGAATACGGAAACATCATGGGACTTGATGCTGCTATGAACTTCTAAAGTCCAGTCCTGTGGCACGTAACCCTATAAAACAACAAAATGTGAGGTCGGTGGCCTTCATCCAGCCACTACGACACTCAAGTTTGGAAATCATAGGTTGTGAATAAGAGAATAATTCAATAGTGAATTTTTACAAAACTAATGTTCTTGATCCCCCTAGCTGCTTCTAATATTTATAAGTTTTAAGGAAAATAGTCTTGCCTTAATCACAGAGACAATCTTAGGTTGACATCTCGAGATTTTCTCCTTATAATCCGGCTTGATCTTTGCTTAACGTTAGTATTACTTGATATAAATTTTGCTTGGCTTGTTTCCTGAGCGATAACTTTGCTCCTTCTCTTGTTGCTATCCCGTTTGGACCTAGACTGAACAATCTTTTATCGGGTTTGATCCTACTCAGTTTAGGTGGTTGAGTCACCTCTGGCTCGACTTTGACTCTTTGAATGAGCATTTGACACTTTGATCGCCACTTTGGATATTTTGGCTCCGCTTTGACTCTTTGAACGAGCATTGATACTTTGACTGCCACATTGACTATTTCACTTAGTTTCGATGGTGTAATATCAAGACTTCACGGAAATGCAGGGAAAAGTTACATTCAATGGAGTGCACAAATGGTTGTAGCCTAAAACATTTGAGTTTTGTGGATTATGTGCAAGCAACCAGATGCTCCACTACCCATTGTACTCATTATTTCTAATTCTTCAGCATTAAATAATTTAGTCACAGAAGTTTAAAGTAACATTCATACTAGTTGGCCTCTTAATGGCTCTATTCCATGTTGTGCTGTAGATTGATACCTGCAAGGGCTTTTACTGTGATACCTGCAAGGGCTTTTACTGTGATACCTTCCATCCAAACAATCCCATAAGTCCAAAAATTTTGAGAATTGAAGTGGATAGTAGGCCTTTTTTCTACTGAAATAACACTGTTTCTTCTAGTTGACCTTATTGAAATACATAGAATCTGCATTTTTTGTATGTCCTTGTAGGTTTAAGGCCTGGGGTGGGAAAAACCCATATAGCACTGCTAAAGATTTGGCATTTTCAATTGCTCGATTTGTCCAAGCTAGTGGGGTCTTGAATAATTATTATATGGTATTTCCCTGCAAAGCAATGACTTCATATGTTTATTTTCACTGGACTTATGTTTGCTTTAACTTATTGACAAGTTTTTCTTAACCTCCATTCAGTAACATGGAGGAACCAACTTTGGACCCAACGCAGGAGGTCCATATCTAACCACATCATATGATTATAAGGTTCCAATTGATGAATATGGTAATTCACAATTAAATCTATGTTGATATATACTTTAAACCTTGATTGATGTATTGCCAGCAAAAATATCAAATATTGCCATTAACAATGTCATGGCATAAAAGTTTAAGACTTGCAGGGAATTTGAATAAGCCAAAGTGGGGGCATCTCAAGCAACTCCATGCATCTATCAAATTGGGAAAGAAAATAATCACCAATTGCTGATTGCTTTATCGTTTGGATTGAAGATCCTCCATCCCCCTATTTTGGAGGATCTTTTCTTGACTGATTTATTAAGGTTTTTTTATTCCTTATACATGTTTATTTTTCCCAAATATAAATGAATAAATAAACACAAGAAGGATTGAGCATTTGTTGTGCTAATTAGGCGTTATTGTCAGCAGAAACATATGACCATGTTGCAAGTTTGTAATTGAATAAAACCGATATTTACTGCCATCTAGTTTCACTGTGCAGGTGCTGGATAGCAGAATAATAATTGGCAGGTGATCCTGTGACATCAAATTCTCAAATTTGACTTAGATCAGAAGGATTTCTCTTTCCCCAAGTATCTAGAACTGCTATCACGATGTTTAGCTTTAAGGACTACCTCCTGTGTTGTGGTACCAATGATCTCATTAGTAAGTTTCTAGTTGACACTCGTACAGCTTCAACAGTGTCCTGAGTTTAACAATCCTCATTCCAATCATTTAATCACTTAAAAAAAATCTATAGCCTATCAACAAATTAACATTATGATGGTGATGCCACCCTGAGTTCGATAGAGAATTTCACCTTAGTACCAATGCATAAAAGAATATTTTTCTTTGCAAATATTTATAGCTTTGCAGAAAAACTATTGTATACATAAAATAGGCTTCATGACAATAAAAACCATCAACTTATATAATAATTTCAGTTATATATCCTTTTAGTTTTATCAATTCAGATAACATGCTTTAATCACTTTACAATCATATCCTTAGATGCCTGTCTAAATCTACCATTAATTTAATAACGTGGATACTAAGCAGGAGCTGTAAGTGATTAGTGTGCTGAGAACAAGCCAATCTGATATGAACTCCACTTCTAGCCATGGAAATTCCAAGGGACCATGCTGCTCCTTCTAGAAGGGCTCTCTGACGCTATGCATAGTAGGCATATGGTGGAAAAGGTGGAAGAGATAATCTTTTGCCAATTTAAATTTATTACATTTGATTTGCTTGCGTAGTAATTTGCACTTAAGTGAAAGTTTTTGGGCTTTTGCAGGAATGTCTTGGGAAGGAGAAGTATTGTATTGTTGTGTATGATGCCACATTTTTAGTACAGGAACCTCAAGGAATTAATAATAGGCCAGCTGTCTAAGCTCTTTGCTCAAAAGCCAATTAAGGAAATACCATCAAATTAATGAAATTGTTATATTTAACCAATTTTTTAATTAAATTGTTTGGATTAATAATTAGACTTGTCAATTTATAAAAACATTGGACTATTAAAAGATGATCCATGATACCAAATGATTGCAAATATAAACTGATTTTTTTTTTTTTTATCAAGAGAAGGGAAAAATGATGATGGTTTTGCTCGAGATTATGCCAAAGAAGAATGTTACATCAAAGTTCCTGAAAGATGAAAAACACAGATCTTTTATTATCACCATTATTTTTTATAAGAACAACACCACTTTCCACAGTATCATTGTAGCACATCACAGGTATTTCCTCCTACTTCTTCACCTTCAATACTACACACTTTTTAGTCAATCTTCTAATAATTAAATTCATACAAAATTTTTAATTTAAACTTCATTTTAATTTGTGTGTGTGACTTTTTATAAAGAAATGTAAAACGAAGATTTCCAAAAGAATAGTTTTCGCAATATTGTTTTATTCCTGAGAATATTATATTCCTCTCTAAGAAAATCACGAGATGAGTTCCATAAGATTCATGGATCCAGAGACAATTACAACACATGGCCACCATCGTGCCTGTCAATTACTATCAAAATGGAATCCTAATAATTGACTTATGAATACACTTCCAAAAGATTCATCATACTACAAAATTTGTTCAGCCTCTTAGGCTTCATTACAATCCTTAATGTGTCTTTTTGCAAATGTCATTTCATTGGGAGAGCAGATAAATAAAATAAGCAAAAAATGTACTAGAAAAAAATGAAAATTTTATTAAAATACCAAACCAGCAACTATAAGTAAAAGTCAATGTTAGACCAAACTACATCACTGTATCAATGTTGGATTTGATTATTTATACATATAGCCCTGAAAGAAAAAGAAAGGAGGAACAATTGCAGTTAAAATCATTGTAGAGCTTTGCGCCAATAGCTTCATTGCCTGCCGCACATTTGCTGCATACTGAAAGAGGCTTGATTCATCATGCCATTGAATGTAGTCCCAAAGGGGCTCAGCCCATAATTCATTGCACCAGCAGCATAATAAGGTGCTACGTATCCTTCCATCCCCGCCTGCACACCAGCCCAATATGGATTATATGCATAAGAGCCAACAGGCATCAAAAAGCTGTGAGAGTCATCTTGAGAATTTTTGATTCTTCTCTTTTTCTTTCCTCCTCTGCTGAAAACCAATTTTTTCTGAACTTCATCCTCAGCCACTTTCCTATTCTTTCCTCCCTCGCGAGAAACCACCTCTTCCTGCACTTCTTCCTCAACCACCAGAACATTTGTATCCTTCATTCTCGTTGAGCCAATAGTGGCTTCAGATACATCAGCTGCTCTTGTAGTTCTAGCTTTTTTAGCAATCTGGTATGGATCATCATGAAGCTTCCTTTTATTTGCCTCGTCTTCTACATTATCAAGAGTTGTCTTCTTCGATTCCTTAAATGATCCTGCAGGCAGTTTTTTTGTAGAAATCTGAGGTTGCGAACAGTGAGCCGATTCCACATCCATAACTCGAAAAGAGTTGCTTTTGGCATTTTCACCGCTACTGCTATTACCACAACTAGACTCCACAAAGCAATTAATTGTATCTCTAAGTGTCATGTTTGGAATCAGAGAATCAGCAAGGACGTTTGCTGCTCCACATTCACATTTCAACTTAGAGATGATTAGATGGTCTCTAATACATTTATCACAAAAGCTCTTGAAACAGCATTTGCTAGTCAATGCAGCATCTTTCATTACTTGCTTGCACAAGGGGCAGAGGAGTTCTGGTGGAAGATCACTAACAGACCAGGATCTCTTTGAAGGGAAGCAGCCAAAAATTTCCTTCTTAAAAGCATCATCATTAGGCTGCAAAACAGCAGTTGCACCACTTGACAAAACATAAGAGCCATCTGGGTTTGGCACCAGCATCGACATGGGAATACCAGTAGGAGGCCTTACTCTTTTGAAATCATAATTTGGATCTCCATTTGTTGGGCAATACTGAATAAAATGTCCCGGCACCTTACACCTGTGACATATATAACCTTCTGGAGGCGTTTTCTTCCACAATCCACCAAAACTATGGCCATCCATTCTTCCGCAACCCCTACCATTCACGCCTTGGGTCCTAGAACCCACACCAATAGAACCTTCAAGCTGCCAGTCCAAGGCTGGAGTATTGACTAAAGCCTTAATCTTGCTGTCCTCATCAGATTCCACATCTACACTTGTCATGCTAGACTGAGCTGGCTTCATTCTGGGAATCACAAACACATCGTCCCCAAACCCATCATCATATCCAAAACTTGCGTCTCCGCTGCATTTTGTTGAGGACAAACTAGTAATAGCACTTGCAGAGACAGAACTAACACCAGTATTTACGGGGGTGCTTCTGGATGAAGCAGTAACAACAGTTTCGGTATTGGATGAACCAGTGCGATAAGAGGAACTAAGTGGCTGTTGCTTTTCAATAACAACAATAGTTGCAGCGTCTATGGGCTTGCCACGCCTCGTTCCAGGAATACGGCGAATCAAGACACGAGTATTGTTAGGAATCAACATATCATCAACATAACAATCATTGGTCTGGGCATTAATGACCACAAGGTCCAAATCAGTACCAAAACATAGACCATTAGAATGAGACTTCATATTAGATTTATACTTATATTCAAAAATTTTCCTTTTCAAAGCATCAACAGAAATAACAGAGCCATCCACAGAGATGGAATCATACTCTTTGGCACTGAAAAATTTAAAATATATCGGCATCGAATTGAATAGTAACGAAAGAATACAAACTTTAATATGAGAGAGAGAAATTGCTATTTCACTCGTATACAAGAGGATCAAAATGTATAATCAACATGCGATCGAATTGTGAATTGCCCAGTGAAACAGAAATTTTTGTACGCCAATCTGTAGGCATAGCCATAGACGCGTAACAGCTTGAGGTGCAAGCATAGCCATAGACGCGTAGGCAGTTTTATTAATCCCAAATCCAATTGGACTTGGTGTTTTTGTGTATATTTAATCAATGGTAATCTAATAGGATGAGTTTATGAAGTATATAATTAAATTTAGGATGGGTTTAGGCTTAAAATTTAATATTTATAATAGATTTAAATTTTACATGTTAGATATATGTTATCTAAATTCATTTATATAAATATTTAATTAAATATAAAAGATATATTTTTTATAATAATATTTATAAATTTTTATATATTTTATTTTATATAAGATGAAATTAAAATATTTTATAGAATTATTAAATTTTTAGAATATGAATTATTAATGAAAATACATTTTATCTAGATTTTTAATTAAAAAATATAAAATTAAATGGGTTTGGATAATTTTCGGGTAATAATAGTCGAGTTTGGACGGATTTGATTAATTAAGAATAAATTTTAATCAGGTTTGAGATGGGTTCAAGTTTTAAAAATATTAATTAGATTTGGGTTTAGGTAGGATACCTTACCCATTGCCATCCCTAGACTTAGGTATCTATTTCTTTAATTTTTTATGGATTTCGTTTCTTTGTTTTTTAAGGATATTTTAGAAATATTTTTTTTGTTATAAATATCAAACATTTTAAATAATTTAAATTATTCTTTCCTTTATCTCAAATATTTTCATCTCTCTTAATTTTCAAATCTAGGATTTTTCTCTCATTTCTCACCTTTCTAATATTTTCATCTCCATAATTTTCCAATCTCTCAAATTTTTATCTATGTCAATATTCATTTTCTTAAAAAACTAATTAATTTTTTTCTATTATCTGTAATTTTTAATTTTCACAATAAAAATGCAAAGCGAAAATAAGGAAAATTAGATAAACTCAATCTTCCTTTAATTCTAATTTTAGGCCACTTATCGATAATCTTGATAAATTATTCAAATAGTCAACTTTTCATATATGGTTGATGGTTGAGAACTTGAGATTCTTTATGTGCTTTAGCATAGGGGAAGATTATAGATTCGATGGGTTGGGTCAGGGAGCTAGGCCTTATTTTGAGTAGGGGTTATTTTATTCTAATTCTGGCTGTAAGTCTTTATCTGTTTATCTGCCCCATTGGGTGTTTAATGCAATCAATTATGCATTAAAAAAAAAAAAAGTTAAGTGATGAGTCGTTCTATCGAATCCAGAATCAGATCTCTCTCATCAAAGTTGATGCATAAATAACAACAGCGACGACATCATCACTCTTGCAAATTATGCCTACGTATAGATGTATATAAGATGCTAAAGCAGCATGCACTATCCGGGACGTTTAAAGGTTTTGTGCACTATAAAAGACAAGGACAGAGAGGATATGGAGATGGATTTGTCTTCTTCTGCAAAGAAGAAAGAAAGCAAAGAAAAAAATGACAATGAAGAAAATCAGGGTCATCTTTTTGGAAAAGGTTTTCTATTATGATGATTGATATAGATGACTGAACGCTGTTTTCTACTCCATATGCTTCGCCTGCGTACTATACTTTGTCGCCCTCTCCTGCTCGTGACAGACATTCGCCACACTCATCAACTAAAATCATCGTTATAGAAGGCAACAATGTGCAAAAAGAACCGTAAGAGACAAATGATGTCTCGTGATAAAAAAATGTCATTGATTAGCATAGAGTTTCACTCTTCATAATGAAAATATAAATAGAAAATAAAATAGTCAAATTTAAAAAAAACTTAGTTATTTGAAACTGGATCAATTTGAAATTGAATTAAAACTGAATCAAACCATCTATAAACTGAAATTCAAACGACTTCAAATCAGATTGAATCCATTCCAAAATCACCTTAGAATCAAAATCAGTTGAAGCCACTTAGAGTCAGTTTGGTTTCATCCCTTTCTCAGCCCTGAACCTTTCGGGCTTCATGGTACTGATGTATCTGAGGAGAAACGCAGGTTGACCTCTTTCCATCCAGAAATCGAGGAACTTCTCTTTCGCCCTGTTCCATTACTTTTCTCCCTAGCTAAAGTCCTCCATTCCTTGTAAAACAAATATATTGGAATGCTTAGTTCTTTTTTTTTTTTTTCTTAAGAACTTTTCACCCATACTATTGAAGAACTTATAAGTTGAAGTGGGTTTCAAAGCTCAGTAGGTTTCCAATCCAAGCATACAAAGAAAGATTGTACCTCAAATCAATGAAATTAAAATGTAAAATGAAATTTCATTTGTAAATGAAATTATATATTTGATATAAAAAAATTAAACTATGAAATACAATAATTAAATTCTACATAATTTATATTTGGAGTTAAATTTTATACACAGATAATTTATCCCTTTCCCACTCTTATGCATAAATAAATAATTAAATATAGACCTTAATTTGCAAAATTAATAATTCGTGACTTAAAATTTTCCATTTAATCCAATTATCTTTCTCACCTCTCAATCCAAGGAGGAAAAAAAAAAGTCTTCTTCCTTTTCTAGTAGCATTCTTGAAAATGGTGATCATTTTCAAGAACTCATCTCATGACAGGATAACAAATTTAGAGATATCAATTCTTTTTTTTTTTTTTTATCTTTGTTTCCATCGATCCAAACACTACTACGTAACTTTTTGGAGGAAAAAAAAAGCTTTAAAAAATAGATTTTTTTGTTACTGAAACAATGGGAAAAAGATACATAAATACAACTGATGTTGCCTGAAATTCTTGGGTTAGTGAATGGTCTTAGTGTTGAAAAGAGGTGAGGTCGGTAGCCTAAGTAGGGCCATTTCGATGCTCAAGTCAGTAAATGCCAAAGAAATAGCAAATACTGAAAAGTAATAATGTAATAGAATCGCATACCTTGGCAAGTGCAATGAGCCATATTTATAGTATTGAGTATGGTGCCTGTTCTACCTTATTCAAGATTTGCCAACTCATATCCAATCATTTTCTTTCGTATATTACAGAAATTTCACCTACAATGTAGCTACATTTTCAGCAAAAACCCAACTCATCCGATTAGCATGCATCCACTTCTAAACTTCCCGAACACTTCGCCTTATCTGAGCATCCTGCATTCCATCTAAACTTCTTGCTTCCTGTCAGAACATATTATGTCTCAACAAAACACATTATATTTTATCCAAAAATACCATGTCCTGATTGAGCACCTTATGTCTTATCCGAACATATTATGCCCTAACTAAGCTTCCTATGTCTTAATGAAATTTGAATCTAATTCAAATTTGAAGATCCAAATCCTTTTCGTTCTGGATCGGATTTTTATTCGTACTATATCAACAACAATCTTATAAATTTTGCAAAAAATTACTAATGATCTCAATTATGGCACAGAATTTTCGAAATTCAGCAACCCTTTATAGGAGTGAAGATGGCATGCTTAAGTTGAGGGCTCATTAAATTCATCTCTGCAGTCCTTATCTTCATTACAAGCATACCCATTTCTTTAACATTAGCTTTTTTTTTTTGTTTTACTTATTTTTCTTTTAATTTCTCGCATTTTCTAACAAGTTGAATAGAAAAAGAATTCGAGTTAGTAGAAGATTAACGAGGCATTAGCTTTTTTTTGCTGAAATAACATTGTTTCTTCTAATTGACTTGATTGAAATACATAGAATCTGCATTTTTTGTATGTCCTTGTAAGTTCAAGGCTTGGGGTGGGAAAAACCCATATAGCACTGCTGAAGATTTGGCATTTTCAGTTGCTTGATTTGTCCAAGCTAGTGGGGTCTTGAATAACTATTGTATGGCATTTCCCTGCAAAGCAATGACTTCATATGTTTATTTTCAATGGACTTATGTTTGCTTTAACTTGTTGACAAGTTATTCTTAAGCTCCATTCAGTATCATGGAGGAACCAACTTCGGACGCAACATAAGAGGTCCATATATAACCACATCATATGATTATAAGGTTCCAATTGATGAATTTGGTAATTCACAATTAAATCTATGTTGACATATACTTTAAACCTTGATTGATGTATTGCCTGCAAAAAATATCAAATATTGCCATTAACAATGTCATGGTATAAAAGGTTAAGACTTGCAGGGAATTTGAATCAACCAAAGTGGGGGCATACCAAGCAACTCCATGCATCTATCAAATTGGGAAAGAAAATTATTATCAATTGCCGATTACTTTATTGTTTGGATTGAAAATCCTACAACCTCCTGTTCTGGAGGATCTTTTATTGACTGATGTTTTAAGGTTTTTTGATTCCTTATACATGCTTATTTTTCTCAAATCAGTCCTTCAAGTAGATGGGGGATGTGAGGAAGATGTTAGTCATAGGATTAAAATCGGATGGTTGAAGTGGAGACGTGCCACGGGAGTTTTATGTGATCGTAAGATTCCCAATAAGTTGAAAGGAAAATTTTACTGCATGACCATACAGTAGGCTATGTTATATGGTAGTGAGTGTTGGGCACTGAAAGAGTCGTATGCGTCTAAGATAAGAGTTGCAGAGATGAGAATGTTAAGGTGGATGAGTGGCCATACTAGACTAGATAAAGTCCGTAAAGAGAGCATTAGAGAAAAGATAGGAGTGGTGTCAATTGAAGATAAGTTGAGAGAAGGAGATTGAGGTGGTTTGGTCATGTGAAGCGTAGAAATACGGAGGCTCTAGTTAGACAAGTAGAGCACATTAGGTTAGAGGATAGAAAGAAAAAAAGGGGTAGACCTAAATCAATTGGAGGAGAGTAGTACAACATGACCTAGAAGCATTACACATTTCTGAGGATTTAACCCAAAATCGTTTAGAGTGGAGAAAGCGAATCCATATAGCCAACCCCAAATTTTTGGGATAAAGGCTTAGTTGAGTTGAGTTAAGTTATAAATGAATAAATAAACACGAGGGATTTTGCATTTGTTGTGCTAATTAGGCGTTATTGTCAGCAGAAACATAAGGCCATGTTACAAAGTTGTAATTGAATAAGATCGATATTTACTGCCATCTATTTTCACTGTGCAGGCACTGGATAGTAGCATAATAACTAGCTGGTGATCCTGTAACATCAAATTCTCCAATTTGACTTAGATCAACTTTCCCAAGCATCTAGAGCTGCTATCACGGTGTTTAGCTTTAAGGACTACCTGCTGTGCTATGGTGCCAATTATCTCATTAGCAAGTTTCAAGCTAAGACTCGTATAGCTTCCAGCAGTGTCTTGAGTTCGACAATCCTCATTCCAATCATTCAATCACTTGAAAAAAATCTATAGCCTGTCAACAAATTAACATTATGACGGTGATGCCACCCTGAGTTCGATAGAGAATTTCACCTTAATACCAATGCAAAAAAGAATATTTTTCTTCGCAAACATTTATTGTAGAAAAACTATTGTATATATAAAATAGGCTTAATGACAATAAAAATCATCAACTTATTCCATTTTTTCAATTGTATATCCTTCTAGTTATATCAATTCAGATAACAAGCTTTAATCACTATTACAATCATATCCTTAGATGCCTGTCTAAATCTACCATTAATTTATTAACATGGACGCTAAGCAGGAGTTGTAAGTGATTAGTGTGCTGAGAACAAGCCAATCTGATATGAACTCCACATCTAGCCATGGAAATTCCAAGGGACCATGCCGCTCCTTCCAGAAGGGCTCTCTGACGCTATGCATGTGGTGGAAAAGGTGGAGGAGATAATCTTCTGCCAATTTAAATTTATTACATTTGATTTGCTTTCATAGTAATTTGCACTTAAGTGAAAGTTTTTTTGCTTTTGCAGGAATGTCTTGGAAAGGAGAAGTATTGTATTGTTGTGTCTGATGCCACATTTTTAGCATAGGAACCTCAAGGAATTAACAATAGGCTAGCTGTCCAAGCTCTTTGCTCAAAAGCCAATTAAGGAAATACCATCAAATTAAATAAATTGTTATATTTAACCAATTTTTTAATTAAATTGTTTCGATGAATAATTAGACTTGTCAATTTATAAAAACAATGGACTATTAAAAGATGATCCATGATACCAGAAGATTGCAGTGATAAACTGATTTTTTTTTTTTTATCAGGAAAAGGGCAAAAATGATGATGGGTTTGCTGAAGATTATGCCAAAGAAGAATGTTATATCAAAGTTTCTGAAAGATGAAAAAAATAGATCATTTATTATCACTATTATTGTTGATAAGAACATCACCACTTTCCCCATTATCATTGTAGCACATCACAGGTACTTCATCTTACTTCTTCACCTTCAATACTACACACTTTTAGCCAATCTCCTAATAATTAAATTTATATAAAATTTTTAATTTAAACTTTATTTTAATTTGTGTATGTGACTCTTTATAAAGAAATATAAAAAGAAGATGTCCAAAAGAATAGTTTTCCCAATATTGTTTTATTCCTGAGAATTTTATATTCCTCTCTAAGAAAAGCATGAGCTGAGTTCCATAAGATTCATGGATCCAGAGACAATTACAACACATGCCCACCATCGTGCTTGTCAATTTACTATCTATCTAAATGGAATCCTACTAATGGACTTATGAATACACTTCCAAAAGATTCATCATACTACAAAGTTCGTTCTATCTCTTAGGCTTCATTACAATCCTCAACGTGCCGTTTTGCAAATGACATTTCTTTGAGAGAGCAAATAAATAAAATAAGCGAAAAATATACTAAGAATAAATTGAAATTTTATCAAAATACCAAACCAGCAACTACAAGTAAAGTCAAGGTCAGACCAAACTACATCACTGTATCAATGTTGGATTTGATTATTTATACATAAAGCCCTGAAAGAAAATAGAAAAGAGGAACAATTGCAGTTAAAATCATTGTCGAGCTTTGCAGCAACAGCTTTATTGCCTGCCACACATTTGCTGCATACTGAAAGAGGCTTGATTCATCATGCCATTGAATGTAGTCCCAAAGAGGAGAAATTATTAGGTGCACCCGGTACAGATACACCTTCTCTCACAATCATGTGGGATCCACTTCCTATATAATAGGAAGGACCCACTTCCTGTGAGAGAAGGAGCACTATTTTTTAGTGCTCCTGGTGTATCTAATAATTAACCCCCAAGAGGAATTATTAGGTGCACCCGGTGCACATACACCTTCTCTCACAATCATGTGGGACCCACTTCCTATATAATAGGAAGGACCCACTTTCTGTGAGAGAGGGAGCACTATTTTTTAGTGCACCGGGTGCACCTAATAATTAGCCTCAAAGTTGATGCAGAAATAGCAACAGCAACGACGTCATCACTCTTGCAAATTATGCCTACGTACAGACGTATGCGAGATTCTAAAGCAGCATGCATTATAAAGGTTTTGTTCACTATAAAAGAACAGGACGGAGAGGATGTGGACATGGATTTGTCTTCTTCTGCAAAGAAGAAAGAAAGCAAAGAAAAAAATGACAATGAAGAAAATCAGGGTCATCTTTTTGGAAGAGGTTTTCTATTATGATGATTGATATAGATGACTGAACGCTGTTTTCTACTCCATATGCTTCGCCTACGTACTATATTTTGTCACCCTCTCCTGCTCGTGACAGAAATTCGCCACACTCATCAACTAAAATCATCATTACAGGAGGCAACAATGTACAAAGAGAACCGTAAGAAACGAATGATGTCTCGTAATTTAAAAAATGTCATTGATTAGCATAGAGTTTCACTCTTCATAATGAAAATATAAATAGAAAACAAAATAATTAAATTTGAAAAAACTTGGTTTATTTTAAACTAGATCAATTTGAAATTGAATTAAAACTGAATCAAATCATCTATAAACTGAAATTCAAACCAAATCATCTATAAACTGAAATTCAAACCACTTCAAATCAGATTGAATCCATTCCCAAATCACCTTAGAATCAAAATCAATTGAAGCCACTTAGAGTCAGTTTGGTTTCATCCCTTTCTCAGCCCTAAACCTTCCGGGCATGTTATTGATGTCTCTAAGGGGAAACATAGGTCCACCTCTTTCCATCCAGAAATCAAGGAACTTCTCTTCAGCCCTATTACAATACTTTTCTCCATAGCTAAAGTCCTCCATTCCTTGTAAAACCAATATATTGGAATGCTTAGTTCTTTTTTTTTTTTTAAGAACTTTTCTTCCATACTATTGAAGAACTTATAAGTTGAAGTGGGTTTCAAGGCTCAACAGGTTTCCAATCCAAGCATCCAAAGAAAGATTGTACCTCAAATCAATGAATTTAAATTGTACAATGAAATTTCAAATGTAAATGAAATTATATATTTGATACCAAAAAATTTAAATATGAAATACAATAATTAAATTCTACATAATTTGCATTTGGAGTTAAATTTCATAAATAGATAATTTACCCCTCTCCCACTCTTATGCATAAATAAATAATTAAATATAGACCTTAATTTGCAAAATTAACAATTCGTGACTTAAAATTTTCCATTCAATCCAATTATCTTTCTCACCTCTCAATCCAAGGAGGCAAAAAAAAAAAGTCTTCTTTCTTTTCTACTAGCATTCTGGAAAATGGTGATCATTTTCAAGAAATCATCCCGTGACAGGATAACAAATTTAGAGATATCAATTCTTTTTTTTTTTTTTCTCCTTGTTTCCATCGATCCAAACACTACTAGGTAACTTTTTGGAGGAAAAAAAGGTTTAAAAAATAGATTTTTTTGTTACTGAAACAATAGGAAAAAGATACATAAATATAACTGATGTTGCCTGAAATTCTTGGGTCAGTGAATGGTCTTAGTGTTGAAAAGAGGTGAGGTCGGTAGCCTAGCAGGGCCATTTCGATGCTCAAGTCAGTAAATGCCAAAGAAATAGCAAATACTGAAAAGTAATAATATAATAGAATTGCATACCTTGGCAAGTGCAATGAGCCATATTTATACTTTTGAGTATGGTGCCTGTTATACCTTATCCAAGATTTGCCAACTCACATCCAATCATTTTCTTTCGTATATTACAAAAATTTCACCTACAATGTAGCAAAGAACAAAAATCATTTTCTAAATCACTTCCAACATCAACTTCATCTTCCAAAAGAGTTGCATCTTGTTCTTGAGGCATGTTTCCACTACTGAAATCATTGCTAGTAGTCATAACTTCATTTTTATCCCAACACCAAGATGCAAATTCATTAAATTTGATATTTCTGCTAATAATCACTTTCTCAGTTTGCTCATTGAACACTCTATAACCCTTTACATTGCTGCCATGTCTAAGAAACACTCCAATCTTTTAACCTTGTGATCAACTTACTCCTCTTAACATTAGGAACAAGTGTGTAACAAATACATCTAAACACTCTTAGATGATTGAACGCTGTTTTCTACTCCATATACTTCGCCTACGTACTATACTTTGTCACCCTCTCCTGCTCGTGACAGAAATTCGCCACACTCACCAACTAAAATCATCGTTATAGAAGGCAACAATGTGCAAAAAGAACCGTAAGAAATGAATGATGTCTCGTGATTTAAAAAATGTCATTGATTAGCATAGAGTTTCACTCTTCATAATGAAAATATAAATAGAAAATAAATAGTCAAATTTGAAAAAACTTGGTTTATTTTAAACTGGATCAATTTGAAATTGAATTAAAACTGAATCAAACCATCTATAAACTGAAATTCAAACCACTTCAAATCAGATTGAATCCATTCCCAAATCACCTTAGAATCAAAATCAATTGAAGCCACTTAGAGTCAGTTTGGTTTCATCCCTTTCTCGGCCCTGAACCTTCCGGGCATGTTATTGATGTCTCTAAGGAAACCTAGGTCCACCTCTTTCCATCCAGAAATCAAGGAACTTCTCTTCAGCCCTATTACAATACTTTTCTCCATAGCTAAAGTCCTCCATTCCTTGTAAAACCAATATATTAGAATGCTTAGTTCTTTTTCTTTTTTTTTAAGAACTTTTCACCATGCTATTGAAGAACTTATAAGTTGAATTGGATTTCAGGGCTCAGCAGGTTTCCAATCCAAGCATCCAAAGAAAGATTGTACCTCAAATCAATGAATTTAAAATGTATAATGAAATTTCATTTGTAAATGAAATTATATATTTGATACAAAAAAATTAAAATATGGAATACAATAATTAAAATCTACATAATTTACATTTGGAGTTAAATTTCATGCACAGATAATTTACCCCTCTCCCACTCTTATGCATAAATAAATAATTAAATATAGACCTTAATTTGCAAAATTAATAATTCGTGACTTAAAATTTTCCATTCAATCCAATTATCTTTCTCACATCTCAATCCAAGGAGGAAAAAAACAGTCTTCTTTCTTTTCTACTAGCATTCTCGAAAATGGTGATGAACTCATCTCGTGATAGGAAAACAAATTTAGAGATATCAATTCTTTTTTTTTTTTTCTCTTTGATCATTTTCAAGAACTCATCCCGTGATAGGATAACAAATTTAGAGATATCAATTCTATTTTTTTTTTCTCTTTGTTTCCTTCGATCCAAATACTACTGGGTAACTTTTTGGATGAAAAAAAAAACTCAAAATAATATTATTTTTTGTTAGTGAAACAACGTGAAGAAGATACACAAATACAACCGATATTGCCTAGAATTCCTGGGTCAGTGAATGGTCTTGGTGTTGAAAAGAGGTGAGGTCGGTGGTCTAAGCAGGGCCACTTTGACGATCAAGTAAACGCCAAAAAAGGAGTAAAGACTAAAAAGTAATAATATAATATAATTGCGTACCTTGGCAAGTGCAATGAGCCATATTTATAGTATTGAGTATGGTGCCTGTTTTGCCTTATTCTGGATTTGCCAACTCATATCCAATCATTTTCTTTCGTATATTACAGAAATTTCACCCGTACTGTAGTGACATTTTCAGTGAAAACCCAGCTCATTTTACCTGCGTGCATCCGACTTCTAAACTTCCCGAATACCTTGCCTTGTCTAAGCATCCTGCATTCCATCCAAACTTCTTGCTTCCTTTCTAAACATATTGCGTCTCGACTAAACACCTGTGTTTTATCCAAAAATACCATGTCCTAACTTAGCACCTTATGTCTTATCCAAAAATATTATGCCCTAACTAAGTGTCCTATGTCTTAATGAAATTTGAATCTAATTCGAATTTGATGATCCAAATACTTTTCCTTCTAGATCGAATTTTTATACGTACTATATCAACAACAATCTTATAAATTTTGCACAAAATTACTAATGATCTCAACTATGGCACAGAATTTTCCAAATTCAGCAACCCTTTATAGGAGTGAAGATGGCATGCTTAAGTTGAGGGCTCATTAAACCACTTAGAGTCAGTTGGTTTCATCCCTTTCTCAGCACTGAACCTTCCGGGCTTCATGCTATTGGTGTCTCTGAGGAGAAACGTAGGTTGACCTCTTTCCATCCAGAAATCGAGGAACTTCTCTTTCGCCCTGTTCCATTACTTTCCTCCATGGCTAAAGTTCTCCATTCCTTGTAAAACCAATATATTGGAATGCTTAGTTCTTTTCTTTTTTTTTAAGAACTTTTCACCCATACTATTGAAGAACTTATAAGTTGAAGTGGGTTTCAGGGCTCAGTAGGTTTCCAATCCAAGCATACAAAGAAAGATTGTACCTCAAATCAATGAATTTAAAATGTATAATGAAATTTCATTTGTAAATGAAATTATATATTTGATATAAAAAAATTAAAATATGAAATACAATAATTAAATTCTACATAATTTATATTTGGAGTTAAATTTTATACACAGATAATTTATCCCTTTCCCACTCTTATGCATAAATAAATAATTAAATATAGACCTTAATTTGCAAAATTAATAATTCGTGACTTAAAATTTTCCATTTAATCCAATTATCTTTCTCACCTCTCAATCCAAGGGGGGAAAAAAAAGTCTTCTTCCTTTTCTAGTAGCATTCTTGAAAATGGTGATCATTTTCAAGAACTCATCCCATGACAGGATAACAAATTTAGAGATATCAATTCTTTTTTCTTTTTTTTCCTCTTTGTTTCCATCGATCCAAACACTACTAGGTAACTTCTTGGAGGAAAAAAAAGGTTTAAAAAATAGATTTTTTTGTTATTGAAACAATGGGAAAAAGATACATAAATACAACTGATGTTGCCTGAAATTCTTGGGTTAGTGAATGGTCTTAGTGTTGAAAAGAGGTGAGGTTGGTAGCCTAAGCAGGGCCATTTTGATGCTCAAGTCAGTAAATGCCAAAGAAATAGCAAATACTAAAAAGTAATAATATAATAGAATCACATACCTTGGAAAGTGCAATGAGCCATATTTATAGTATTGAGTATGGTGCCTGTTCTACCTTATTCAAGATTTGCCAACTCATATCCAATCATTTTCTTTCGTATATTACAGAAATTTCACCTACAATGTAGCTACATTTTCAGCAAAAACCCAACTTATCCAATTAGCATGCATCCACTTCTAAACTTCCCAAACACTTCGCCTTGTCTGAGCATCCTGCATTCCATCTAAACTTCTTGCTTCCTGTCAGAACATATTATGTCTCAACCAAACACATTATATTTTATCCAAAAATACCATGTCCTGATTGAGCACCTTATGTCTTATCCGAACATATTATGCCCTAACTAAGCATCCTATGTCTTAATGAAATTTGAATCTAATTCGAATTTGAAGATCCAAATCATTTTCCTTCTGGATCGAATTTTTATTCGTACTATATCAACAAAAATCTTATAAATTTTGCAAAAAATTACTAATGATCTTAACTATGGCACAGAATTTTCGAAATTCAGCAACCCTTTATAGGAGTGAAGATGGCATGCTTAAGTTGAGGGCTCATTAAACTCATCTCTGCAGTCCTTATCTTCATTACAAGCATACCCATTTCTTTAACATTAGCTTTTTTCTTGTTTTACTTATTTTTCTTTTAATTTCTCGCATTTTCTAACAAGTTGAATAGAAAAAGAATTCGAGTTAGTAGAAGATTGACGAGGCATTAGCTTTTTTTTTTGCTGAAATAACATTGTTTCTTCTAGTTGACCTGATTCAAATGCATAGAATCTGAATTTTTTGTATTTCCTTGTAAGTTCAAGGCACAGGGTGGAAAAACCCATATAGCAATCTTTGAAGATTTGGCATTTTCAGTTGCTTGATTTGTCCCAGCTAGTGGGGTCTTGAATAACTATTGTATGGCATTTCCCTGCAAAGCAATGACTTCATATGTTTATTTTCAATGGACTTATATTTGCTTTAACTTATTGACAAGTTTTTCTTAAGCTCCATTCAGTATCATCGAGGAACCAACTTCGGACGCAACTCAGGAGGTCCATATATAACCGCATCATATGATTATAAGGTTCCAATTGATGAATTTGGTAATTCACAATTAAATCTATGTTGACATATACTTTAAACCTTGATTGATGTATTGCCTGCAAAAAATATCAAATATTGCCATTAACAATGTCATGGTATAAAAGGTTAAGACTTGCAGGGAATTTGAATCAACCAAAGTGGGGGCATACCAAGCAACTCCATGCATCTATCAAATTGGGAAAGAAAATTATTATCAATTGCCGATTACTTTATTGTTTGGATTGAAAATCCTACAACCTCCTGTTCTGGAGGATCTTTTATTGACTGATGTTTTAAGGTTTTTTGATTCCTTATACATGCTTATTTTTCTCAAATCAGTCCTTCAAGTAGATGGGGGATGTGAGGAAGATGTTAGTCATAGGATTAAAATCGGATGGTTGAAGTGGAGACGTGCCACGGGAGTTTTATGTGATCGTAAGATTCCCAATAAGTTGAAAGGAAAATTTTACCGTACAGCCATACGGCCGGCTATGTTATATGGTAGTGAGTGTTGGGCACTGAAAGAGTCGTATGCGTCTAAGATAAGAGTTGCAGAGATGAGAATGTTAAGGTGGATGAGTGGCCATACTAGACTAGATAAAGTCCGTAAAGAGAGCATTAGAGAAAAGATAGGAGTGGTGTCAATTGAAGATAAGTTGAGAGAAGGGAGATTGAGGTGGTTTGGTCATGTGAAGCGTAGAAATACGGAGGCTCTAGTTAGACAAGTAGAGCACATTAGGTTAGAGGATAGAAAGAAAAAAAGGGGTAGACCTAAATCAATTGGAGGAGAGTAGTACAACATGACCTAGAAGCATTACACATTTCTGAGGATTTAACCCAAAATCGTTTAGAGTGGAGAAAGCGAATCCATATAGCCAACCCCAAATTTTTGGGATAAAGGCTTAGTTGAGTTGAGTTAAGTTATAAATGAATAAATAAACACGAGGGATTTTGCATTTGTTGTGCTAATTAGGCGTTATTGTCAGCAGAAACATAAGGCCATGTTACAAAGTTGTAATTGAATAAGATCGATATTTACTGCCATCTATTTTCACTGTGCAGGCACTGGATAGTAGCATAATAACTAGCTGGTGATCCTGTAACATCAAATTCTCCAATTTGACTTAGATCAACTTTCCCAAGCATCTAGAGCTGCTATCACGGTGTTTAGCTTTAAGGACTACCTGCTGTGCTATGGTGCCAATTATCTCATTAGCAAGTTTCAAGCTAAGACTCGTATAGCTTCCAGCAGTGTCTTGAGTTCGACAATCCTCATTCCAATCATTCAATCACTTGAAAAAAATCTATAGCCTGTCAACAAATTAACATTATGACGGTGATGCCACCCTGAGTTCGATAGAGAATTTCACCTTAATACCAATGCAAAAAAGAATATTTTTCTTCGCAAACATTTATTGTAGAAAAACTATTGTATATATAAAATAGGCTTAATGACAATAAAAATCATCAACTTATTCCATTTTTTCAATTGTATATCCTTCTAGTTATATCAATTCAGATAACAAGCTTTAATCACTATTACAATCATATCCTTAGATGCCTGTCTAAATCTACCATTAATTTATTAACATGGACGCTAAGCAGGAGTTGTAAGTGATTAGTGTGCTGAGAACAAGCCAATCTTATATGAAATCCACATCTAGCAATGGAAATTCCAAGGTACAATGCCGCTCCTTCCAGAAGGGCTCTCTGACGCTATGCATGTGGTGGAAAAGGTGGAGGAGATAATCTTCTGCCAATTTAAATTTATTACATTTGATTTGCTTTCATAGTAATTTGCACTTAAGTGAAAGTTTTTTTGCTTTTGCAGGAATGTCTTGGAAAGGAGAAGTATTGTATTGTTGTGTCTGATGCCACATTTTTAGCATAGGAACCTCAAGGAATTAACAATAGGCTAGCTGTCCAAGCTCTTTGCTCAAAAGCCAATTAAGGAAATACCATCAAATTAAATAAATTGTTATATTTAACCAATTTTTTAATTAAATTGTTTCGATGAATAATTAGACTTGTCAATTTATAAAAACAATGGACTATTAAAAGATGATCCATGATACGTAAGATTGCGTGATAAACCGATTTTTTTTTTTATCAGGAAAAGTGCAAAAATGATGATGGGTTTGCTGAAGATTATGCCAAAGAAGAATGTTATATCAAAGTTTCTGAAAGATGAAAAAAATAGATCATTTATTATCACTATTATTGTTGATAAGAACATCACCACTTTCCCCATTATCATTGTAGCACATCACAGGTACTTCATCTTACTTCTTCACCTTCAATACTACACACTTTTAGCCAATCTCCTAATAATTAAATTTATATAAAATTTTTAATTTAAACTTTATTTTAATTTGTGTATGTGACTCTTTATAAAGAAATATAAAAAGAAGATGTCCAAAAGAATAGTTTTCCCAATATTGTTTTATTCCTGAGAATTTTATATTCCTCTCTAAGAAAAGCATGAGCTGAGTTCCATAAGATTCATGGATCCAGAGACAATTACAACACATGCCCACCATCGTGCTTGTCAATTTACTATCTATCTAAATGGAATCCTACTAATGGACTTATGAATACACTTCCAAAAGATTCATCATACTACAAAGTTCGTTCTATCTCTTAGGCTTCATTACAATCCTCAACGTGCCGTTTTGCAAATGACATTTCTTTGAGAGAGCAAATAAATAAAATAAGCGAAAAATATACTAAGAATAAATTGAAATTTTATCAAAATACCAAACCAGCAACTACAAGTAAAGTCAAGGTCAGACCAAACTACATCACTGTATCAATGTTGGATTTGATTATTTATACATAAAGCCCTGAAAGAAAATAGAAAAGAGGAACAATTGCAGTTAAAATCATTGTCGAGCTTTGCAGCAACAGCTTTATTGCCTGCCACACATTTGCTGCATACTGAAAGAGGCTTGATTCATCATGCCATTGAATGTAGTCCCAAAGAGGAGAAATTATTAGGTGCACCCGGTACAGATACACCTTCTCTCACAATCATGTGGGATCCACTTCCTATATAATAGGAAGGACCCACTTCCTGTGAGAGAAGGAGCACTATTTTTTAGTGCTCCTGGTGTATCTAATAATTAACCCCCAAAGAGGCTCAACCCATAATTCATTGCACGAGCAGCATAATAAGGTGCTACATATCCTTCCATCCCCACCTGCACACCAGCCCAATATGGATTATATGCATAAGAGCCAACAGGCATCAAAAAGCTGTGAGAGTCATCTTCAGAATTTTTTATTCCTCTCTTTTTCTTTCCTCCCTTGCTGAAAACCAATTTTTGCTGAACTTCATCCTCAGCCACATTCCTATTCTTTCCTCCATCGCTAGAAACCACCTCTCGCTGCACATCTTCCTCAATCACCAGAACACTTCCTTGTGATGCTGTATCCTTCATTCTCGTTGACCCAATAGTGGCTTCAGATACATCAGCTGCTCTTGTAGTTCTAGCTTTTTTAGCAATCTGGTATGGATCATCAAGAAGCTTCCTTTTATTTGCCTCGCCTTCTATATTATAAAGTGTTGTCTTCTTCGATTCCTGAAATGATCCTGCAGGTAGTTTTGTTGTAGAAATCTGAGGTTGCGAACAGTGAGCCGATTCCACATCCATAACTCGAAAACAGTTGCTTTTGGCATTTTCACCGCTACTGCTATTACCACAACTAGACTTCACAAAGCAATTAATTGTATATCAAAGTGTCATGTTTGGAATCAGAGAATCAGCAAGGACGTTTGCTGCTCCACATTCACATTTCAACTTAGAGATGATTAGATGGTCTCTAATACATTTATCACAAAAGCTCTTGAAACAGCATTTGCTAGTCAATACAGCATCTTTCATTATTTGCTTGCACAGGGGGCAGAGGAGTTCTGGTGGAAGATCACTAACAGACCAGGATCTCTTTGAAGGGAAGCAGCCAAAAATTTCCTTCCTAAAAGCATCATCATTAGGCTGCAAAACAGCAGTTTCACCACTTGACAAAACATAAAAGCCATCTGCGTTTGGCACCAGCATCGACTTGGGAATACCAGTAGGAGGCCTTACTCTTTTGAAATTATAATTTGGATCTCCATTTGTTGGGCAATACTGAATAAAATGTCCCGGCACCTTACACCTGTGACATATATAACCTTCTGGAGGTGTTTTCTTCCGCAATCCACCAAAACTATGGCCATCCATTCTTCCGCAACCCCTAAGATTCACGCCTTGGGTCCTAGAACTCACACCAATAGAACCTTCAAGCTGCCAGTCCAAGGCTGGAGTATTGACTAAAGCCTTAATCTTGCTGTCCTCATCAGATTCCATATCTACACTTGTCATGCTAGACTGAGCTGGCTTCATTCTGGGAATCACAAACACATTGTCCCCAAACCCATCATCATATCCAAAACTTGCGTCTCCACTGCATTTTGTTGAGGACAAACTCATAATAGTACTTGCAGACACAGAACTAACACCAGTATTTACGTGGGTGCTTCTGGATGAAGCAATAACAACAGTTTCAGTATTGGATGAACCAGTGCGATAAGAGGAACTAAGTGGCTGTTGCTTTTCAATAACAACAATAGTTGCAGTGTCTACGGGCTTGCCACGCCTCGTTCCAGGAATACGGCGAATCAAGACACGAGTATTGTTAGGAATCAACATATCATCAACATAACAATCATTGGTCTGGGCATTAATGACCACAAGGTCCAAATCAGTACCAAAACATAGACCATTAGAATGAGACTTCATATTAGATTTATACTTATATTCAAAAATTTTCCTTTTCAAAGCATCAACAGAAATAACAGAGCCATCCACAGAGATGGAATCATACTCTTTGGCACTGAAAAATTTAAAATATATCGGCATCGAGTTAAATAGTAACGAACGTATACAAACTTTAATATGAGAGAGAGAAATTGCTATTTCACTCGCATACAAGAGGATCAAAAAGTATAATCAACATGCGATCGAATTGTGAATTGCCCAGTGAAATAGAAATTTTTGTACGCCAATCTGCAGGCATAGCCATAGACGCGTAATTGCTTGAGGTGCACGCATAGCCACAGACGCGTAGGAAGTTTTGTTAATATTTAATTAATCCCTAATCTAATAGGATGAGTTTAGATAGTATATAATTAAATTTAGGATGAGCTTATGCTTAAAATTTAATATTTATGATAGATTTAAATTTTATCATGATAGATATATAGATTTAAATTTTACATGTTAGATATATGTTATTCAAATTCGTTTATATAAATATTTAATTAAATATAAAATATATATTTTTATAATAATATTTATATATTTTATTTTATATAAGATGAAATTAAAATATTTTATAGAATTATTAAATTTTTAGAATATGAATTATTAATAAAAATATTTTTTATGTAGATTTTTAATTAAAAAATATAAAATTAAATGGGTTCTAATATTTTTCGGGTAATAATAATCGAGTTCGAACGGATTTGAATAGTTGAGAATAAATTTTAATTAGGTTTGAGACGGGTTCAAGTTTTGAAAATATTAATCGAATTTGAGTTTAGGTAGAGTGTCTTACCCATTGCCATCCCTAAACTTGGCTTCTATTTATTTAAATCTTTAGGGATTTTGTTTCTTTGTTTTTTAAGGATATTTTAGAAATATTTTTTTTATAAATATCAAACATTTTAAATAATTTAAATTATTTTTATCTCAAATATTTTCATCTCTCTTAGGGCCTGTTTGGATTAACTGTTGAATACAATTGATAGTCACATTGGTGATAGTCATTCTTGTTAGGTGATAGCTAATAACTGATAGCTGATGATAGCTGTTTTATATTAAGTGTTTGGTAAAATTATATTTAGCTGTTGCTGTTAATATGTGAAATGACTAATAAGGGTATATATCATATAATTTATTTTATTATTTAAATAAATATAAAATTATAAATTTATTACATTATATTATTTATTTTATTATTAAATTAAATATATAATTATTAATCTTTTATATTATATCATTTATTTTATTATTGAAATAAGAAAATAATTATTTTTTAAGTTAATTAAATAATTTTAAAAATATAGATAAAATAATAAAATAATTATTATTATTATTAATAGAAAATTTTATAATTAATTTTAAATTTTTTGATATAAATAAATATTTTATATTTTATGTTATTAATAAAAAATATTTTAACAAAGTTGAAATACCTTAATCAAAATATTAAAATTACAAATAAAAAAATAAAAATATTAATAATATTAATTTTTAAGTTAAATAAAAAAGGATAATATGGTGAAAATAAAAAATAAAATCAGATCATTATCACCGGTGATGAAAATAAATTTCTAAAAATAGAGCTGATACAAACTGTAGCTGGTGGGTATCATATCAGTTGCCCATCAGCTATCAGCTCTATTTTTTTAAACTTACCAAACACCACAATTTACCTGTTTGGGTGTCCATCAATTATCAGCTGCACCCAAAAGGTAAATCAAACACCCCCTTAATTTTCAAATCTATGATTTTTCTCCCATTTCTCACCTTTCTAATATTTTCATCTCTATAATTTTCCAGTCTCTCAAATTTTTATCTATCTCAATATTCATTTTCCTAAAAAACTAATTAATTTTCTTCTATTATCTATAATTTTTAATTTTCACAATAAAAATGCAAAGCGAAAATAAGGAAAATTAGAGAAACTCAATCTTCCTTCAATTCTAATTTTAGACCACTTTTCGATAATCTTGATAAATTATTCAAATAGTCATCTTTTCATATATGGTTGATGGTTGAGAACTCGTGGTTCTCTATGTGCTTAACGTGGGAGAAGATTATAGATTCGGTGGGTTGGGTCAAGGGGCTAGGCCTTGTTTTGGGTAGGGGTTATTTTATTCTAATTCTGGCTGTAAGCCTTTATCTGTGTTTCTAGCCCATTGGGTGTTTAATGCAATGAAATATGCATAAGAAAGAAAAAAAGAAAATTAAGTGATGAGTCATTCTATCCAATCCAGAATTAGAGCTCTCGCGTCAAAGTTGGAGGAATTATTAGGTGCACCCGGTGCACATACACCTTCTCTCACAATCATGTGGGATCCACTTCCTATATAATAGGAAGGACCCACTTTCTGTGAGAGAGTGAGCACTATTTTTTAGTACACGTGCACCTAATAATTAGCCTCAAAGTTGATGCAGAAATAGCAACAGCAACGACGTCATCACTCTTGCAAATTATGCCTACGTACAGACGTATGCGAGATTCTAAAGCAGCATGCATTATAAAGGTTTTGTTCACTATAAAAGAACAGGACGGAGAGGATGTGGACATGGATTTGTCTTCTTCTGCAAAGAAGAAAGAAAGCAAAGAAAAAAATGACAATGAAGAAAATCAGGGTCATCTTTTTGGAAGAGGTTTTCTATTATGATGATTGATATAGATGACTGAACGCTGTTTTCTACTCCATATGCTTCGCCTACGTACTATATTTTGTCACCCTCTCCTGCTCGTGACAGAAATTCGCCACACTCATCAACTAAAATCATCATTACAGGAGGCAACAATGTACAAAGAGAACCGTAAGAAACGAATGATGTCTCGTAATTTAAAAAATGTCATTGATTAGCATAGAGTTTCACTCTTCATAATGAAAATATAAATAGAAAACAAAATAATTAAATTTGAAAAAACTTGGTTTATTTTAAACTAGATCAATTTGAAATTGAATTAAAACTGAATCAAATCATCTATAAACTGAAATTCAAACCAAATCATCTATAAACTGAAATTCAAACCACTTCAAATCAGATTGAATCCATTCCCAAATCACCTTAGAATCAAAATCAATTGAAGCCACTTAGAGTCAGTTTGGTTTCATCCCTTTCTCAGCCCTAAACCTTCCGGGCATGTTATTGATGTCTCTAAGGGGAAACATAGGTCCACCTCTTTCCATCCAGAAATCAAGGAACTTCTCTTCAGCCCTATTACAATACTTTTCTCCATAGCTAAAGTCCTCCATTCCTTGTAAAACCAATATATTGGAATGCTTAGTTCTTTTTTTTTTTTTTTAAGAACTTTTCTTCCATACTATTGAAGAACTTATAAGTTGAAGTGGGTTTCAAGGCTCAACAGGTTTCCAATCCAAGCATCCAAAGAAAGATTGTACCTCAAATCAATGAATTTAAATTGTACAATGAAATTTCAAATGTAAATGAAATTATATATTTGATACCAAAAAATTTAAATATGAAATACAATAATTAAATTCTACATAATTTGCATTTGGAGTTAAATTTCATAAATAGATAATTTACCCCTCTCCCACTCTTATGCATAAATAAATAATTAAATATAGACCTTAATTTGCAAAATTAACAATTCGTGACTTAAAATTTTCCATTCAATCCAATTATCTTTCTCACCTCTCAATCCAAGGAGGCAAAAAAAAAAAGTCTTCTTTCTTTTCTACTAGCATTCTGGAAAATGGTGATCATTTTCAAGAAATCATCCCGTGACAGGATAACAAATTTAGAGATATCAATTCTTTTTTTTTTTTTTCTCCTTGTTTCCATCGATCCAAACACTACTAGGTAACTTTTTGGAGGAAAAAAAGGTTTAAAAAATAGATTTTTTTGTTACTGAAACAATAGGAAAAAGATACATAAATATAACTGATGTTGCCTGAAATTCTTGGGTCAGTGAATGGTCTTAGTGTTGAAAAGAGGTGAGGTCGGTAGCCTAGCAGGGCCATTTCGATGCTCAAGTCAGTAAATGCCAAAGAAATAGCAAATACTGAAAAGTAATAATATAATAGAATTGCATACCTTGGCAAGTGCAATGAGCCATATTTATACTTTTGAGTATGGTGCCTGTTATACCTTATCCAAGATTTGCCAACTCACATCCAATCATTTTCTTTCGTATATTACAAAAATTTCACCTACAATGTAGCAAAGAACAAAAATCATTTTCTAAATCACTTCCAACATCAACTTCATCTTCCAAAAGAGTTGCATCTTGTTCTTGAGGCATGTTTCCACTACTGAAATCATTGCTAGTAGTCATAACTTCATTTTTATCCCAACACCAAGATGCAAATTCATTAAATTTGATATTTCTGCTAATAATCACTTTCTCAGTTTGCTCATTGAACACTCTATAACCCTTTACATTGCTGCCATGTCTAAGAAACACTCCAATCTTTTAACCTTGTGATCAACTTACTCCTCTTAACATTAGGAACAAGTGTGTAACAAATACATCTAAACACTCTTAGATGATTGAACGCTGTTTTCTACTCCATATACTTCGCCTACGTACTATACTTTGTCACCCTCTCCTGCTCGTGACAGAAATTCGCCACACTCACCAACTAAAATCATCGTTATAGAAGGCAACAATGTGCAAAAAGAACCGTAAGAAATGAATGATGTCTCGTGATTTAAAAAATGTCATTGATTAGCATAGAGTTTCACTCTTCATAATGAAAATATAAATAGAAAATAAATAGTCAAATTTGAAAAAACTTGGTTTATTTTAAACTGGATCAATTTGAAATTGAATTAAAACTGAATCAAACCATCTATAAACTGAAATTCAAACCACTTCAAATCAGATTGAATCCATTCCCAAATCACCTTAGAATCAAAATCAATTGAAGCCACTTAGAGTCAGTTTGGTTTCATCCCTTTCTCGGCCCTGAACCTTCCGGGCATGTTATTGATGTCTCTAAGGGGAAACATAGGTCCACCTCTTTCCATCCAGAAATCAAGGAACTTCTCTTCAGCCCTATTACAATACTTTTCTCCATAGCTAAAGTCCTCCATTCCTTGTAAAACCAATATATTAGAATGCTTAGTTCTTTTTCTTTTTTTTTAAGAACTTTTCACCATGCTATTGAAGAACTTATAAGTTGAATTGGATTTCAGGGCTCAGCAGGTTTCCAATCCAAGCATCCAAAGAAAGATTGTACCTCAAATCAATGAATTTAAAATGTATAATGAAATTTCATTTGTAAATGAAATTATATATTTGATACAAAAAAATTAAAATATGGAATACAATAATTAAAATCTACATAATTTACATTTGGAGTTAAATTTCATGCACAGATAATTTACCCCTCTCCCACTCTTATGCATAAATAAATAATTAAATATAGACCTTAATTTGCAAAATTAATAATTCGTGACTTAAAATTTTCCATTCAATCCAATTATCTTTCTCACATCTCAATCCAAGGAGGAAAAAAACAGTCTTCTTTCTTTTCTACTAGCATTCTCGAAAATGGTGATGAACTCATCTCGTGATAGGAAAACAAATTTAGAGATATCAATTCTTTTTTTTTTTTTCTCTTTGATCATTTTCAAGAACTCATCCCGTGATAGGATAACAAATTTAGAGATATCAATTCTATTTTTTTTTTCTCTTTGTTTCCTTCGATCCAAATACTACTGGGTAACTTTTTGGATGAAAAAAAAAACTCAAAATAATATTATTTTTTGTTAGTGAAACAACGTGAAGAAGATACACAAATACAACCGATATTGCCTAGAATTCCTGGGTCAGTGAATGGTCTTGGTGTTGAAAAGAGGTGAGGTCGGTGGTCTAAGCAGGGCCACTTTGACGATCAAGTAAACGCCAAAAAAGGAGTAAAGACTAAAAAGTAATAATATAATATAATTGCGTACCTTGGCAAGTGCAATGAGCCATATTTATAGTATTGAGTATGGTGCCTGTTTTGCCTTATTCTGGATTTGCCAACTCATATCCAATCATTTTCTTTCGTATATTACGTAAATTTCACCCGTCTTGTAGTGACATTTTCGGTGAAAACCAGCTCATTTTACTGCGTGCATCCGACTTCTAAACTTCCAGAATACCTTTCCTTGAATAAGCATCCTGCATTCAATCCAAACTTCTTGCTTCCTTTCTAAACATATTGCGTCTCGACTAAACACATGTTTTATCCAAAAATACCATGTCCTAACTTAGCACCTTATGTCTTATCCAAAAATATTATGCCCTAACTAAGTGTCCTATGTCTTAATGAAATTTGAATCTAATTCGAATTTGATGATCCAAATACTTTTCCTTCTAGATCGAATTTTTATACGTACTATATCAACAACAATCTTATAAATTTTGCACAAAATTACTAATGATCTCAACTATGGCACAGAATTTTCCAAATTCAGCAACCCTTTATAGGAGTGAAGATGGCATGCTTAAGTTGAGGGCTCATTAAACCACTTAGAGTCAGTTGGTTTCATCCCTTTCTCAGCACTGAACCTTCCGGGCTTCATGCTATTGGTGTCTCTGAGGAGAAACGTAGGTTGACCTCTTTCCATCCAGAAATCGAGGAACTTCTCTTTCGCCCTGTTCCATTACTTTCCTCCATGGCTAAAGTTCTCCATTCCTTGTAAAACCAATATATTGGAATGCTTAGTTCTTTTCTTTTTTTTTAAGAACTTTTCACCCATACTATTGAAGAACTTATAAGTTGAAGTGGGTTTGTGGCTCAGAGGTTTACAATCCAAGCATACAAAGAAAGATTGTACCTCAAATCAATGAATTTAAAATGTATAATGAAATTTCATTTGTAAATGAAATTATATATTTGATATAAAAAAATTAAAATATGAAATACAATAATTAAATTCTACATAATTTATATTTGGAGTTAAATTTTATACACAGATAATTTATCCCTTTCCCACTCTTATGCATAAATAAATAATTAAATATAGACCTTAATTTGCAAAATTAATAATTCGTGACTTAAAATTTTCCATTTAATCCAATTATCTTTCTCACCTCTCAATCCAAGGGGGGAAAAAAAAGTCTTCTTCCTTTTCTAGTAGCATTCTTGAAAATGGTGATCATTTTCAAGAACTCATCCCATGACAGGATAACAAATTTAGAGATATCAATTCTTTTTTCTTTTTTTTCCTCTTTGTTTCCATCGATCCAAACACTACTAGGTAACTTCTTGGAGGAAAAAAAAGGTTTAAAAAATAGATTTTTTTGTTATTGAAACAATGGGAAAAAGATACATAAATACAACTGATGTTGCCTGAAATTCTTGGGTTAGTGAATGGTCTTAGTGTTGAAAAGAGGTGAGGTTGGTAGCCTAAGCAGGGCCATTTTGATGCTCAAGTCAGTAAATGCCAAAGAAATAGCAAATACTAAAAAGTAATAATATAATAGAATCACATACCTTGGAAAGTGCAATGAGCCATATTTATAGTATTGAGTATGGTGCCTGTTCTACCTTATTCAAGATTTGCCAACTCATATCCAATCATTTTCTTTCGTATATTACAGAAATTTCACCTACAATGTAGCTACATTTTCAGCAAAAACCCAACTTATCCAATTAGCATGCATCCACTTCTAAACTTCCCAAACACTTCGCCTTGTCTGAGCATCCTGCATTCCATCTAAACTTCTTGCTTCCTGTCAGAACATATTATGTCTCAACCAAACACATTATATTTTATCCAAAAATACCATGTCCTGATTGAGCACCTTATGTCTTATCCGAACATATTATGCCCTAACTAAGCATCCTATGTCTTAATGAAATTTGAATCTAATTCGAATTTGAAGATCCAAATCATTTTCCTTCTGGATCGAATTTTTATTCGTACTATATCAACAAAAATCTTATAAATTTTGCAAAAAATTACTAATGATCTTAACTATGGCACAGAATTTTCGAAATTCAGCAACCCTTTATAGGAGTGAAGATGGCATGCTTAAGTTGAGGGCTCATTAAACTCATCTCTGCAGTCCTTATCTTCATTACAAGCATACCCATTTCTTTAACATTAGCTTTTTTCTTGTTTTACTTATTTTTCTTTTAATTTCTCGCATTTTCTAACAAGTTGAATAGAAAAAGAATTCGAGTTAGTAGAAGATTGACGAGGCATTAGCTTTTTTTTTTGCTGAAATAACATTGTTTCTTCTAGTTGACCTGATTCAAATGCATAGAATCTGAATTTTTTGTATTTCCTTGTAAGTTCAAGGCCTGGGGTGGGAAAAACCCATATAGCACTGCTGAAGATTTGGCATTTTCAGTTGCTTGATTTGTCCCAGCTAGTGGGGTCTTGAATAACTATTGTATGGCATTTCCCTGCAAAGCAATGACTTCATATGTTTATTTTCAATGGACTTATATTTGCTTTAACTTATTGACAAGTTTTTCTTAAGCTCCATTCAGTATCATCGAGGAACCAACTTCGGACGCAACTCAGGAGGTCCATATATAACCGCATCATATGATTATAAGGTTCCAATTGATGAATTTGGAAATTCACAATTAAATCTATGTTGACATATACTTTAAACCTTGATTGATGTATTGCCTGCAAAAAACATCAAATATTGCCATTAACAATGTCATGGCATAAAAGTTTAAGACTTTGAATCAACCAAAGTGGGGGCATACCAAGCAACTCCATGCATCTATCAATTTGGGAAAGAAAATTATTACCAATTGCCGATTGCATTATTGTTTGGATTGAAGATCCTGCATCCTCCTGTTCTGGAGGATCTTTTATTGACTGATGTTTTAAGGTTTTTTGATTCCTTATACATGCTTATTTTTCTCAAATATAAATGAATAAATAAACACAAGAGGGATTTTGCATTTGTTGTGCTAATTAGGCGTTATTGTCAGCAGAAACATATGGCCATGTTACAAAGTTGTAATTGAATAAAATCGATATTTACTGCCATCTATTTTCACTGTGCAGGCACTGGATAGCAGAATAATAACTAGCTGGTGATCCTGTGACATCAAATTCTCCAATTTGACTTAGATCAACTTTCCCCAAGCATCTAGAGTCGCTATCACGGTGTTTAGCTTTAAGGACTACCTGCTGTGCTATGGTGCCAATTATCTCATTAGCAAGTTTCAAGCTGAGACTCGTATAGCTTCCAGCAGTGTCCTGAGTTCGACAATCCTCATTCCAATCATTCAATCACTTGAAAAAAATCTATAGCCTGTCAACAAATTAACATTATGACGGTGATGCCACCCTGAGTTCGATAGAGAATTTCACCTTAATACCAATGCAAAAAAGAATATTTTTCTTCGCAAACATTTATTGTAGAAAAACTATTGTATATATCAAATAGGCTTAATGACAATAAAAATCATCAACTTATACCATTTTTTCAGTTGTATATCCTTCTAGTTTTATCAATTCAGATAACAAGCTTTAATCACTGTTACAATCATATCCTTAGATGCCCGTCTAAATCTACCATTAATTTATTAACATGGACGCTAAGCCGGAGTTGCAAGTGATTAGTGTGCTGAGAACAAGCCAATCTGATATGAACTCCACATCTAGCCATGGAAATTCCAAGGGACCATGCCGCTCCTTCCAGAAGGGCTCTCTGACGCTATGCACGTGGTGGAAAAAGTGGAGGAGATAATTTTCTGCCAAATTAAATTTATTACATTTGATCTGCTTGCATAGTAATTTGCACTTACGTGAAAGTTTTTTTGCTTTTGCAGAAATGTCTTAGGAAGGAGAAGTGTTATATTGTTGTGTCTGATGCCACATTTTTAGCACAGGAACCTCAAGGAATTAACAATAGGCTAGCTGTCCAAGCTCTTTGCTCAAAAGCCAATTAAGGAAATATCATCAAATTAAATAAATTGTTATATTTAACTAATTTTTTAATTAAATTGTTTCGATGAATAATTATACTTGTCAATTTATAAAAACAATGGACTATTAAAAGATGATCCATGATACCAGAAGATTGCAGTGATAAACTGATTTTTTTTTTTTAATCAAGAAAAGGGCAAAAATGATAATGGGTTTGCTGAAGATTATGCCAAAGAAGAATGTTATATCAAAGTTCCTGAAAGATGAAAAAAATAGATCATTTATTATCACCATTATTGTTGATAAGAACATCACCACTTTCCCCATTATCATTGTAGCACATGACAGGTACTTCCTCTTACTTCTTCACCTTCAACACTACACACTTTTTAGCCAATCTCCTAATAATTAAATTTATATAAAATTTTTAATTTAAACTTTATTTTAATTTTTGTATGTGACTCTTTATAATGAAATGTAAAAAGAAGATGTCCAAAAGAATAGTTTTCCCATTATTGTTTTATTCCTGAGAATTTTATATTCCTCTCTAAGAAAAGCACGAGCTGAGTTCCATAAGATTCATGGATTCAGAGACAATTACAACACATGCCCACCATCGTGCCTGTCAATTTACTATCTAAATGGAATCCTACTAATGGACTTATGAATACACTTCCAAAAGATTCATCAGACTACAAAGTTTGTTCTATCTCTTAGGCTTCATTACAATCCTCAACGTGCCCTTTTGCAAATGACATTTCTTTGAGAGAGCAAATAAATAAAATAAGCGAAAAATATACTAAGAAAAAATTGAAATTTTATTAAAATACCAAACCAGCAACTACAAGTAAAAGTCAAGGTCAGACCAAACTACATCACTGTATCAATGTTGGATTTGATTATTTATACATATAGCCCTGAAAGAAAATAGAAAAGAGGAACGATTGCAGTTAAAATCATTGTCGAGCTTTGCACCAACAGCTTCATTGCCTGCCACACATTTGCTGCATACTGAAAGAGGCTTGATTCATCTTGCCATTGAATGTAGTCCCAAAGAGGCTCAGCCCATAATTCATTGCACGAGCAGCATAATAAGGTGCTACGTATCGTTCCATCCCCACCTGCACACCAGCCCAATATGGATTATATGCATAAGAGCCAACAGGCATCAAAAAGCTGTGAGAGTCATCTTGAGAATTTTTTATTCCTCTCTTTTTCTTTCCTCCCTTGCTGAAAACCAATTTTTGCTGAACTTCATCCTCAGCCACATTCCTATTCTTTCCTCCACCGCTAGAAACCACCTCTTGCTGCACATCTTCCTCAACCACCAGAACACTTCCTTGTGATGCTGTATCCTTCATTCTCGTTGACCCAATAGTGGCTTCAGATACATCAGCTGCTCTTGTAGTTCTAGCTTTTTTAGCAATCTGGTATGGATCATCAAGAAGCTTCCTTTTATTTGCCTCGTCTTCTATATTATAAAGTGTTGTCTTCTTCGATTCCTGAAATGATCCTGCAGGTAGTTTTGTTGTAGAAATCTGAGGTTGCGAACAGTGAGCCGATTCCACATCCATAACTCGAAAACAGTTGCTTTTGGCATTTTCACCGCTACTGCTATTACCACAACTAGACTTCACAAAGCAATTAATTGTATCTCTAAGTGTCATGTTTGGAATCAGAGAATCAGCAAGGACGTTTGCTGCTCCACATACACATTTCAACTTAGAGATGATTAGATGGTCTCTAATACATTTATCACAAAAGCTCTTGAAACAGCATTTGCTAGTCAATGCAGCATCTTTCATTATTTGCTTGCACAGGGGGCAGAGGAGTTCTGGTGGAAGATCACTAACAGACCAGGATCTCTTTGAAGGGAAGCAGCCAAAAATTTCCTTCCTAAAAGCATCATCATTAGGCTGCAAAACAGCAGTTTCACCACTTGACAAAACATAAAAGCCATCTGCGTTTGGCACCAGCATCGACTTGGGAATACCAGTAGGAGGCCTTACTCTTTTGAAATTATAATTTGGATCTCCATTTGTTGGGCAATACTGAATAAAATGTCCCGGCACCTTACACCTGTGACATATATAACCTTCTGGAGGTGTTTTCTTCCGCAATCCACCAAAACTATGGCCATCCATTCTTCCGCAACCCCTACCATTCACGCCTTGGGTCCTAGAACCCACACCAATAGAACCTTCAAGCTGCCAGTCCAAGGCTGGAGTATTGACTAAAGCCTTAATCTTGCTGTCCTCATCAGATTCCACATCTACACTTGTCATGCTAGACTGAGCTGGCTTCATTCTAGGAATCACAAACACATCGTCCCCAAACCCATCATCATATCCAAAACTTGCGTCTCCACTGCATTTTTTTGAGGACAAACTCGTAATAGTACTTGCAGACACAGAACTAACACCAGTATTTACGGGGGTGCTTCTGGATGGAGCAGTAACAACAGTTTCAGTATTGGATGAACCAGTGCGATAAGAGGAACTAAGTGGCTGTTGCTTTTCAATAACAACAATAGTTGCAGTGTCTACGGGCTTGCCACTCCTCGTTCCAGGAATACGGCGAATCAAGACACGAGTATTGTTAGGAATCAACATATCATCAACATAACAATCATTGGTCTGGGCATTAATGACCACAAGGTCCAAATCAGTACCAAAACGTAGACCATTAGAATGAGACTTCATATTAGATTTATACCTATATTCAAAAATTTTCCTTTTCAAAGCATCAACAGAAATAACAGAGCCATCCACAGAGATGGAATCATACTCTTTGGGACTGAAAAATTTAAAATATATCGGCATCGAATTGAATAGTAACGAACGAATACAAACTTTAATATGAGAGAGAGAAATTGCTATTTCACTCGTATACAAGAGGATCAAAAAGTATAATCAACATGCAATCGAATTGTGAATTGCCCAGTGAAATAGAAATTTTTGTGTGCCAATCTGCAGGCATAGCCAGAGACGCGTAACTGCTTGAGGTGCAGGAATAGCCACAGACGCGTAGGAAGTTTTGTAAATATTTAATTAATCCTAATAGGATGAGTTTAGATAGAATATAATTAAATTTAGGATGAGCTTATGCTTAAAATTTAATATTTATGATAGATTTAAATTTTACATGTTAGATATATAGATTTAAATTTTACATGTTAGATATATGTTATCCAAATTCGTTTATATAAATATTTAATTAAATATAAAATATATATATTTATAATAATATTTATAAATTTTTATATATTTTATTTTATATAAGATGAAATTAAAATATTTTATAGAATTATTAAATTTTTAGAATATGAATTATTAATAAAAATATTTTTTATGTAGATTTTTAATTAAAAAATATAAAATTAAATGGGTTTTAATATTTTTCAGATAATAATAATCGAGTTCGGACGGATTCGAATAATTGAAAATAAATTTTAATTAGGTTTGAGACGGGTTCAAGTTTTAAAAATATTAATCGAATTTGAGTTTAGGTAGAGTGTCTTACCCATTGCCATTCCTAAACTTGGTGTCTATTTCTTTAAATCTTTAGGAATTTTTGTTTCTTTGTTTTTTAAAGATATTTTAGAAATATTTTTTTTTTATAAATATCAAACATTTTAAATAATTTAAATTATTTTTATCTCAAATATTTTCATCTCTCTTAATTTTCAAATCTAGGATTTTTCTCCCATTTCTCACCTTTCTAATATTTTCATCTCTATAATTTTCCAGTCTCTCAAATTTTTATCTATCTCAATATTCATTTTCTTAAAAAACTAATTAATTTTTTTCTATTATCTGTAATTTTTAATTTTCACAATAAAAATGCAAAGCGAAAATAAGAAAAATTAGAGAAACTAAATCTTCCTTTAATTCTAATTTTAGACCACTTATTGATAATCTTGATAAATTATTCAAATAGTCACCTTTTCATATATGGTTGATGGTTGAGAACTCGTGGTTCTCTATGTGCTTCAACGTAGGAGAAGATTATAGATTCGATGGGTGGGGTCAAGGGGCTAGGCCTTGTTTTGGGTAGGGGTTATTTTGTTCTTATTCTGGCTGTAAGCCTTTATCTGTGTATCTAGCCCATTGGGTGTTTAATGCAATGAAATATGCATGAGAAAGAAAAAAGAAAGTTAAGTGATGAGTCATTCTATCCAATCCAGAATCAGAGCTCTCGAATCAAAGTTGATGCAGAAATAGCAACAGCAACGACGTCATCACTCTTGCAAATTATGCCTACGTACAGATGTAAACGAGATTCTAAAGCAGCATGCATTATAAAGGTTTTGTTCACTATAAAAGAAGAGGACGGAGAGGATATGGAGATGGATTTGTCTTCTTCTGCAAAGAAGAAAGAAAGCAAAGAAAAAAATGACAATGAAGAAAATCAGGGTCATCTTTATGGAAGAGGTTTTCTATTATGATGATTGATATTGATGACTGAACGCTGTTTTCTACTCCATATGCTTCGCCTATGTACTATACTTTGTCACCCTCTCTTGCTCGTGACAGAAATTCGCCACACTCACCAACTAAAATCATCATTATAGAAGGCAATAATGTGCAAAAAGAACCGTCAGAAATGAATGATGTCTCGTGATTTAAAAAATGTCATTGATTAGCATAGAGTTTCACTCTTCATAATGAAAATATAAATAGAAAATAAAATAATCAAATTTGAAAAAACTTGGTTTATTTTAAACTGGATCAATTTGAAATTGAATTAACACTGAATCAAATCATCTATAAACTGAAATTCAAACCACTTCAAATCAGATTGAATCCATTCCCAAATCACCTTAGAATCAAAATCAATTGAAGCCACTTAGAGTCAGTTTGGTTTCATCCCTTTCTCAGCCCTGAACCTTCCGGGCTTCATGGTATTGGTGTCTCTGAGGAGAAACGTAGGTTGACCTCTTTCCATCCAGAAATCGAGGAACTTCTCTTTCGCCCTGTTCCATTACTTTTCTCCATGGCTAAAGTTCTCCATTCCTTGTAAAACCAATATATTGGAATGCTTAGTTCTTTTTTTTTTTTTAAGAACTTTTCACCCATACTATTGAAGAACTTATAAGTTGAAGTGGGTTTCAGGGCTCAGTAGGTTTCCAATCCAAGCATACAAAGAAAGATTGTACCTCAAATCAATGAATTTAAAATGTATAATGAAATTTCTTTTGTAAATGAAATTATATATTTGATATAAAAAAAATTAAAATATGAAATACAATAGTTAAATTCTACATAATTTATATTTGGAGTTAAATTTTATACACAGATAAGTTATCCCTTTCCCACTCTTATGCATAAATAAATAATTAAACATAGACCTTAATTTCCAAAATTAATAATTCGTGACTTAAAATTTTCCATTTAATCCAATTATCTTTCTCACCTCTCAATCCAAGGAGGGAAAAAAAAAAGTCTTCTTTCTTTTCTAGTAGCATTCTTGAAAATGGTGATCATTTTCAAGAACTCATCCCATGACAGGATAACAAATTTAGAGATCTCAATTCTTTTTTTTTTTTTTCTCTTTGTTTCCATCGATCCAAACACTACTAGGTAACTTTTTGGAGGAAAAAAAAGGTTTAAAAAATATATTTTTTTTGTTACTAAAACAATGGGAAAAATATACATAAATACAACTGATGTTGCCTACAATTCTTGGGTTAGTGAATGGTCTTAGTGTTGAAAAGAGGTGAGGTCGGTAGCCTAAGTAGGGCCATTTTGATGCTCAAGTCAGTAAATGCCAAAGAAATAGCAAATACTAAAAAGTAATAATTTAATAGAATCGCATACCTTGGCAAGTGCAATGAGCCATATTTATAGTATTGAGTATGGTGCCTGTTCTACCTTATTCAAGATTTGCCAACTCATATCCAATCATTTTCTTTCGTATATTACAGAAATTTCACCTACAATATAGCTACATTTTCAGCAAAAACCCAACTCATCCTATTAGCATGCATCCACTTCTAAACTTCCCAAACACTTCGCCTTGCCTGAGCGTCCTGCATTCCATCTAAACTTCTTGCTTCCTGTCGGAACATATTATGTCTCAACCAAACACATTATATTTTATCCAAAAATACCATGTTCTGATTGAGCACCTTATGTCTTATCCGAACATATTATGCCCTAACTAAGCATCCTATGTCTTAATGAAATTTGAATCTAATTCGAATTTGAAGATCCAAACCCTTTTCCTTCTGGATCAGATTTTTATTCGTACTATATCAACAATAATCTTATAAATTTTGCAAAAAATTACTAATGATCTCAACTATGGCACAGAATTTTCGAAATTCAGCAACCCTTTATAGGAGTGAAGATGGCATGCTTGAGTTGAGGGCTCATTAAACTCATCTCTGCAGTCCTTATCTTCATTACAAGCATACCCATTTCTTTAACATTAGCTTTTTTTTTTTTGTTTTACTTATTTTTCTTTTAATTTCTCGCATTTTCTAAGAAGTTGAATAGAAAAAGAATTCAAGTTAGCAGAAGATTGACAAGGCATTAGCTTTTTTTTGCTGAAATAACATTGTTTCTTCTAGTTGACCTGATTGAAATACATAGAATCTGCATTTTTTGTGTGTCCTTATAGGTTCAAGGCCGGGGGTGGGAAAAACCCATATAGCACTGCTGAAGATTTGGCATTTTCAGTGCTCGATTTGTCCAAGCTAGTGGGGTCTTGAATAACTATTGTATGGCATTTCCCTGCAAAGCAATGACTTCATATGTTTATTTTCAATGGACTTATGTTTGCTTTAACTTATTGACAAGTTTTTCTTAAGCTTCATTCAGTATCATGGAGGAACCAACTTCGAACGCAACGCAGGAGGTCCATATATAACTGCATCATATGATTATAAGGTTCCAATTGATGAATTTTGTTATTCACAATTAAATCTATGTTGACATATACTTTAAACCTTAATTGATGTAGTGCCTGCAAAAAATATCAAATATTGCCATTAACAATGTCATGGCATAAAAGTTTAAGACTTGCAGGGAATTTGAATCAGCCAAAGTGGGGGCATACCAAGCAACTCCATGCATCTATCAAATTGGGAAAGAAAATTATTACCAATTGCCAATTGCTTTATTGTTTGGATTGAAGATCCTGCATCCTCCTGTTCTGGAGGATCTTTAATTGACTGATGTTTTAAGGTTTTTCGATTCCTCATACATGCTTATTTTTCTCAAATATAAATGAATAAATAAATACAAGAGGGATTTTGCATTTGTTGTGCTAATTAGGTTTTATTGTCAGTAGAAACATAAGGCCATGTTACAAAGTTGTAATTGAATAAAATCGATATTTACTGCCATCTATTTTCACTGTGCAGGCACTGGATAGCAAAATAATAACTGGCTGGTGATCCTGTGACATCAAATTCTCCAATTTGACTTAGATCAACTTTCCCCAAGCATCTAGAGTCGTTATCACGGTGTTTAGCTTTAAGGACTACCTCCTGTGCTATGGTGCCAATTATCTCATTAGCAAGTTTCAAGCTGAGACTCGTATAGCTTCCAGCAGTTTCCTGAGTTCGACAATCCTCATTCCAATCATTCAATCACTTGAGAAAAATCTATAGCCTGTCAACAAATTAACATTATGACGGTGATGCCACCCTGAGTTTGATAGAGAATTTCACCTTAATACCAATGCAAAAAAGAATATTTTTCTTCGCAAACATTTATTGTAGAAAAACTATTTTATATATAAAATAGGCTTAATGACAATAAAAATCATCAACTTATACCATTTTTTCAGTTGTATATCCTTCTAGTTTTATCAATTCAGATAATAAGCTTTAATCACTTTTACAATCATATCCTTAGATGCCTGTCTAAATCTACCATTAATTTATTAACATGGACGCTAAGCAGGAGCTGTAAGTGATTAGTGTGCTGAAAACAAGACAATCTGATATAAACTCCACATCTAGCCATGGAAATTCCAAGGGACCATGCCGCTCCTTCCAGAAGGGCTCTCTGACGCTATGCATGTGGTGGAAAAGGTGGAGGAGATAATCTCCTGCCAATTTAAATTTATTACATTTGATTTGCTTGCATAGTAATTTGCACTTAAGTGAAAGTTTTTGTGCTTTTGCAGGAATGTCTTGGGAAGGAGAAGTGTTGTATTGTTGTGTCTAATGCCACATTTTTAGCACAAGAACCTCAAGAAATTAACAATAGGTTAGCTGCCCAAGCTCTTTGCCCATAAGCCAATTAAGGAAATACCATCAAATTAATTAAATTGTTATATTAAACCAATTTTTTAATTAAATTGTTTCAATGAATAATTAGACTTGTCAATTTATAAAAACAATGGACTATTAAAAGATGATCCATGATACCAGAAGATTGCAGTGATAAACTTATTTTTTTTTTATCAGGAAAAGGGCAAAAATGATGATGGGTTTGCTGAAGATTATGCCAAAGAAGAATGTTATATCAAAGTTCCTGAAAGATGAAAAAAAAAATAGATCTTTTATTATCACCATTATTGTTGATAAGAACATCACCACTTTCCTCATTATCATTGTAGCACATCACAAGTACTTCCTCTTGCTTCTTCACCTTCAAGCCAATCTCCTAATAATTAAATTTATATAAAATTTTTAATTTAAACTTTATTTTAATTTGTGTATGTGACTCTTTATAAAGAAATGTAAAAAGAAGATGTCCAAAAGAATAGTTTTCCCAATATTGTTTTATTCCTGAGAATTTTACATTCTTCTCTAAGAAAAGCACGAGCTGAGTTTCATAAGATTCATGGATCCAGAGACAATTACAACACATGCCCACCATTGTGCCTGTCAATTTACTATCAAAATGGAATCCTACTAATGGACTTATGAATACACTTCCAAAAGATTCATCATCCTACAAAGTTTGTTCTGTCTCTTAGGCTTCATTACAATCCTCAATGTGCCTTTTTGCAAAAGACATTTCATTCAGAAAGCAGATAAATAAAATAAGCAAAACATATTGAAGCATGCATTTTAGATCATCATTTAAGTGTAATTTTTGCACATAATTTACCCTTGTTCATAGCTATTATTATAGATATTAGTATATATTTAGTCAATTTTATAATTTTCACACTTCTTAGTTTAATTTTTGGAATTTACTTGTTTTGTAGGTTAAATTTGGAGAAATTTGGTGTATTTTGATCAGAGTAGCCATTTGGAAGAGATTAGAATTGAATTGCAAAAAATTTTTGAAGTTGAGTAAAAAATGGCCGAGAGCGACACAACCTGCAGCACAACCGAACTAGCTTATGTCGCAGGTTGTGTCGATCGTCAGATATTCAGGCAGAGAGCTACACAACCCGCGACACAACCGATTCAGCTTATGTCGTTTTTACTGGAAATGGCTGACGTGGCATTTTCGTTACTCTGACTTTTTACCTCACTTTCTCTGGAACCTTCCCCCTTTTTACCCATTCTAGGGCAGACCCCTAACCCATATAAAGTCTCCTTTATCATTTTCTTTCCATAGGGAGCAAGGGAGGCATTTTTGGCAAGGAAGAAAGAGAAAAAGGGAGGAAAACGGGATCCATTTCTGTAGCAGCAGCAGGGAGCTCGTTCTGCACTTTTCTGCAGTAGCTTCATCTGCATTTTTCTGGGTTTTTCTACTCCTTAGCTTACATTTCCATTATTTCTTCATTTATACATTTGGGTTTGTCTTGAAACTATGAATAGTGAGTAGTTGTTTGAGATTCTAGAGATGGGTTTGTAAATATTGATTTGTATTGTGGTTTTGAACTGATTTAGCCATTTAAATGAAGATTGTTACATTTTGATTTATTGCTTGTGAGCTTGTTGCCTTGCTTGATGAATGGGCCCTCATTAAGTTAAGCTTTAATCCTTAATAGATGGACTGAAAAGTGAATATTAGGGATAGATAATCTTGCAATAAACTTTATTTTTTTGGTGTTAGAGATAAGCTAAGAGGATTAAGGGGAACTTTCCAAAATCAATTAGAGCATTAATTGGGTTTTTGTTAGGTTTGAAATACTGTGAAAACAGGGTTTGATTTAATGAAAACCAACTTTGAGATGCTTGAAAAATGTTTCAAAAATTTAAGAATTGATTTCCCTCAAAATTGCAATTTTCATGTGTTTGGCTAAATTAGGGATAAACCACATGCAAACAATATGGAAAATCCAATCTCTAGAATCACTTTAATTTTTATTGAATTTAGATTTAATTCCTCTTAATTTCATAAGTAGCAATTTCAATTTAAATTTTGGTAATCTAGTTTAATTAATTTAGTTAATTGTTTGATTTAGCATTAATTCCTCAAATACCAATTTTAATTCCAAATTTCATTTTACATCTTTAAATTTTGTCACTCTAATTAGCTTATACTTTTATTTCCAATTTAAGCACAATTCCCTATGGGATTGATATCATTTTTTTAAAACTATACTACTGTGACCCGTGCACTTGCGGAAATCACACATCAAGTTTTTGGCGCCGTTGCCGAGGAATTGTTTGTTTTTATGTTGGATTTTAATTGTTTTAAGCTAATTAGAATTTTTATTTTCTTTTATTTTCACTGTTATTCCTTGTGTTTTTCAGGTACTTTCCTTGTTTATGAGACGATCGAAAAGCACAAGTGATACTGAATTGTTGTTCAATCCTGAAATTGAAAAATTCTGTCGAGCCAACAAAAAGGAACACAAGAGAATAAAGAAAGCAAAAAAAGAAGAACAACAAAGATTTGAGCAAGAGGAGACAATTCAAAATATGGAGAATCAAAATAGAGCTATTGGTGGAAACAATGGAGGAAATGAGCAAAATAGGCAAAATGAAGTGCTTAATCAAAATGATCCTCAAAGAAGATCCATGTTAGACTATGCTTTTCCTAGATGTGCAGATGTGAGAGATAACAGACCTATCATTGGAGCTAATCAGTTTGAGTTAAAGACTGGTCTCATTCAAATGGTTCAAAATTCACAATTTGGAGGTAGTCCACTTGAAAATCCTCATTCTCATTTGAAGAAATTTTTGATGATATGTGGTACACAAAGACAACCTGGAGTGTCAGATGAAGTGATTCGACTCACCTTATTTCCATTCTCTCTTTGGGATTCAGCATTGGAGTGGTATGATGCACTTCCACAAGCTATTATAGCTACTTGGGAGCAGCTATCTCAAGCTTTTCTATCTCAATTTTTCCCACCTGGTGAGACCACTCATTTGAGGAATTTGATGGTAGCTTTTAAGCCAAGAGATGATGAAACTTTGTATGAATCTTGGATGAGATTTAAGGAGCTTGAAAGGCAATGTCCTCATCATGAAATACCCAAATGGATGATTGTTCAGAATTTCTACACCAGAGTTACTCCAGCCATAAGAAACACAATTGATTCACAAGCAGGAGGAGATTTCATGAGAATGACAAGTGAAGAATGCTATGATTTATTAGAGAAGATTGCTCATAATACCCATTTGTGGGGAAATCCTAGAGCACTTGAGCCAAAGAAAGCTGGAATTTATGAACTTGACTCAGTTAGCTACATGAATGCAAGATTTGACCAGTTGACTCAACTTCTTAGTGATTTTTGCACAAAGGCAACAACCTCAACTCCTACAACTATGCAACAAGTTGCCTACACAGATGGAACTCAAAGTTGTGGAGTTGATTACTCTTCTTATGGTGATGATTATTTGCAAGAACAAGCTGCTTATGCAGGAGGTTATCAACAAAAACCAATGGGAAATGCTTACTCTAATGTGAACAACTCAACATGGAGACCACAAGCAACTTTTGCTCAACAAGGCCAAAGCTCAAATTATGCTCATAACCAGCAGTATATACAGCAGAATAGGCCTCAATTTCAGCCTCAATTTCAGCCCCCAAGGTAGCCACAACCTGGATATCAAGCAAGAGCACAACAATCTCTTCCACCTCATGAACCGAAGCCAACCTTGGAAAGCATGATGGAGAAATTTTTTGCTGAACAAAGTAAGATGAATAGCAAATTGGAGGAAGAAATGCAACACATGAGACAAACCATGGATCAATTACAAGTCCACAACCGCATGTTGGAGACTCAATTGGCTCAACAAGCAAGCTCATCGGGAAGCAAATCCTATGGGAAATTACCTAGCCAACCACAAAACCCTCATGAACAATGTAAGGTTGTGACCTTGAGAAGTGGTAAGAAAGTTGGTCAAGAGAGTGAAAACAAGAGAGAAGAAAAAGAGAGCACAAAAGAAGAAAATTCAGTTGAGAGCAAGAAAAATGAAAAAGAAGAAGAAAGCAAAAGTGAGCAAGATGAGGGAGAGAAACCATACATCCCACCTGAACCTTACAAGCCCACCCTTCCCTACCCTCAAAGATTCATCAAGCATAAGCTAGACAAACAATTTGGCAAATTCCTTGAAGTGCTAAAGAAGTTGTATATCAATGTGCCATTCACTGAGGCACTATCCCAAATGCCAAGTTATGCCAAGTTTTTGAAGGAGATTCTTTCCAACAAGAGAAGGCTAGAAGATTATGACACCATCAACTTGGGAGAGCAATGCAGTGCTATAATTCAAAAGAAGTTACCTCCCAAACTCAAAGATCCGGGTGTGTTTTCCATTCCTTGTCATATTGGTGATAATTGTGTGGCAAATGCCTTATGTGACCTTAGAGCTAGTGTCAGCCTAATGCCACTTTCAATATATGAGAAGTTGAATATGGGAGAGTTGAAGCCCACAAACATGTATCTTTCATTGGCTGACCGTTCAATTAAGTATCCAGAAGGCATTCTTGAAAATGTGCCTATCAAGGTTGGGAAATTCTACATTCCGGTGGACTTTGTCATTTTGGATATGGAAGAAGACACAAAAGTTCCTATCTTATTGGGAAGACCCTTTTTGGCAACAGCTGGTGCATTAATTGATGTAAAGGGTGAGAAATTGACACTTAGAGTGGGAGATGATCAAATGATATTCAACATCAATCCAGCCATGAAAAGGAAACATGAAGAAGTTGAGTCTTGTTTGCGGGTAGACATTATTGATGAGATTGTTCAAGAGCATTTTAGAAACGGCTATCCACAAGACCCACTTGAAAATTGCTTAGTCCATGGTGGGAGCATTGATGATGACAATCACAACATAGCTGCTTTTGCACAACACTTAGAGAGCTCTCCACCACATCCTGAAGCCACAATTTTTCAGCTTGAAGAAGTGCAAAATTTGGAGATCAAACCACCATCATTAAAGGTAGAGGATGCCCCAAAGGTAGATCTTCAACCTCTTCCTTCAAACCTCAGGTATGCTTTTCTTGGACCCAATGAAACATATCCTGTTATAATTAATGCATGTTTGACTGATATTGAGATTGACAAATTGTTGAGAGTTTTGAGAGAATATAGAAGAGTTTTGGGTTATGCAATTGATGATATAAAGGGAATTAGTCCAACAGTTTGTATGCATAGGATTTTCCTTGAGCCAAATAGTAAACCTTCCATTGAACACCAAAGAAGATTGAATCCTACAATGAAGGATGTTGTGAAAAAGGAAATCCTAAAATTACTAGCTGCTGGAATTATTTACCCTATTTCTGACAGTGAGTGGGTTAGTCCTGTGCATGTTGTACCAAAAAAAGGTGGGGTGACAGTTGTTAAAAATGAGAATAATGAATTGATACCCACTAGAACTGTTACAGGTTGGAGAATGTGCATAGACTATAGGAAGTTGAACAATGCTACAAGAAAAGACCATTTTCCCCTTCCTTTTATAGATCAAATGTTAGAGAGATTAGCCAAGCATTCATTCTTTTGTTACTTAGATGGATATTCTGGTTTCTTTCAAATTCCAATCCATCCTGATGACCAAGAAAAAACTACCTTTACCTGTCCCTATGGCACCTTTGCCTATCGAAGGATGACATTCGGATTGTGTAATGCGCCTGGCACATTTCAAAGGTGCATGATGGCCATTTTTTCTGATTTTGTTGAAGAAATTATGGAGGTCTTCATGGATGACTTTTCAGTATATGGCACTAATTTTGATTCATGCTTGACTAATTTGTCTAAAATCTTGCAGAGATGTGCTGATAATGATCTGGTGTTGAATTGGGAGAAATGCCACTTTATGGTCCAAGAGGGGATCGTTCTAGGGCATTTGATCTCAAACCGGGGAATAGAAGTAGATAGAGCCAAAATAAAAATTATTGAAAAAATGCCTCCTTTAACCACTGTCAAAGGAGTGCGGAGTTTTCTTGGACATGCCGGGTTTTACCGGCGATTTATTCAGGATTTTTCTAAACTTGCTAAACCCTTAACAAATCTTTTGAATCATGATGTTAAATTTGATTTTAATCAAGATTGTATGGTTGCTTTATGCAGGTTGAAGACGGCCTTAACAACAGCTCCTATCATGCAACCCCCGGATTGGACTTTGCCATTCGAAATTATGTGTGATGCAAGCGAGTTTGCTGTTGGAGCTGTCCTTGGCCAGCGGAAAGATAGGAAACCTTATGCCATTTACTATGCAAGCCGAACCCTTGATGAAGCTCAAGTTAATTATGCTACAACTGAAAAGGAGTTCCTTGCGGTAGTATTTGCACTCAATAAATTTCGTTCTTATTTGGTCAACTCAAAGGTAATAGTTTTCACTAACCATGCAGTAATAAGGTATTTAATGAGCAAGAAAGAAGCTAAATCTAGGTTGATTAGATGGATTTTGTTACTTCAAGAATTTGATTTGGAAATAAGAGATAAAAAAAATGTGTTGAGAATGTGGTGGCTGATCACCTTTCTAGGATGAAAACTGAAAATAAAGATGATGAAATTGTGCCAATTGATGAGTTTTTCATGAATGAGCAGCTGTATGTGTTGAATTCTGCACTTCCATGGTTTGCTGATATTGTGAATTTCTTGTCTTGTGGTGTCTTGCCACCTGATTTATCTTGGCAGCAAAAGAAAAGATTCTTGCATGATGTTAAATTTTATTCTTGGGAAGAACCTCTTTTGTTTAGGAGATGTAATGATGGAATAATTAGGAGATGTATACCAGAGGAAGAAATAAATGATGTTATTTACCATTGTCATTCCTCTGAATATGGTGGTCATTTTAGTGTCTCAAAAACTGTTGAAAAAGTCTTGACATCAGGTTTCTATTGGCCTAAAATGTTCAAACATGTGAGAGACTTTGTAAGCAAGTGTGATAGGTGCCAAAGGGTAGGCAACATTTCCAAAAGAGATGAGATGCCCCAACAGTCCATATTAGAAGTTGAATTGTTTGATGTGTGGGGAATTGATTTCATGGAGCCATTTCCATCTTCTTATGGGAATAAATATATCTTGATAGGGGTGGACTATGTATCTAAATGGGTAGAAGCTATTGCTACACCTACCAATGATGCAAAAGTTGTGATGAAATTTCTGAAAAAATTTGTTTTGACCAGATTTGGTGCCCCACGTGCCATAATCAGTGATGGTGGTAGCCATTTTTGCAACCACCAATTTGAAAAATTGATGAGAAAGTATGGGGTAAAGCATAGGATTGCCACACCATATCACCCTAAAACAAATGGCCAAGTAGAAATCACAAATAGAGAAATCAAGCAAATCTTGGAGAAAACTGTCAATAAGTCCAGAAAAGATTGGTCCCTTAAATTAGATGACACTCTTTGGGCATATAGAACAGCATTTAAAACCCCCATAGGAACTACACCTTATAGGTTAGTTTTTGGGAAATCATGCCACTTGCCCGTAGAGTTAGAACATAAAGCTTATTGGGCCATTAGAGCAATCAATTTTGATTTACAAGCTGCTGGACACAAAAGACTTTTGCAACTTGATGAACTAGAAGAATTGAGACTTGATGCTTATGAAAATGCTAGGATCTATAAAGAAAGAACTAAAAAATGGCATGATAAGCATATCAAGAAAAAGAACTTTAAAGAAGGAGATTTAGTTCTCTTATTCAATTCAAGGTTGAAATTTTTTCCAGGAAAATTAAAATCGAGGTGGTCCGGTCCATTTAAAACTGTGAAAGTTTTCCCCCATGGTGCTGTTGAAATTTTTGGTGAAAAATCGGGTAATTTCAAGGTAAATGGGCAAAGGTTGAGGCATTATTCAGTTGGTGAGCCAATTGAGAAGATAGCAACTTGCTATCTTTCTCATTCTCCATAACATCTTGAGCGAGTATGGTCAAGCTAAAGACCTAAACTTAGCATTTTTGTGCATAACTCCCAATTTTTCATTGATTCTTTATTTCTTTCCTATATATATTTGTTTTAAGTTTCTCTATACTCCTTATTCAGAGTTTAACATTGTTCTAATTTCCTTGTGCAGATGGAATACAATGCATTGCAAGCAAATGAGCATATAAAAAATTTTTGTTTTAGTCTAGCTTTAAATTTTTAGCCTTAAATTTTAGTTTTAAATTTGTTCACTTACTTTGCTGGTACATATTGCTGGTTTCATTGCCCTTTTTGTTAATTTCAAGAGAAAATTTTTCCAAATTTTGACATCTTGGATTAAAAGGAAAATTATTTGAATTTGGATGTGTAAATTGGTGCTTTGAAAAATTATTTTTTATGAGTATTTGATGAACATAACAAGTTGAACAATTAGAATTCATGTTATGAAGGTTTAATCATTTGAAATCTAATTTGTTTCAATTTTTTAGGTGCTATGAAATTTGGTCAAATTTGGGCAGTAGATTGCACAACCTGCGACATAACCGGGTTTGCTTGTGTCACCGTTTATGTTCGCTGGGCACATTTTTGGGCAGATTGTTGCACAACCTGCGACATAACCGGGTTTGCTTGTGTCACCGCTTATGTTCGCTGGGCACATCTTTGGGCAGATTGTTGCACAACTTCCGACACAACCCCCCTATCCTTATGTTCTAACTTGTGTCGCCTGTTTGTTTTGCAGGATAAAAACTTCCTTCACCAGAATGGGCTAGCAGCTACCCCAAGCCCAAGCCCAAAAGCCCACTAACCCATTTTGTATACTAATAATAATAAACCAAATCCAAAGCCCAAAAACTAAACCCCACACCCAAGCCCAAAACCCAAACCTAAAGCCCTAACCCGATAACCCACTAACTCCTTCTTCCTCTCGACATCGCCCCGACACAGACCTCTTCGCCGTAACCTTCATCTTCGCCGTAACCTCCACCACCCTCCATTCCTCTTCAACTTCTCTACATTCTCTTCCTTTTTCGATCATGCCCCTCCATTTCGCCATGCCCGACTCCCCACTCTCTTTCGAAAACTCACCTCCCCACTCCTCACAGCCGCCGCAGCCCCAAACCACTCCACCCATGAATGCCGACCCATCGCCGGCCCATTCTGGTGACGCCCCAATCGCCACATTCAAGAAGAAAAAGGTGAAAAGCATTAAGCCACACAAATCAACGGGCGGCGTCAAGAGGAAGCGACCCGAACCGGCCACACAACAACCCCCAATCCTGCCTCCGATGCCTGCCGCACCTGTTGTCCGACGTGGCATCCCAAAGTCGGCGGTCAAGCGCCCCGGTACATCTAAAGGTAACTTTGCAATTCCCTCCTCTTTGCCTACTGCTACACACTGGGTATTACCTACTGCCGACATGAAAAGAAATAAGGCAAGAGTCGTAGCTCGACAAATGGTCCAAACTCGGTATTTAGATGTGTCTACACTTAAATCCTTGAAGATATATGATGAAATACAGACTCTGTTAGATGCTTTAGGTTGGGTGCGATTTGCACATAAACAGGAACTGGTCTACCCCATTTTAGTGCAGGAATTTATGGACTCCCTGTCCACTAATGAGCATAAAATTGCATTGGATAATGACTTGACAATCAATTTTAGATGCCTTGGTCAAGATAGGGTGCTGTCTATGGATAATTTTCACCATATATTTGGCTTTCCACCTGATGGTCTGTTCAAAATACCTGCTAGCCAAAGGGACTATAATGGGTATGAATTTTGGCAGCAAATTGCACCCTCAGCAGGTACCCTCAAACCGGGGCACAGTAAGGCCTCCAAGATTGAGAATCATGCCTTAAGATTGCTTCAGCGACTAATTGCAAATACAATTTTAGGAAGAGGAACTAGTGTTGGCACAATGTCACAGTATGATCTATTCTTTTTGTGGTGTGCAAAAACTGGCAAAAAAGCTTCCCCTGGTTATTATTTTTGCCGTCATGTGATCCGCCAGACTACTAGGGGTACTGGTAACATTGTGTTTGGAGGTTTGGTAACATTGTGTTTGGAGGTTTGGTCACACACATTGCACATTATTTTGGCTTTAATCCTCAAATTCACAAGTGTCCTGCTCTTCCAAATAGTTTGCTATTTTTGGATGGACCTCATTTGGCCAACCAAAAATTTTGTATAAAAAATGAGGTTACCAAGCTGTATGAGATTCCTGCACTAACAAAACCACCACCTGGTTCTCCAACTGCAATTAGCTCCTCCTCAGCATCTGAGCGACCATTTGAGCAGCCTTTTACACAACCTTCACGCCAGGCTCCACCAGCTGCCCAACCTGCTTCATCAACAGCTTCTGGACCATCCATAGCAACTCTTCTGACATTCATGGAGAACCTCAGTGATGAGATCTATTCTTTGCGGCAAATGACGGATGTCTCTTTTCAAACATTACGGGATTTAGCATATATATATTTGGATAGAAGTGCTGAAATGCAAGACGAGTTGAAAGTCATGCGAGCTAAGCTGGAGAAGATCGAAACAAACCAGGCACTGATTTTGAGCATCATCTCTCCACAGCAACCACCAAAAGCACCACCACCTCCACAAGATGGCAAGGGCAAAGGAGTTCTCATACCTGACTGACCAGCTTTTATTCTCCATTTACATTTCATGTCTTTAATTTCGTTGCTTAATTAATTAGTATTTTGAACTTATTTAGTTAATATTTTGCTTGTGTTGTTTTTTCTTTTACTTGAACCATTTACTTATTCAGTTTTTTTTTTAGTTCCTCATAAAATACATTTTTCTTTTATATCTTTAGTACTTTGCTCATTTGCTTTGATATGCTCCTTCGGAATTTACACTTGATGATTATATTTTTGCGCTTAACTTCCCTATTCCAAATTTTTGAGTCTAATTGATTTAATCGATTCCATTGCACTGTTTCTTTTGCAATGAGTGCAGCAGCTGTCCAAAATTTTATCTAATTAAATTGGCTGCACTTCAATGAGGTAACAATTCTCGTCTCAGCTTGTGTCACTTTCAACACAAGTTGTGTTATCGCTTATGCAACAGGGTAATAATTCTTTATGCACATATGAGCTACCCATTTTCTGCACATATAACCCAATTATCCCATTCCTTGCACTCTTCTAACATTGAGGACAATGTTCATTCTGAGTATGGGGGAGAGGGTAAATTTTTTGCAAAAATTATTTTTCTTTTTCGTTTGCATATAGCGATACATTCATTACCTCATACTTGTACATATTCACTCATATACACTGCATATAGCTTCATATATACTTAGTTATGCATACTTAGTTGCATATAGATTCATTATACATTTATACATTCATGCATTTCATTAGCTCATTAGCTCATTTAAAATTTTTGAATTTTTAAACTAGTCTTTGAACTCCATAAGCCACTTATTCAAGCAATCCAACTTACCTTTAGATGGTTAGTGGAATGAAAGTTCCAGCTGGGTACAAAGTCTTAAGCATTATTCTTTCTCTTACTTAATAGCTGAAAATTAATACATTCATCTAGGTATGCAGATTCTGATTAGTTATTTTGAGTTTTGAGTGTCTGGATAAGTCTTTAAGGAAGAAAATGGTCATTGTCATCTCACCATTCCTAGAACAAGCATCTTAGATCTTTCAAAGCGAAATTTTTAACTTGCATTTGATAAGAATATGATTTAGGCATTCCTTCATATTTTAAACCTCACATTTAGCCTTAACCTACCTTAATTTCATTTCAACCCTTGCAAACCCCCTTGAACCTTAATTCCCTAATTTCTTTGGAATCCAAATCATTTACCTAGCCATTAAACCTAAACACTACCACCCATTTATGAGAATAATATTTTAGCAATTAAGTGCATAAAAAAATATATAAAAAAAAACATGGAGGATTGAAACATCTTGAAAAGTGCTAGAGTAATTGTGAAAAGTTGATATAAAAAAATGGTCGCCAAAATATCCCAAAGGTAATTTTGGGTGTGACATGAAATAGGGACACATACAAATATATATAAAAATAAAAAGAGAAAAAAAAAGTAGTATAAAAAGTAGTCCCTTTATATAATCATTGTGATAGCACTTGAGATTCATTGTAAATTTCTTTCCTCTTGATAAAAAAATTAAAAAAAATTAAAAAAAAAATGGATGCACTTTGAGTTTCATGATTAATATTATTCTCATATTTTGTTTACCTTATTCCCTTTCTTTGTTAACCATAATTTTACCCTATTGGACCCCATTACAACCCTTAAAAAGACCTATTTGTTGCTTGGGTTGATCAGTTAATTCTTAGCTATTCTGTAATTATTGAGAGTGCTTGTTTCATTCTTTGTGCTTTGCTGATGGGAATTTGGAATGTTTGTGGCTAGAGGTAAGTTGGTAGTTTGGATTAGTGATTTTCGTGTTTTCACATATACTAAGAAAAAATTGAAATTTTATTAAAATACCAAACTAGCAACAACAAGTAAAAGTCAAGGTCAGACCAAAATACATCACTGTATCAATGTTGGATTTGATTATTTATACATATAGCCCTGAAAGAAAATAGAAAAGAGGAACGATTGCAGTTAAAATCATTGTCGAGCTTTGCACCAGCAGCTTCATTGCCTGCCACACATTTGCTGCATACTGAAAGAGGCTTGATTCATCATGCCATTGAATGTAGTCCCAAAGAGGCTCAGCCCATAATTCATTGCACGAGCAGCATAATAAGGTGCTACGTATCCTTCCACCCCCACCTGCACACCAGCCCAATATGGATTATATGCATAAGAGCCAACAGGCATCAAAAGGCTGTGAGAGTCATCTTGAGAATTTTTTAATCCTCTCTTTTTCTTTCCTCCCTTGCTAAAAACCAAATTTTGCTGAACTTCATCCTCAGCCACATTCCTATTCTTTCCTCCCTCGCTAGAAACCACCTCTTCCTGCACTTCTTCCTCAACCACCAGAACACTTCCTTGTGATGCTGTATCCTTCATTCTCGTTGACCCAATAGTGGCTTCAGATATATCAGCTGCTCTTGTCGTTCTAGGTTTTTTAGCAATCTGGTAAGGATCATCAAGAAGCTTCCTTTTGTTTGCTTTGTCTTCTATATTATCAAGTGTTGTCTTCTTCGCTTCCTGAAATGATCCTGCAGGTAGTTTTGTTGTCGAAATCTGAGGTTGGAAACAGTGAGCCGATTCCACATCCATAACTCGAAAAGAGTTGATTTTGGGATTTTCACCGCTACTGCTATTACCACAACTAGACTCCACAAAGCAATTAATTGTATATCTAAGTGTCATGTTTGGAATCAGAGAATCAGCAAGGACGTTTGCTGCACCACATACACATTTCAACTTAGGGATGATTAGATGGTCTCTAATACATTTATCACAAAAGCTCTTGAAACAGCATTTGCTAGTCAATACAGCATCTTTCATTATTTGCTTGCACAAGGGGCAGAGGAGTTCTGGTGGAAGATCACTAACAGACCAGGATCTCTTTGAAGGGAAGCAGCCAAAAATTTCCTTCCTAAAAGCATCATCATTAGGCTGCAAAACAGCAGTTTCACCACTTGACAAAACATAAGAGCCATCTGCGTTTGTCACCAGCATCGACTTGGGAATACCAGTAGGAGGCCTTACTCTTTTGAAATCATAATTTGGATCTCCATTTGTTGGGCAATACTGAATAAAATGTCCCGGCACCTTACACCTGTGACATATATAACCTTCTGGAGGTGTTTTCTTCCGCAATCCGCCAAAACTATGGCCATCCATTCTTCCGCAACCCCTACGATTCACGCCTTGGGTCCTAGAACCCACACCAATAGAACCTTCAAGCTGCCAGTCCAAGGCTGTAGTATTGACTAAAGCCTTAATCTTGCTGTCCTCATCAGATTCCACATCTACACTTGTCATGCTAGACTGAGCTGGCTTCATTCTGGGAATCACAAACACATCGTCCCCAAACCCATCATCATATCCAAAACTTGCGTCTCCACTGCATTTTGTTGAGGACAAACTAGTAATAGTACTTGCAGACACAGAACTAACACCAGTATTTACGGGGTTGCTTCTGGATGCAGCAGTAACAACAGTTTCAGTATTGGATGAACCAGTGCGATAAGAGGAACTAAGTGGCTGTTGCTTTTCAATAACAACAATAGTTGCAGTGTCTACGGGCTTGCCACGCCTCGTTCCAGGAATACGGCGAATCAAGACACGAGTATTGTTAGGAATCAACATATCATCAACATAACAATCATTGGTCTGGGCATTAATGACCACAAGGTCCAAATCAGTACCAAAACATAGACCATTAGAATGAGACTTCATATTAGATTTATACTTATATTCAAAAATTTTCCTTTTCAAAGCATCAACAGAAATAATGGAGCCATCCACAGAGATGGAATCATACTCTTTGGCACTGAAAAATTTAAAATATATCGGCATCGAATTGAATAGTAACGGAAGAATACAAACTTTAATATCAGAGAGAGAAATTGATATTTCACTCGTATACAAGAGGATCAAAAAGTATAATCAACATGCGATCGAATTGTAAAGTGCCCAGTGAAACAGAAATTTTTGTACGCCAATCTGCAGGCATAGCCATAGACGCGCAACTGCTTGAGGTGCAAGCATAGCCATAGACGCGTAGGCAGTTTTATTAATCCCAAATCCAATTGGACTTGGTGTTTTTGTGTATATTTAATTAATGGTAATCTACTAGAATAAGTTTTGACAATATATAATTAAATTTAGGATGGGTTTAAGCTTAAAATTTAATATTTATAATAGATTTGAATTTTATATGTTATGTAAATCTGTTTATATAAATATTTAATTAATTAAATATAAAATAAATATTTTTTATAATAATATTTATAAATTTTTATATATTTATTTTATATAAGATGAAATTAAAATATTTTTTAGAATTATTAAATTTTTAGAATATGAATTATTAATAAAAATACTTTTTATGTAAATTTTTAATTAAAAAATATAAAATTAAATACGTTCTGATATTTTTCTAGTAACAATATTCGAGTTCAGATGTATTCGAATAATTGATAATAAATTTTAATCAGATTTGAGACGGGTTCACGTTTTGAAAATAATAATCGGATTTAGGTTCAGATAGGGTACCTTACCTATTGCTATTCTTAGGCTTGGTGTCTATTTCTTTAAATCTTTAAGGATTTTGTTTCTTTGTTTTTTAAGGATATTTTAGAAATATTTTTTTTTTTTATAAATATCAAACATTTTAAATAATTTAAATTATTCTTTCTTTTATCTCAAATATTTTCATTTTTCTTAATTTTCAAATCTAGGATTTTTCTCTAATTTCTCACCTTTCTAATATTTTCATCTCTATCATTTTTCAGTCTCTCAAATTTTTATCCATCTCAATATTCATTTTCTAAAAAAACTAATTAATTTTTCTCTATTATCCGTAATTTTTAATTTTCACAATAAAAATGCAAAGCGAAAGATAAGGATAAATTAGAGAAACTCAATCTTCATTTAATTCTAATTTTAGGCCACTTATCGATAATCTTGATAAATTATTCAAATAGTCATCTTTTCATATATGGTTGATGGTTGAGAACTTGAGATTCTTTATGTGCTTTAGCATAGGAGAAGATTATAGATTCGATGGGTTGGGTCAGGGAGCTAGGCCTTTTTTTGTGTAGGGGTTATTTATTCTAATTCTGGCTGTAAGTCTTTATCTCTGTATCTACCCCGTTGGGTGTTTAATGCAATCAATTATGCATTAAAAAAAACAAAAGTTTAGTGATGAGTCGTTCTATCCAATCCAGAATCAGATCTCTCGCATCAAAGTTGATGCATAAATAACAACAGCGACGACATCATCACTCTGGCAAATTAAGCCTACGTATAGATGTGTACAAGATGCTAAAGCAGCATGCACTATCCGGGACGTTTAAAGGTTTTGTGCACTATAAAAGACAAGGACAGAGAGGATATGGAGATGGATTTGTCTTCTTCTGCAAAGAAGAAAGAAAGCAAAGAAAAAAATGACCATGAAGAAAATCAGGGTCATCTTTTTGGAAAAGGTTTTCTATTATGATGATTGATATAGATGACTGAAAGCTGTTTTCTACTCCATATGCTTCGCCTGCGTGCTATACTTTGTCGCCCTCTCCTGCTCGTGACAGACATTCGCCAAACTCATCAACTAAAATCATCATTGTAGAAGGCAACAATGTGCAAAAAGAACCGTAAGGGACAAATGATGTCTCGTGATAAAAAAAAATGTCATTGATTAGCATAGAGTTTCACTCTTCATAATGAAAATATAAATAGAAAATAAAATAGTCAAATTTAAAAAAACTTAGTTATTTTAAACTGGATCAATTTGAAATTGAATTAAAACTGAATCAAACCATCTATAAACTGAAATTCAAACCACTTCAAATCAAATTGAATCCATTCCAAAATCACCTTAGAATCAAAATCAGTTGAAGCCACTTAGAGTCAGTTTGGTTTCATCCCTTTCTCAGCCCAGCCATGAACCTTCAGGGCTTCATGGTACTGATGTCTCTGAGGAGAAACGCAGGTTGACCTCTTTCCATCCAGAAATCGAGGAACTTCTCTTTTGCCCTGTTCCATTACTTTTCTCCATAACTAAAGTCCTCCATTCCTTGTAAAACCAATATATTGGAATGCTTAGTTCTTTTTTCTTTTTTTTTTCTTAAGAACTTTTCACCCATACTATCGAAGAACTTATAAGTTGAATTGGCTTTCAGGGCTTAGCAGGTTTCCAAACCAAGCATACAAAGAAAGATTGTACCTTAAATCAATGAATTTAAAATGTATAATGAAATTTCATTAGTAAATGAAATTATATATTTGACACAAAAAAATTAAAATATGAAATACAATAATTAAATTCTACATAATTTACATTTGGCGTTAAATTTCATGCATAGATAATTTACCCCTCTCCCACTCTTGTGGATAAATAAATAATTAAATATAGACCTTAATTTGCAAAATTAATAATTCGTGACTTAAAATTTTCCATTCAATCCAATTAGCTTTCTCACCTCTCAATCCAAGGAGGAAAAAAAAATTTGGATTGAATTTGAATCCTCCTTGGGTTGAGAGGTGAAATTATAAGAAGATCCAAATCTTTGGATTGAGAGGATTTTGAATCTAATTCGAATCTAATTCAAAATTACATACCGATGAAATTTGAATCTAATTCGAATTTGAAGATCCAAATCCTTTTCCTTCTGGATCGGATTTTTATCCATACTATATCAACAACAATCTTTTAAATTTCGCAAAAAATTACCGATGATCTCAACTATGGCACAAAATTTTCGAAATTCAGTAACCCTTTATAGGAGTGAAGATGGCATGCTTGAGTTGAGGGCTCATTAAACTCATCTCTGCAGTCCTTATCATCATTACAAGCATACCCATTTCTTTAGCATTAGCTTTTTTTTTGTTTTACTTATTTTTCTTTTAATTTCTCTCATTTTCTAAGAAGTTCAATAGAAAAGGAATTCGAGTTAGTAGAAGATTGATGAGGCATTAGCTTGTTGAAGATGAGAGAGGGTTTATTGTGTTTGGGTTGCCATTAATTATTATCAAGAGCATGATACAATTACATTGCAGAAACATTTCCTGTGTTAGTCATAAATCAGGACACTCCAGTCTTCAACAATTCTGGCATCCTTACAATTAATGGTATGTGAAAATGAGGCCATAAGACAAAAATGTACTAACTAATTTCACATCATTATAAAAGAGGAACTCCCAATTTCTTTTGGAGAGTTAAACAGCTGATGACTACTTGATAACTAATTTAGAAGGAAGAAGAGCGATTGGTTGTAACTAAAACCTATAATCTGTTTTATCCCTTGTTAAAGATAATATAGGCAGACATTATTGTCTAGATATGGACCATTGCCTAATTTTAGATGTTGGGGTTGTCTATGTAAGTGTAAGCATAGAGAGCAAAGAAAATGGGGAGAAATTGCAAGAGAACTCTCTTTCTCTACTGCAATATTTCATTAATTCAAAATATACATAAGCACTAGTACATTAAGTTAAGTTTTACAAGAAAAGCCCCATACTTCACTGATTAAACCCATACATATCTGCTGAACTCAAATCAGCCATACTAACCCATACTTTAGTGCATTACAAAATAATCATTAACCAAAACTTAACGAACAAGTGACAGCAAAAGTGTCACTTTACATCAACACTCATCCTTAGCCCTTTTGCTGGAAACACCAAAGTTCTTCCTTAATATTTCAAACCTTACTTTGGACAAGGGCTTAGTTAGAATATCAACTTAATGGACTTCTGAACAACAATGAACCAACTTCACTTCTTCTTCTTTCTTAGCGTCTCTGATGAAATGATACTTAATCTTTATATGCTTAGTTCTTCCATGAAAAACAAGATTTTTAGCCATAGCCACAGCAAATTGATTGTCACCATAAATGGTTGTAGCTTCTTCTTGCATCCGGTGCAAATAATTGATAATTTTTCTCAACCATATAACTTGATTAACAACAGCTGCAAGTGAAATATACTTTGCTTCAACTGTTGATTGAGCCACAACATCGTGCTTTTTTGAATTATAACCTATAACACCTGAACCAATGGTGAATGCATACCCAGATGTGCTCTTCATGTCATCAACTGAACCACCCTAATCACTGCCTACTTATCCCATTAACTTCATATATATTTAACACCCAATTAAACTTCTATAAATTCCAGCATCCACCTTATCAAACCCATCTTCTTTGCCCTTATTTTTATTCTATGGTAAATGAGTATCAGCTGCTTTACAATTCTCCATGACAAATTTCCTTAAAATCTCCTTAGCATATTTCTCTTGATTTATGAAAGTTCCTTCCTCAAATTGATGAACTTCCATTCTAAGGATATAAGACAACCTTCCAATATCAGTCATCTCAAACACATTCTGTATTTCCTTCTTAAATTCTTTCACAAATGAGATGTTATTACCAGCAATCAGAAGATCATCTACATGCAATGACAATATTAGTAAATCACCATTAACACTTTTCACATACAAAGTAGCCTCGCTAATGCTTCTTTTAAACCCCATCATCAACAAATGCTCATCTATTTTGGTGTCCCAAGCTCCAGGAGCCTATTTTAAACCTATGTAGCACGAAAACGGAAACGCGGACACGGGAAAACGCGGAAACGGACACTGGGAAACCGCATTTTCAAAAATATAGGAAACGGAAACGTGGGGGAAACGCGTAAATATAAAAAATATAGGGATATATTTATAAATAAATAACATATATATATATATATATAGATTTGAAAGTTCTAGTTATAACAAATTTAAATATTAAAAAAAGAAAAAAATAATGAAATTAATTAATTAGATTATTTATATATTTATAATTATAAATAATTGAAATAATAAATATATAGAATAATAAAATTAATATTAAAATGCTGAAAATAAAAGGTTGAAAATTTTAATATAGTGAAAATTGAAAAAAAAATAATGATTAAAAAAAATTTCAAATAGGAGATTCGGGCAAGGAGTAGAGCCATGAAGAAGGAGCAGCGCCATCGTGGAAGGGAGGTTGATTGGCAGAGCAGCATCGGATGGGGAAGGAAGCAGAGACCAGTCACCTCCCATCGCCGGCATGCTGCTGCACCACCAGGTACTCCTCCTCCTCCTCCTCTTCTTCTTCTTCTTCTTCTTCTTCTTCTTCTCCTTCTTTTTTCTTTGCCTTCTCCTTTCTTCCTGGAGGTGCAACTTTTTTTGTTTTTTTTTTTAAAGAAACGTGTGTCCGGTGAAGGAAACGCATTTTCAATTTCAAGGAATTACGGAAACGGCCCGAAGACGTTTCCTCGCCGTGTCCTAACGTTTCCGGCAAGGAAACGTTTTCGGAACGGGGAAACGCTCCCGCCTCCCATTTTCGTGCTTCCGAGTTTTAAACCATATAGAGTCTTCTTGAGCAAATAAACCTTGTCTTCTTTTCCTTTCACAATAAAACCAGGTGGTTGTTCTACAAATATCTTCTCCTGTAGATAGCCATTCAAGAAGGCTGATTTGACATCAAGCTGAAAAATTTCCCAAATTTTCTGAGCTGCTAAGGCAATGAGAAGCCTTATCGTGTCATACCTTGCTACTGGTGCAAGGGTATCTGTGAAATCCACCCCATACTATTATGAGTAGCCTTTGACAACTAGTCTTGCTTTGAATTTGTTAACTAAACCATCCAAATTCAACTTGGTTCTATATCTCACTCCAATTACTTTCTTATTGTAGGCTTGTCAACCAGTAGCCAAGTTTCATTTTTATGAATCATTTTTAACTCTTCCATTGTAGCCCTCCAATTTGAAGACTTTGTTGCCTCTTCATAACTCACAGGTTTTACCAAAGCTATATTGTATCGTTCATAAATATCAGCTAAGGATCTGGTTCCCCTCACTGCATTTTCAATATCTGAATCACTTGCAACATCTACTTCATCTTCTAAAAGAGTTACATCTTATTCTTGAGGCATGTTTCCACTAGCGAAATCATTGCTAGTACTCACAACTTCTTTTTTATCCCAACATCAAGATGCAAATTCATCAAATTTGATATTTCTGCTGATAATCACCTTCTCAATTTGCACATTAAACACTCTATAACCCTTCATATTGCTACCATGTCCAAGAAACACTCCAATCTCAACCTTGTGATCCAACTTACTCCTCTTAACATCAAGAACAAGTGTGTAACAAATGCATCCAAACACTCTTAGATGACTAACTAAAGGTTTATTCCCAAACCATGCTTCAAATGGAGTTTTACCTTTTAAGGCTCTTATAGGTAATAAATTCAGCAAATATACAGCAGTGTTAACTACTTCAACCCAAAACTTCTTAGGCATATCTTTCTTAAACAAAAGATACCTTGCCATTTCCATCATTGTTTTATTCTTTCTCTCACTCACCCCATTCTGTTGAGGAGTATAACTGACAGTGAGCTGATAATGAATCCTAACTTCTTCACAAAACTTATCAAACCTCTCAGAAGTATATTCAATTCCATTATCATACCTTAAAATCTTTATTTTATAATCAGATTAAGTCTCCACCACAGCTTTGAATTTTTGAAATACACCAAAAACTTTTAACTTCTGTTTTAAAAAGTAAGCCCAGCACATTCTAGAAAAATCATCAATGAAGAGAATAAAATAACTGTTTCCACTTAAGGATGGAGTATTCATGGGTCTACACATGTCAATGTGAATGAGTTGTAGCTTCTGAAATGCTCTTTAAGCCATATTCATTGGAAATGGCAATTTTTTTTTTTTTGCTTCCCCAATTAACATACTTCACACACACCCTTAGTATCACATACCATAGGTATATCTTTAACCAACTCCTTGCTTTGCATATATTTCAATGAAGAGTAATTAAAATGACCCATCCACTTAAGCCACAATGAGGAATCATCAACATAACTAGGAAAGGCATGAATTTCAGTTTACTTCCACTCAATAGGAAAGCTTTTGCTCTTCCTTTAGGCAGTCCATAACTCACAACTAGACTGATCAAATATAGTGCAAGACATATTCTCAAAATGTAAAGTATAATTTCTTTCTAGCATCTGACCTACACTCAACAAACTTTAACTTATTTCAAGCACATATAGAACATCATGAATTAATTTTGTACCTGAATTTGTTTGTACTGCAAACCACTCCTTTTCTTTTAGCTTCAACATAATCTTCACTTTAGAAGAGTAGGTCTTTTCAATTTTCTTAAAATTACTGATGTCTGAAGTCATGTGGTGTGTGTAGCAACTATCTATCAACCAAGAATCTCCACTTGTGTTAAAAGAGTAACAGATTGCTGTAAAAAGCTTTTCCTCCTGTTGCTCGTGTTCTTTAGTAACTTGAGCCTATCGATCTGTAACATCTTTACTTTACGTAGTCCGTATGTTCCACTGTTCCGGCGGCTGATGTTTGCTCGGACTATCAGAATGTTTGGAACTACATTTTGGTGATAGTGAGGAGACATAAAATGATGGGATACAAGGTAAGAAAATACAAGAAAAATTAAAAGAAAATAAAAGAGACGAAGTGCAATTAGGTTAAACGTGCTGGAATAGTAGCGATGGGTGAACGCACCGGAAAGTTACGGCGAGGGCCGTTGACTAGCCCTGGACCGCGGGGAACCTTGGGAAATATTTTCGGGACATAATTAAAGGTCTACTAAGGTGTAATTGACATTGAAAATGTCAAAGAAAATTTAGTAAGTTAGTATAAATAAAAATAAAAATTTAAGAAATCGGCGGGTCAAGGATTAAATCGGTGTTACCGAAAAATTCAAAATGCAACCCGAAGAGGGGCATTTTGGTCAATTGACACCTAGAGTTGACTTTTGACCCAAATGTCTATGAAAAATAAGTAGTATTAAAATTTGAAAATGAAATGAAAATAAAAAGTTTTATTCATAATGTAATTAAAAGAAATTATGGGGATATAATTGAAATAACTATAAGTTTAATTATACTAATATTAACCTAAAGTGAGTGGCATCTATTATATTCATAAACCTTAATTAGTGGAGCATTATGGAGATATAAAAGCACTAAGTTGATAGATTTTATGAGGAAAACAATTCATTTTCTTCAATTCGACTTCCATAGCCGAATATGGGTCTCCATTTTTCCTCCATGAGAATTCATTATGCAAGCTTCAATCCTCCCCCATTTTCAACTTAAAACTCAAGGTTCCCTTCATCAAACTTTGTCTCCACACCATGGGAAAGCTTTAGGCAGCAAGAAAAAGAAGAAATTGCAAGGTTTAGCAAGCTCCAAACAAAAGGTTAGTGCTAGTTTTCTCTTCCTCACTTAATTAAACTTTAAGATGAGTTGAATGGTTAAGACATTTGAAGAATTAGTTGGGTATTTGGTGAACTCAAATTTGGCAGCCATGGAAGAATTTAGAGTTTGATTTATTTATGCGTAAAAGGGGTGTTTTGTGATGTTAATTAAGGTCTTACATGAGTTAGAAAGATTATTTCATGTGTATGTTTAATGTTGATGTTTTGAGGTAGGGTTTGAGTAATTGTGGAAGACCTAGGACAAGTGGTAAATTCTAGCAGCTTTGATGAGCTTAGAAGGTTGATAATTTCATGAAATTACTTGGTGAATTATAGTATTGATGGAGTAGTGAACGTGTATTGTATATGGCTAATTGAAGTATAGGTATTAGCTAATTAAATCCCATGTTTAAGATGTTAATTTTGCCTCCTTGAATTAAGGTTGTGTATTGTATATTGAGGATTTATGTATACTGCTAGGAATTGACTAATTTGAGACTTGATGAATGAGATTAGAAGTGCTATGAATGCTGAATTGTAGTTTTGGGAGAAGGAGGAATGACAATTGGAAGTGTAAATTCTTGTACAGGTTGTGTTGTGTTGAAAACAATAAATAAATTAAGCCATAAATAAAAATGTGTGACTGCAATTTGGTATGAGGCCAATTGGAGGTAAAATTATACTTGTAATAGACCAATTTACATGTAGAAGTTATGCCAAAATTTTGCCTAGAAAGTGACCTAAAAAGTGACCAAATCCGGATTGCCATTAGTGAACCCAGAATTTTTGACAATATGAACAGTATTCACGTAAATAGCCATAACTCACTGTAGACAGGTCCAAATGACTTGAAATTTATACCATTGGAAAGCTTTAACATAGGGTTACAACATTGGTGGAGATTACAGAACCCAGAAATGTCATTTACTAAGTTAAATTGCTTGCACAAGTTGAGGTATCAAAACTGTCCAGAACCATTGCAACTCAGAATTTGACCATATGAACAGTACCCATTCAATTGGCCATAACTTACTCAAAACAGGTCCAAATGACCTGAAACTTATATCAATGGAAAGCTTAGACATAGAGCTACAACTCTTATGAAGACACCAAAGCCCAGAAATGACTAGAACCAAGTCAAATTGCTTGCCCAAGTTAGGTTCTTAAATATGCCTGAATTGAATTTGACCTAAAAATGACCTAAAATTGCATTGAAAATGCAATCTATACAGCTTTAGTAAATTGACCATATCTTGGTCTATACAACTCAAAATGATATGAAATCAGTGGCAAAAATTTAATAAGACATAGACCTATAAATTTGCTTCTTTGATCAGAAACTAAAAACCAAGGAAAACAGAACATTGAGCTGGATTAATCTAGCATGCTAAAACTGAAAAATTGACATTATCATGTAATAAGCCTTAGAAATAAAATTGACAATAAATGCCAACTTGTGAGAATTGTACAATGTACTATATTGGCATCATATTGAAATGCAAATTGTGACATGTTTATACTAGAATCAACTTATCCATGATGTATAAAAAGGTCAAAATGTTCATTGACCAGTAAAAGGCATAAGGATGTATACACCCTAAAAATAAAGAATTAAATATGTAATCTTGTAATATGCCCTAGTTTGCCTAGTTGACTAGTTTGGATAGGTTGGCATGCCAATAGGGTTTTAACAGCTGTATTGTAAATGGCATCGTGCCATATTGTATTTTATGGCTTATTATGCCACACTATGATTTTAATAGCCTATGGCTATACGGATTATGTAATTATACTCGCCTTATTGCCTGATTGATTATATGGCTTCTTAGCCCCACTATTTGCACACCGAGAGATACTTTGTGACCGATGGTGTGACGGCCCGAGGTAATAGGTACCCAGTGCTATTTCATCCACTATTTGCACACCAAGAGATACTTTGTAACCGATGGTGTGACGACCCAAGGTACTAAGTACCCATTGCTATTTCATCCACTGTTTGCACACCGGGAGATACTTTGTGACCGATGGTGTGACGGCTTGAGGTACTAGGTACTTAGTGCTATTTTATCCATTTTTTCCAGTCTGGTCAGTGTATAGGCTACACGGACAGTCAATTAAAATATTATTTCATTCAGGCAGTTAAGTATAATGAAATTTCAGCACAATTAAATTAAGTATTGAATGAAATGAGTAAAAGAGATTAGCAATAGAAACATAACAAAAATACAATTTGCAGAATCCTAGAGACTTAAAATATAATACAGTTAGAATAATTTATATACTGGGTATTATTGCTGAAAGGTTATAAACTTAGCACTTTCAAAAAGGAACAAACTAGTATATAAGATAGTTGATACTAAAAATACCATACCAAATTAAATTGATTCCTAAGTATCCGAATTATGATTTATTTGTATATATTATTTCATTATTGTATTATTGCACCACTAAGCAGAAATGCTTAGCGCAATGGAATTGTTTCATCGCGCAGGTACTGAAGGTAAAACCAATAGACAATTGACTGAGATTTTTTGAGTCCAGATCTGCAGAAGTATCAGAAGAGTTCAAGGTTATCACCTCCTCAGTAATGCATGTAGATATGGCTCACATTAAGCATATAATGTATTTTGTATATTTTAATTATTTCTTATGTTGTAATTCAAATTAAGAAATTGTATTGAATAAATCTGTGATTTAATTAAACTATATAACATATAGACTATGATTTTATGCAATTAGTTACAAATTATGTACATTGCTGAAATTGAGAATTTCGATATAAGAGCTGAGTGTGATTATGAATGAGATTGTGATTATGATTATTGAGACCATATGGTATTTACCACATTAGTCAGACTTTAATAAATAACGTTAGTGCCTAAACCATTTTTGAACAAATAAAGTTTTGAAATTAACAGTGAATAGGACACCGAATGTGCATTCCTTGCTCGGCTACACTGTAGATGGGTGAGGGGTGTTACACGCTCATCTTTGTTCTTGTATACTTTCTCAACATAGCATAACTTTTTGCAAGCTCTATAATGTATTCCAAGTCAAAACCAATAAATTTTTTTTGAATGGTTTGTTTTCTTGCAATTTGGACTTGGTGGGAACTTGCTATCTTTATTTTTCTCCTTATAACCTTCATCTTTCTTGCTTTTAAATTATCTTTCTCCTTAGATCTTTTCCTTTCTTAAGTAGCTTGAACCTTGCCTTTTTGTTTTGCCATTAATGCTTCCTCATATTTTTCTTCCATCCTCGCACTCCTTTGTTCTATTGCCTGTAAAGAATTCACTAGCTCAGCCAAAGTGATCCAAGAAAGATTTTAAGAGTCTTCAAGGGAAGAGATTTTTTGTTCAAATCTCTCGAGTAAGGTTGCAAGCACTTTCTGTACTATTCTTTTATCTGTTAACTCATCCCCAAGTAGCCTTATCTAATTTATGGTCTTCATAATCCCATCTAAGTATTCTTTTACTGATTCAAAATCTTTCATTCTCAGAACCTCAAAATCTCTTCTGAGATTCAAGATCTACATCTGTTTTGTTTTGTCACTGTCGTGGAACTCTTCCTTAAGCTTATCCCATGCCTCTTTAACTGTTTCAGAAGCCATAATCCTTGTGAATCTAACATCAAATATAGCTTGGTGCAAACAGGACAAAGCTTTATACTTCTTGCACATTCCTTAAAGTGATGATTTATTTAAGCTAATGTAGGATCAACTCTCAATGGTAGTGGATCTCTCCCTGTTTCCACTACCTCCCAAAGGTCAAAAGCCCTTATATAGGCCTTCATTTTGATAAACTAAAAGACATAGTTTTCTCCTATAAAAACAAGGGGTGCAGTTGATGAATAGCTGCTAGAGGCCATGAACAACACTCAAGTATTTATGGTTTTTATGGTGAAAGTTCTCTTATTTGTTTTCTCTCACACTCCCTATCTAAGATCTAAATGCCCCGATACCAATTATAAGTATAACAAACAAAGAAAATGGGGAAAAATTGCAGGAGAACTCTCTTTCTCTACTACAATATTTCATTAATTCAAAATGTATACAAGCACTAGAACATTAAGTTAAGTTTTACAAGGAAAGCTCCATACTTTACTAACTTTGCTGAACTGAAATCAGCCATACTAACCCATACTTTAGTACATTACAAAATAATCATTAACCAAAAACTTAAAGAACAAGTGACAGTGATAAATGCATAATTTATTAATTTTACTCCCATCACGTTTAGTATTTCTATTGTTTTTTTTATATTTAATTCAGTTGGTTAGGCATTTTGTATCAATTAGGCATGATCTTAATGAGTTTTTGGAATAATGGCATTAAATTGGGGAATTTCCAACATCTTTTTACCTTGACCTTTGTTTGGTATTTCAGGTGAAACTTAAATTTTAAGTTTTCAAATTGAGTGTCATTTAATCTGTTGGAAAGTTAAGATAGAGCACTACAAACATCTAAGAGGGACCAAAGCTCAGTTCAGCCTCGAAGACAATCAAAATTAGCCCTGAAGCCAGAACAGATTTTTAGTATGGACCTGTGAAACCATGTTTGGTATTTAATTCATATCTAAAGCTCTAGATGTCCAATCAAAGCAAACTCAGGCTCATTTGAACCTTAGAGGCCACCTCTACAATTGTTATGAAGGGCTGGAAGCGAGATAAGGCCATTTTAATTGTCAAAAACAATAGCAAAGTCGTCATTTTAGGCTGGATCGCCTGACAGAACCTGTTTAGGTTTTTAGCCCATAACTTGGGCTGTAGACCTTCGATTTGGGTAAATGAGTACTCGTTGGAAAGCTAAGAAGTAGGGTTACAACTTTCTTGAAGAAGTCAGAGACAGAATTGGAAGGAAAGTAGCTGAAAATTAGACATGATTGCAAAGTAGAGAATCTGTCTTTTTAAATTTCAAAAATTTTCCATTATTGGTTCTTATCTGTGGATTAGCTTTTTGATTATAAAGACATCTTTGGCAACAGCGGAGACACACATTCATTCAGACCTTCGACACCTTAATTACACCTTCATTCTCCATTCATGTCCATAGTTTTAGATTTCTCCATTTTATTTTTCTTTTGTAAGCCATAAACATGAGCGGCTAAGTTTCTAAATTCAGTTTAAGGGATTCTAGTTCTTATGCATGATTTGTGAGACCAGGTTCTTAATTTAAATTATGCCTTTTTGAATATCTATTGTTTCTCGATTTCATTGCTTTTGATCTATTAAATGATTTGCTAAAAAGGTCTATTAGTTAATTGTTTGATGTGATTAATTGCTAGTTCATCTTCATAATCCGTAATTATTGTGTAAGATTGAATGTGAGTAGCAATTAGGTTTTATTGATTATGAACCAAGTTTTCAATAATAACCTAAGGAAACAATAGGGTGAATTAAATGATTTATGCTTTATAAATCGTTGTTCAAGCTTAACTACTTTCTTTTCTTAAAGCAGTTATTAATTTGATGAGGATTGCTTAATACCAATTCAGTTAATAATTAGAGTCAACAAGAGTGCTGGGCTCGAATTGATGAGTATAGGAAAGTTAGGGGTTTTACCTCGCTATTTGGTAAATCTACGTTAAGTATTCAATAAGAGATAATTGTATTTCTTTTGTCTATGATTGAATCATGCATTGGAATGTGAATTACCTTGGACTGAAGTTTGTTTAAATCAAGAGTTTTATACCTAAATTTAGTTCTTTAATTTCTGAACTTGATTTCTTCTAATTTAGTGTTACAACCCCCCCCCCCCCCCACCTTTATTTCTTTTTCTGTTATACACGTGCACGAAATTTAGCAACTCAGTCTCTAGGGTTCGACTTGGATTACCACTTATTGCATTCATTCAGAAAATATTTCATTACTGATAATTTCAGTTAATTTTTGGTGGAATCGACAACCATTAGACAGTAAAAGTGTCACTTTACATCAATGGTGAGAAAGCATTCTGCTTTAACTCAATTCGGGCAGGGAAGCTTGCCACTTCTTTCTTTATTTTGTTATTTTGTTTTCTTTTTCCTTGTTACCTTTTCTACTTTATCAAAAGATACAAAAAGAACAATCATTTCTTATTCAAGATGTTGCCAAGTTCTTAGATTGTGATTCTTTTCATTGCAAGTTTATATTTACTATGCTTGTGCTCAGCAATAACGGTTGAATATGATTCTAGTGCCATTATCATCAATGGTGAACACAAAATCATTTTCTCTAGTGCAATTCACTATCCCTACAGTACCCCTAAGGTATTGAAAATATCATTGTTCACTAGCTGGTGCTAGCACTTCTAGAAAACAAGCAGTTCTTTTAAATGCATTTCCTGATTCTATACTTCTAAGTATTATGATTATGTGGTGGTATGCAGATGTGACTTGATCTAAGTAACAAGTCCAAGGAGGGCAGCCTTGATGCTATTAAAACTTATGTCTTCTGGGATAGCCATGAGCCTATCCGGTGATTGGTTTGAATTGCTGCTAGACTTTTAAGTTGAAAAAGAAAATTTTGATTTTCTCCCCTAATATGTGTGTGTGTGTGTGTGTGTGTGTGTGTGTGTGTGTGTGTGTGTGTAAATAATTTCTCTGGAAATTTGGACATTGTGAAATTCTTCACTCTCATTCAAAAAGATGGACTTCATGTCATTCTGCGGATTGGCTTTTACGTTTGTGTTGAATGGAATAATGGGTTTCTTTCTAATATGCTTGTAAAGAGAATACTAATATGCATCTCAGTGACTTCCCTATGAGGTTGGACAATGCTCCAGGCATTGGATTGAGGACAGACAATGAGATTTACAAGGTTTCATTTTTTACTTGCTCTATTTTTTTTTTCCTTTGCAATGTTCATATCAATACTTGATATGAGCACTATAATTTTGCTTTCTATAGAATGAAATGAAAACTTTTACCACTAAAATTGTAAACATCCTGAAAGAAGCAAAAACGTTTGCTCCATAGAGAGGACCTATAATTCTTGCACACGTTTTTACATTTGTAGCATTTTTCCTTCTTTCATCTATATGATTCAAGTAGCATTTATATTTGTATTACTAGGATTTTTTTTTTTTTTTTTTGTCTCAAAGTTGCTGAACTTTTGTGTTTGTGCATAATAGATTGAGAATGAATATGGAAACATCATGGGACCTGATGGTGCTATGAACTTATAAAGTCCAGTCCTATGGCACGTAACCCTATAAAACAACAAAATGTGAGGTCGGTGGCCTTCATCCAGCCACTACGACACTCAAGTTTGGAAATCATAGGTTGTGAATAAGAGAATAATTCAATAGTGAATTTTTACAAAACTAATGTTTTTGATCCCCCTAGCTGCTTCTAATATTTATAAGTTTTAAGGAAAATAGTCTTGCCTTAATCACAGAGACAATCTTAGGTTGACATCCCGAGATTTTCTCCTTATAATCCAGCTTGATCTTTGCTTGACGCTAGTATTACTTGGTATAAATTTTGCTTGGCTTGTTTCCCGAGCGATAACTTTGCTCCTTCTCTTGTTGCTATCCCGTTTGGACCTAGACTGAACAATCTTTTATCAGGTTTGATCCTACTCAGTTTAGGTGGTTAAGTCACCTCTGGCTCGACTTTGACTCTTTGAATGAGCATTTGACACTTTGATCTCCACTTTGGATATTTTCGCTCGGCTTTGACTCTTTAAACGAGCATTGATATTTTAACTGCCACATTGACTATTTCACTTAGTTTCGGTGGTGTAGTATCAGGACTTCACAGAAATATAGGGAAAAGTTACATTCAATCACGTGCACAAATGGCTGTAGCCTAAAATATTTGAGTTTTGTGGATTATGTGCCAGCAACCAGATGCTCCACTACCCATTATACTCATTATTTCTAATTCTTCAGCACTCAATAATTTAGTCACAGAAGTTTAAAGTAACATTCATACTAGTTGGCCTCTTGATGGCTCTATTCCATGTTGTGCTACAGATTGATACCTGCAAGGGCTTTTACTATGATACCTTCCATCCAAACAATCCCATAAGTCCAAAAATTTTGAGAATGGAAGTGGATAGTAGGCCTTTTTTCTACTGAAATAACATTGTTTCTTCTAGTTGACCTTATTGAAATACATAGAATCTGCATTTTTTGTATGTCCTTGTAGGTTTAAGGCCTGGGGTGGGAAAAACCCATATAGCACTGCTAAAGATTTGGCATTTTCAATTGCTCAATTTGTCTAAGTTGGTGGGGTCTTGAATAACTACTATATGGTATTTCCCTGCAAAGCAATGACTTCATATGTTTATTTTCAATGGACTTATGTTTGCTTTAACTTATTGACAAGTTTTTCTTAACCTCCATTCAATATCATTGAGGAACCAACTTTGGACCCAACGCAGGAGGTCCATATATAACCACATCATATGATTATAAGGTTCCAATTAATGAATATGGTAATTCACAATTAAATCTATGTTGATATATACTTTAAACCTTGATTGATGTATTGCCAGCAAAAATATCAAATATTGCCATTAACAATGTCATGGCATAAAAGTTTAAGACTTGCAGGGAATTTGAATAAGCCAAAGTGGGGGCATCTCAAGCAACTCCATGCATCTATCAAATTGGGAAAGAAAATTATCACTAATTGCCGATTGCTTTATCGTTTGGATTGAAGATCCTCCATCCCCCTGTTCTGGAGGATCTTTTATTGACTAATTTATTAAGGTTTTTTTATTCCTTATACATGCTTATTTTTCTCAAATATAAATGAATAAATAAACACAAGAAGGATTGAGCATTTGTTGTGCTAATTAGGCATTATTGTCAGTAGAAACTTAAGACCATGTTACAAGTTTGTAATTGAATAAAACTGATATTTACTGCCATCTAGTTTCACTGTGCAGGTGCTAGATAGCAGAATAATAATTGGCAGGTGATCCTGTGACATCAAATTCTCAAATTTGACTTAGATCAGAAGGATTTGTCTTTCCCCAAGTATCTAGAACTGCTATCACGATGTTTAGCTTTAAGGACTACCTCCTATGTTGTGGTACCAATGATCTCATTAGTAAGTTTCTAGTTGACACTTGTATAGCTTTAACAGTGTCCTAAGTTCAACAATCCTCATTCCAATCATTCAATCACTTAAAAAAAATCCATAGCCTATCAACAAATTAACATTATGATGGTGATGCCACCCTAAGTTCGATAGAGAATTTCACCTTAGTACCAATGCATAAAAGAATATTTTTCTTTGCAAATATTTATTGCTTTGCAGAAAAACTATTGTATACATAAAATAGGCTTCATGACAATAAAAATCATCAACTTATATAATATTTTCAATTATATATCCTTCTAGTTTTATCAATTCAATTAACATGCTTTAATCACTTTACAATCATATCCTTAGATGCCTGTCTAAATCTACCATTAATTTAATAACATGGATACTAAGCAGGAGCTGTAAGTGATTAGTGTGCTAAGAACAAGCCAATCTGATATGAATTGCACTTCTAGCCATGGAAATTCCAAGGACCATGCTGCTCCTTCCAGAAGGGCTCTGTAACGCTATGCATAGTATGCATATGATGGAAAAGGTGGAGGAGATAATCTTCTGCCAATTTAAATTTATTACATTTGATTTGCTTGCATAGTAATTTGCACTTAAGTGAAAGTTTTTGGGCTTTTGCAAGAATGTCTTGGGAAGGAGAAGTGTTGTATTGTTGTGTATGATGCCACATTTTTAGTACAGGAACCTCAAAGAATTAACAATAGGCTAGCTGTCTAAGCTCTTTGCTCAAAAGGCAATTAAGTAAATGCCATCAAATTAATGAAATTGTTATATTTAACCAATTTTTTAATTAAATTGTTTGGATAAATAATTAGACTTGTCAATTTATAAAAAAAATTGGACTATTAAAAGATGATCCATGATACCAGAAGATTGCAGTGATAAACTGATTTTTTTTTTTTTATCAAGAGAAGGGCAAATATGATGATGGGTTTGCTCGAGATTATGCCAAAGAAGAATGTTACATCAAAGTTCCTGAAAGATGAAAAACATAGATATTTTATTATCACCATTATTTTTTATAAGAACAACACCACTTTACCGCGGTATCATTGTAGCACATCACAGGTATTTCCTCATACTTCTTCACTTTCAATACTACACACTTTTTAGTCAATCTCCTAATAATTAAATTCATACAAAATTTTTAATTTAAACTTTATTTTAATTTGTATGTGTGACTTTTTATAAAGAAATGTAAAACGAAGATTTCCAAAAGAATAGTTTTCCCAATATTGTTTTATTCCTGAGAATATTATATTTCTCTCTAAGAAAAGCACAAGATGAGTTCCATAAGATTCATGAATCCAGAGACAATTGCAACATATGCCCGCCATCGTGCCTGTCAATTACTATCAAAATGGAATCCTAATAATGGACTTATGAATACGCTTCCAAAAGATTCATCATACTACAAAATTTGTTCAGCCTCTTAGGCTTTATTACAATCCTCAATGTGTCTTTTTGCAAATGTCATTTCATTGAGAGAGCAGATAAATAAAATAAGCAAAAAATGTACTAGGAAAAAATGAAAATTTTATTAAAATACCAAATCAGCAACTACAAGTGAAAGTCAATGTTAGACCAAGCTACATCTCTGTCTCAATGTTGGATTTGATTATTTATGCATATAGCCCTGAAAGAAAAAAGAAAAGAGGAACAATTGCAGTTAAAATCATTGTAGAGCTTTGCGCCAATAGCTTCATTGCCTGCCGCACATTTGCTGCATACTGAAAGAGGTTTGATTCATCATGCCATTGAATGTAGTCCCAAAGGGGCTCAGCCCATAATTCATTGCACCAGCAGCATAATAAGGTGCTACGTATCCTTCCATCCCCGCCTGCACACCTGCCCAATATGGATTATATGCATAAGAGCCAACAGGCATCAAAAAGCTGTGAGAGTCATCTTGAGAATTTTTTATTCCTCTCTTTTTCTTTCCTCCTCTGCTGAAAACCAATTTTTTCTGAACTTCATCCTCAGTCACTTTCCTATTCTTTCCTCCCTCGCGAGAAACCACCTCTTCCTGCACTTCTTCCTCAACCACCAGAACACTTGTATCCTTCATTCTCGTTGACCCAATAGTGGCTTCAGATACATCAGCTGCTCTTGTAGTTCTAGCTTTTTTAGCAATCTGGTATGGATCATAAAGAAGCTTCCTTTTATTTGCCTCGTCTTCTATATTATCAAGGGTTGTCTTCTTCGATTCCTGAAATGATCCTGCAGGCAGTCTTTTTGTAGAAATCTGAGGTTGCAAACAGAGAGCCGATTCCACATCCATAACTCGAAAAGAGTTGCTTTTCGCATTTTCACCGCTACTGCTATTACCACAACTATACTCCACAAAGCAATTAATTGTATCTCTAAGTGTCATGTTTGGAATCAGAGAATCAGCAAGGACGTTTGCTGCTCCACATACACATTTCAACTTAGAGATGATTAGATGGTCTCTAATACATTTATCACAAAAGCTCTTGAAACAGCATTTGCTAGTCAATACAGCATCTTTCATTACTTGCTTGCACAAGGGGCAGAGGAGTTCTGGTGGAAGATCACTAACAGACCAGGATCTCTTTGAAGGGAAGCAGCCAAAAATTTCCTTCTTAAAAGCATCATCATTAGGCTGCAAAACAGCAGTTGCACCACTTGACAAAACATAAGAGCCATCTGGGTTAGGCACCAGCATCGACTTGGGAATACCAGTAGGAGGCCTTACTCTTTTGAAATCATAATTTGGATCTCCATTTGTTGGGCAATGCTGAATAAAATGTCCCGGCACCTTACACCTGTGACATATATAACCTTCTGGAGGTGTTTTCTTCCACAATCCACCAAAACTATGGCCATCCATTCTTCCGCAACCCCTACCATTCACGCCTTGGGTCCTAGAACCCACACCAATAGAAACTTCAAGCCGCCAGTCCAAGGCTGGAGTATTGACTAAAGCCTTAATCTTGCTGTCCTCATCAGATTCCACATCTACACTTGTCATGCTAGACTGAGCTGGCTTCATTCTGGGAATCACAAACACATCGTCCCCAAACCCATCATCATATCCAAAACTTGCGTCTCCGCTGCATTTTTTTGAGGACAAACTAGTAATAGTACTTGCAGACACAGAACTACCACCAGTATTTACGGGGGTGCTTCTGGATGAAGCAGTAACAACAGTTTCGGTATTGGATGAACCAGTGCGATAAGAGGAATTAAGTGGCTGTTGCTTTTCAATAACAACAATAGTTGCAGTGTCTACGGGCTTGCCACGCCTCGTTCCAGGAATACGGCGAATCAAGACACGAGTATTGTTAGGAATCAACATATCATCAACATAACAATCATTGGTCTGGGCATTAATGACCACAAGGTCCAAATCAGTACCAAAACATAGACCATTAGAATGAGACTTCATATTAGATTTATACTTATATTCAAAAATTTTCCTTTTCAAAGCATCAACAGAAATAACAGAGCCATCCACAGAGATTGAATCATACTCTTTGGCACTGAAAAATTTAAAATATATCGGCATCGAATTGAATAGTAACGAAAGAATACAAACTTTAATATGAGAGAGAGAAATTGCTATTTCACTCGTATGCAAGAGGATCAAAAAGTATAATCAACATGCGATCGAATTGTGAATTGCCCAGTGAAACAGAAATTTTTGTAAGCCAATCTGCAGGCATAGCCACAGACGCGTAACTGCTTGAGGTGCAAGCATAGCCATAGACGCGTAGGAAGTTTTATTAATCCCAAATCCAATTGGACTTGGTGTTTTTGTGTATATTTAATCAATGGTAATCTAATAGGATGAGTTTATGAAGTATATAATTAAATTTAGGATGGGTTTAGGCTTAAAATTTAATTAAATATAAAAGATATATTTTTTATAATAATATTTATAAATTTTTATATATTTTATTTTATATAAGATGAAATTAAAATATTTTTTAGAATTATTAAATTTTTAGAATATGAATTATTAATAAAAATACTTTTTATCTAGATTTTTAATTAAAAATATAAAATTAAATGGATTCTGATATTTTTCGGGTAATAATAATTGAGTTCGGACTGATTTGAATAATTGAGAATAAATTTTAATCAAGTTTGAGACTGGTTCAGGTTTTGAAAATATTAATCGAATTTGGATTCATGTCAGGTACCTTACCCATTACCATCCTTAGACTTGATGTCTATTCTTTTAAATCTTTAGGGATTTCGTTTCTTTGTTTTTTAAAGATATTTTAGAAATATTTTTTTTTATAAATATCAAACATTTTAAATAATTTAAATTATTCTTTCTTTTATCTCAAATATTTTCATCTCTCTTAATTTTCAAATCTAGGATTTTTCTCTCATTTCTCACTTTTCTAATATTTTCATCTCTATAATTTTTCAGTCTCTTAAAATTTTATCTATCTCAATATTCATTTTCTTAAAAAAACTAATTAATTTTTTTCTATTATCTGTAATTTTTAATTTTCACAATAAAAATGCAAAGCAAAATAAGGATAAATTAGAAAAACTCAATCTTCCTTTAATTCTAATTTTAGACCACTTATCGATAATCTTGATAAATTATTCAAATAGTCACCTTTTTATATATGATTGATGGTTGAGAACTCGTCGTTCTCTATGTGCTTCAACGTAGGAGAAGATTATAGATTCGATGGGTTGGGTCATGGGGCTAGGCCTTGTTTTGGTTAGGGGTTATTTTATTCTAATTCCGGCTGTAAGCCTTTATCTGTGTATCTAGCCCATTGGGTGTTCAATGGAATGAAATATGCATAAGAAAGAAAAAAGAACGTTAAAGTGATGAATCATTCTATCCAATCCAGAATCAGAGCTCTCGCATCAAAGTTGATGCAGAAATAGCAACAGCAACGACGTCATCACTCTTGCAAATTATGCCTACGTACAGATGTATATTCTAAAGCAGCATGCATTATAAAGGTTTTGTTCACCATAAAAGAAGAGGACGGAGAGGATGTGGAGATGGATTTGTCTTCTTCTGCAAAGAAGAAAGAAAGCAAAGAAAAAAATGACAATGAAGAAAATTAGGGTCATCATTTTGGAAGAGGTTTTCTATTATGATGATTGACATAGATGACTGAATGTTGTTTTCTACTCCACATGCTTCGCCTGCGTACTATACTTTGCCACGCTCACCAACTAAAATCATCGTTATAGAAGGCAACAATGTGCAAAAAGAACCGTAAGAAATAAATGATGTCTCGTGATTAAAAAAAATGTCATTGATTAGCATAGAGTTTCACTCTTCATAATGAAAAAATAAATAGAAAATAAAATAGTCAAATTTGAAAAAACATGATTTATTTTAAACAAGATCAATTTGAAATTGAATTAAAACTGAATCAAACCATCTATAAACTGAAATTCAAACCACTTCAAATCAGATTGAATCCATTCCCAAATCACCTTAAAATCAAAATCAATTGAGGCCACTTAGAGTCAGTTTGATTTCATCCCCTTCTCAGCCCTGAACCTTCCGGGCTTCATGTTATTGATGTCTCTAAGGGGAAATATAGGTCCACCTCGTTCCATCCAGAAATCAAGGAACTTCTCTTCAACCCTATAACATTACTTTTCTGCATAGCTAAAGTCCTCCATTCCTTGTAAAACCAATATATTGGAATGCTTAGGTTTTCCTTCTTTTTTTTTTTAAGAACTTTTCACCCATACTATTGAAGAACCTATAAGTTGTAGTGGGCTTCAAGGCTCAGCAGGTTTCCAATCCAAGCATCCAAAGAAAGATTGTACCTCAAATCAATGAATTTAAAATGTACAATGAAATTTCATATGTAAATGAAATTATATATTTGATAAAAAAAATTAAAATATGAAATACAATAATTAAATTCTACATAAGTTACATTTGGAGTTAAATTTCATACATAGATAATTTACCCCTCTCCCACTCTTATGCATAAATAAATAATTAAATATAGACCTTAATTTGCAAAATTAACAATTGGTGACTTAAAATTTTCCATTCAATCCAATTATCTTTCTCACCTCTCAATCCAAGGAGGAAAAAAAAAAGTCTTCTTTCTTTTCTACTAGAATTCTCGAAAATGGTGATCATTTTCAAGAAGTCATCCCGTGACAGGATAACAAATTTAGAGATATCAATTCTTTTTTTTTTTTTTTCTCTTTGCTTCCATCAATCCAAACACTACTGGGTAACTTTTTGAAGGAAAAAAAGGTTTAAAAAATAGATTTTTTTTTGTTACTGAAACAATGGGAAAAAGATACATAAATATAACTGATGTTGCCTGAAATTCTTGGGTCAGTGAATGGTCTTAGTGTTGAAATGAGGTGAGGTCGGTAGCCTAAGCAGGGCCATTTCGATGCTCAAGTCAGTAAATGCCAAAGAAATAGCAAATACTGAAAAGTAATAATATAATAGAATTGCATACCTTGGCAAGTGCAATGAGCCATATTTATAGTATTGAGTATGGTGCCTGTTCTACCTTATTCAAGATTTGCCAACTCATATCCAATCATTTTCTTTTGTATATTACAGAAATTTCACCTACAATGTAGCAAAGAACAAAAATCATTTTCTAAATCACTTCCAACATCAACTTCATCTTCCAAAGAGTTGCATCTTGTTCTTGAGGCATGTTTCCACAACTGAAATCATTGCTAGTAGTCATAACTTCTTTTTTATCCCAACATCAAGATGCAAATTCAATAAATTTGATATTTCTGCTAATAATCACTTTCTTAGTCTGCACATTAAACACTCTATAACCCTTTACATTGCTGCCATGTCTAAGAAACACTCCAATTTTAACCTTGTGATCAACTTGCTCCTCTTAACATCAGGAACAAGTGTGTAACAAATACATCTAAACATTCTTAGATGACTAACTAAAGGTTTTGTAACATCCTCATACAAAGTAGTCATGTACATTCTACTGTTCCGATAACTAATTTTTGTCCGAACAGCTAGAATGTCTAGAACTAAACTTAAATTACATAGAGAATCCATAAACTAAACTAATAGAGATCAAATGAGTTGGATAAAAATAAAAGAAATGGAGTACCAATAGGTTAAATGAGCCTAGGTCACAGCGATGAGTGACCTATATGGGAAGTGACTATAAGTTCAGTTGCTACCATAAATTCATGTGGGAACCCATAAAATCCTTAGTTAAGGAATTATTTAGAAATTATTGGGAATGTGAAAACCATAGAAATGAAAAAAGAATAAGTACTAATAAATGAACCATAACCTTTGGACTCATCGAGTGTTATGGAAAAAGATGGACTATAACCCGGTGAGGGGTATTTTGGTCAATTCACTTCAAGAGTTAACTTTTGACCTAAATGTCCATTAATTTGAGCAAGATTAAGACATTGAAAAAGAATTTAAAATATAGAAATGTGTAAGGAAAAGAAAAGAAAGAAATGAAATTTTCAAATTTTATTTGAATTATAACATAAGCATGACCTCATCATGACACAATTAAAAATTATAATTTAAATAAACTAATTTTGGGAATAATTATACAAGAGACAAGAAATAAAAATAAAAAAAAAAAAGAAGTCATCTTCTTCCTAAAGATTTGGCCGACTCCCCCTTTATCAATTCCATTCTCCATTTTCCTTGTTCCAAGCTTTTGAACCTCCCAATCCTTCCATAAAATTTCCATCAAATTGTTAGAAAACTTCAAATTGGACCTCCAATTGAAGATTGGGAGAAAGAAACTCAAGGAAACTTGAAGGAATTTGAAGTTTGCAAAAGGCTCCATTAGAGGTAAGCTTCTCCACAAGCTTAAATTGTTATATATACATAGAATTAGGGTTGCTTATGGGAAATAACATGGAAAAGGATGAAAATCATGCATGAAACAAAGGGGTATGAATTTTGGCCAGCAGTAGGTGAAGGAACGGAAGCGTGAAAAACACAAGTTTATACCATTGAATTCAAAAATCTTCACCTAGGGTCACATGCATCATGCAAGATTTATTTTTATCTATTTGATTTCAATGATAAACAACATATTAAAACTCTTTTAATATGTTTTTGGATCTGTATTTGCCATTTAAGATTTTAAAATTAATCAGATTAATTTTAGAACCCTAGATTAAATCAAGAACGATTACACTAACCTCTTGATACACTGCAGCGTGTCTGCGCCTTTGAGATTCGTCTTCAGAACACCAGATGTTGTCCCTCTAGCTTGTCCACACCAAGAACACCTATGGCAGCCCTTGAATAGCTTCTAAAGCTTTTTCTATTAATTAGAAAATCAAGTTCTGCCTTTTAAGATATTAAAGATGTAAACAGGACACTAGAAACAATTTCTAGTGTTCTTAATTCAAGAGATTGATGGCTAATCTCTTTGAATTGATAAGAGATGAAGAAGAATAGATGAAAACCCTCAAAGTGGCGTGACAAAGGAATGTGGCTGCTGGTTGTGTTTTATTTTCTCATAACAACACTTAAATAGCTAGGTTAACACGTTAAACCCTTGTCACATGTCACCCTTTGATTAGCTCTAGGTTTAAGTGACCCAATCACATTGTGCCAAGTGTCAAACCTATATTTAATCTTGATTTTAATCATCTTACATGATTAAAAAAACATTTGGCAAGCTTATGTGTAATCCCATGTGTCACCATCTCATGGTGCCACGTGTCACACTGCAAAATGACCAAAATGCCACTGTGTCTTAATTTTGAGTTCTTAACCCAAAATAATTATTTTCTTCTTCTAATTAATTTATATCAAATATAAATTAATTAATTAATCTCTATTAATTAATTTCTCATTAATTAAATTCATATTTAAACACTTTAAATATAAATTTAACTTATATTATACATCCAATAATCTAGATTTGGTTTCAAGTCATGCTAGGGACTTTGCAATCTAATTGCAAACCAAACCTATTTAATTAATCAATTTAAACTCTTTAATTAATTAATTAAATCATATTTAAATAGGTGATAACTTGTGTATGTGTGTGACTTACTAGGCTCATCACTAATTGGCAATGAGACATGATATCAACTCTTAATATCATCAGAACTCTTTCTTACCATAAATGATTTCTCTAAATCATTTTATGAACCTCATAGACATGGTTAACACCTAGCATAGCATGCCATGGCCACCCAATTAGTAATAAGGTTTATCTTAAATGAACCTATAATCATATGTTACCATGCACTAGAATCTCTCTGTTACAAAATCCCAACTCAAGCTGGAGTCATGGTTTATGTCAAACTCCATTTGCTATGAATATTATGTTCTCTTTTAATTCCAGTTCTTGATTAAAAAGATTTTCTCATCAGAAACTCTTTCGAATAAATCTATCTGTCCTGGCCAGGAACTTGAAACATCAAGAACAATTAAATAAACATAGGATTTTATCTCTATTTACTTAGAGGAACAGATTCCATCTTGATCAACACCTACCTCCATATATAACTAGTAGGAGCCAACAGATGCCCATATACCCATACACAGTACAAGTATCAAAGCAGTATCAAAGTCAAACTACCTATATACAAGATAACTGTGCTATCTCAGGTCTAAAGATTATATGCACTGATATGATTTATGACAAAACATTGACAAGAGTAAACTCCATGTGCTTGTCATAAGTGTCACTAGTTCGGCCTACTTATCATTTATAAGTGTCTATCATGTTTGTTATATGGCATGAGACTCACCATTCCATCTTATTTATATCTCATATAAATAACTTGGGAACAAATATGAATACAATCTTTCTGGATAAGTCATGTCCTTATTATGAAGTATCCTTGATTATGAACCTATTTATGATACTTTGTGCTAGAAATATTGTCACTCATATTCTTAACAACTTAAGAATAATATTTCTAACAAAATATCAATGGACCTTTTCTATTACACATAAATATATTATATAAATAGAAAAGTGGAAATGCCTTTTATTAATAAAAATATGTACAAGATACATACTAAATGATATGCTCTAGGGCATACTACTAACAATCTCCCACTAGCACTAGAGCCATTCATTACAATATCTTAGACCTATCTTCTCAAGATGTCGGTCTAACTGAGTCTGTGACATAGGCTTAGTGAATGGATCAGCTGGATTTTTCAGCTGATGCTATTTTTCTGCATGGCTATATCGCCTTTGCCCAACTATATGTCTGATAATGTGGTAGTGCCTTTCTATGTGTTTGGATTTTGGGTGAGACCTTAGTTCCTTAGTCTGTATGACTACTCCATTATTGTCACAGTGTAGTGGAACTGCTGACTCAATGGAAGGAACTACTGTAAGTTCTGTCACGAACTTCTTTATCCAAACAGCTTCCTTTGCAGCATCTGATGCAGCAATATACTCAGCCTCTGTAGTGGAATCTGCAGTCGTGCTCTGTTTGGAACTCTTCCAACTGACTGCACCTCCATTACAAATGAACACATATCCAGAGGTAGACTTTCTATCATCGATATCTGATTGGAAATCAGAATCAGTATAACCATCCAATTGTAAGTGTCCACCTCCATAAATCAAGAATAAATCCTTAGTTCTTCTCAAGTACTTAAGGATATTCTTGACAGCTATCCAGTGTTCCAAACCTGGATTGGATTGATACCTGCTAGTCAAACTAACAGCATATGCGATATCCGGCCTAGTACACAACATTGCATACATTAAACTTCCAATAGCCGAAGCATATGGAATCCTGGCCATCTTATCTCTTTCTTCAGATGTCTTTGGAGACATCTCTTTAGAAAGGTGGATACCATGTCTCACTGGTAACAATCCTCTCTTGGAATCAAGCATGTTAAACCTCTTTAACACCTTTTCCAAGTATAGACTTTGGGATAAACCAATTATTCTTTTCGCTCTATCTCTATAGATGCGAATCCCAAGAATATAGGTTGCCTCCCCTAAGTCTTTCATGGAGAATGTATTTGATAACCATACCTTTATAGTCGTCAACATACCTGTGTCATTACCCATCAACAGTATGTCATCCACATATAAGACAAGGAAAGTGATAGCACTGTCACTAACCTTCTTATATACACATGGCTCATCCTCATTTTTGATAAAACCAAAGGATTTAATGGCTTCATCAAAACGAATGTTCCAACTCCTCGAAGCTTGTTTCAACCCATAAATGGATCGCTTTAGCTTGCATACCTTGGAACCATCTTGAGATTCAAATCCCTTAGGTTGTTCCATGAAAATGTTTTCTTCAATGTATCCATTGAGAAAAGCTGTTTTGACATCCATCTGCCAAATCTCATAATCATAGTACGCAGCTATTGCTAATAAAATCCTAATTGATTTAAGCATGGCAACAAAGTAGAAAGTCTCCTCATAGTCGATTCCTTGCCTTTGGCGAAACCCTTTCGCTACTAGCCTTGCCTTATAGGTCTCTACCTTTCCATCAGAACCAATTTTCTTCTTGAAAACTCATTTGTTCCCTATAGGTATAATACCTTCAGGTGGGTCAACAAGATCCCAAACTTGATTCTTATACATGGAATCAATCTCGGATTTCATAGCATCAATCCATTTTGAAGAGTCTATATCTGATATAGCTTCTTCATAGGTAAGTGGATCATCTCCATGATCTACTTCTTCATGAGCAGACAACTCTTGTTCTTCTTCATGAAGAAAACCATATCTCACTGGTGGGTGAGATACCCTGGTTGTTCTACGAGGTACAGCTGTAGATGTTTCATCAACGGGTATTGGTTGACTAGATGGATCTATATCCATTTGATCAGTTGGTTGGTCAGAATTCTCCAATTCTAACTCTATTTTCCTTCCTTTGCCTCCTTCTTGAACAAACTGTTGTTCAAGAAATGTGGCATCTCTACTTATCACAACCTTTTGTGAAGTAGGCAAATAAAAATAATATCCAAAACTATCTTTTGGATATCCAACAAATCGACCTTTTACGATCCGGTCTCCAATTTATCAGTGTTCAGCTTTTTGATATAAGCTAGACAACCCCAAATCTTAACATGCTTAAGACTTGGTTTTCTTCCATGCCATATCTCATAAGGTGTGGAAGAAACTGATTTTGATGGAATCCTATTCAGAATATACAAAGCTGATTCTAATGCAAATCCCCAAAAGGAGATTGGCATATCAGTATAGCTCATCATACTACGTACCATATCCAATAGGGTACGATTTCTCCTTCAGATACACCATTCGGTGTGGCGTTCTGGAGGAGTCAGCTGAGAAACAATGCCATGCTCTCTCAAGTATTCATCAAATTTAGTACTCAAATATTCACCTCCACGATCTGATCGAAGAGCTTTAATACTCTTTCCTGTTTGATTTTCTACTTCAGATTTAAATTCTTTGAACTTTTCAAAAGATTCATGTTTGTATTTCATCAAATATAAATACCCAAACCTTGATTTATCATCAGTAAAGGCAATAAAATAATGAAAACCCCCTCTAGTCATTTCTTTAAATGGACCACATACATCACTATGTATTAGCTCCAAAATATTTTCAGCTCTTAGCCCCTGTCCAACAAAGGGTGATCTAGTCATTTTGCCCTGAAGGCAAGATTCACAAGTTGGAGTAGGCTCAAAGCCCAATGAGGATAGAATCCCCATTTTCTCCAGTTTTGCAATCCTATCTTCTGCAACATGACATAACCTTAAGTGCCAAATATATTTTGAACTTGAGTTGGTTTTCACCACGGCATTGCATTCATTTAGATTGCTATACTCTGGCCAGTGGAAACACTTTCTTACTAGCAATGGAAACACTTTCTTATTGGCAATGGAAACACTTTCCTGTTGGCAGTGGAAACACTTTCCTTTGCCTTTATCAGCTTTAGTCTTCCTTTTCTGTTTAGCTATTTTCTTAGAAGGACCAGGAATTTGAGGTTTCTTTTTCTTATTGCCCTTGTTCTTGTTGGACTTTCCAGCAGAAGAAGATGCAACCAAAGCTACCTCTTTTCCTTTATTGCCTGGCATATTCTTTTGGGCAATAACCAGCCTGTTGAGTAAACCAGCTAAGGTGCATTCCTGTTTAGTCATATGGAAATTTGTCACAAAATTCCCAAAAGACTCAGGAAGGGACTGAAGGATTAAATCCGTCTGTAGTTGGAAATCCATGTTGAAGTCAAGATGTTCCAACTGCTCAATTAGTCGAATCATCTTGTGGACATGATCCCCAACATTCTGTCCCTCAGACATCCTCATACGGAATAGCTGTCTAGATATCTCATACCTAGCATTCCTGCTGTGCTCACCATACAACTCTTGTAGGTGAAGGAGGATCTCACTCGCACTCTGCATGTTCTCATGTTGCTTCTGTAACTCATTACTCATGGAAGCAAGCATGTAACACTTAGCTCTCATATCATGCTCCTTCCACTTGTCCAAAGTTTCATGTTCCTCTTGTGTGGCCTCTGGAGGTAAGGGACCAGGAACATTTGAATCTAGAACATATCCTATATGTTCAAGGTTCAGGACAAGTTTCAAATTTAATAGCCAATAATACATATTAGGTCCTGTCAACCTATTGTGATCAAGTATGCTTGCAAGGATATTGGATGGTGGTGGTTGTTTTGTGCTCATTTTTATCAGAAAATTAACTGCAGAAAATAACCAGATTAATTAGTAAATGTATCATGTAATTAACCAAAATGATTATGGTTTTTTAATCAAATTGGTCCTCCCACTAACTTAGCAAATCCTACACTTCCAAAGTAGAAAACGGAAATCCTAGTTGGATGGATTTCTAGTGGGTGATTGAATTCTTATAATTCTATTGATCATCCTCAGGTACATCCATTATTGGAATTACAATAAACTATAAGTGAGCAACTCCTTGCCCATCACATCTCATGTGAGGTTCAATCTTTTACCTAGCCCCTAATGCTCAAAATCTCAGGTACATCCATTATTGACTTATCTTGCATTAGTTAAGTTGATCCCATTGAGCCAGTAATTATGCAAATAATTTTAATGTCCTCAGGTACATCCAATATTGGCCACTAAACCATTTACATATTTACAACATCTCATGCTTAACAATTATTCTTAAGAAAATCTCTTAAATTAATTGCATCTCATGCAACTATTTAAAATTTCTTTAAATAATTGCCCCAATGGAGGGCCTATGTTATAATTACTTTAATTATAGCATTTCCAACTTAATCATTTGTTTGGAAGATTTTATGGTCATTCTAATTACTATTAAGGTCTCACTTTGCACATTATCCATTTAACATGCATATATCATATAATAGCATACATTCCCATACATCTCATGCATTCATGGATAAGCAGTAAATATGGTATGATCATGGACTTTCTAAGGGATTCAATTCTGAGCCACCAAGAATTGAATCAGGGCATTCCTAGGTGCATTTCATTCATTCATTTTACAAGAGTTGCTGAAGGAGTACATAATCAACACTTGATCTTGAATTCCTCCCACTGGTCCCACCAATGCTCTTAACCTCCTTGAACTTCTAGCAATCCAATATTACATGGTAATCCTTGGCATACCAAGGCGAATTTACAAGAACTTAAATAAATGAAATTACAACCCAAAAATTATTACAAACTTAATAATAAAAGCCCAAAATAAATTAAAATAAATTAATTAATTTGCAATCCCAAAGAAACATAAAAGAAATAAATCCAATCACATTGGTCTTTTATAGTCCATAATCATCCATCATGCATATCACTATTTAACAATTAAATAAAACATACATACTTAAATTAAATTGAATATTTCATATTCAACTTAAAAATTCAGATTTGAATATGATTCAAATAAATTTAAAAATTCAGATTTGAATCTCATTCAAACAAATTTAAAAATTCAGATTTGAATCACATTCAAACAACTTTAAAAATTCAGATTTGAATCACATTTAAATATTTTTTAAAAAAACAGATTTGAATCACATTCAAATATTTTTTAAAAAATCAGATCTGAATTTTATTCAATCAATTTTAAAAAAATCAGATTTAAATATGATTCAAACAACTTTAAAAAATTCAGATTTGAATCACATTCAAACAACTTTTAAAATTCAGATTTGAATCACATTCAAACAATTTTTTAAAATTCTGATTTGAATCATAATTTAATTGTGTGATAAAAATTCTAATTAAACAATTTAACTAGACATAAAATGGATCTTAAATCATACAACAATTGCACATTCACCATCCATTTACCTTTGCACACCATTGTGATGCATCAACCATGCACACCATGGTGTTCATCATTTGTGCCACCACTTTGACTTTGCAACCAGCAATAAACTCTTGATCTCATGATCAAACACACAATTAAATCATATAAACATCAATCTAAATGGCAAATATAGTGGCTCTGATACCAATTGAAGGAACGGAAGCGTGAAAAACACAAGTTTATACCATTGAATTCAAAAATCTTCACCTAGGGTCACATGCATCATGCAAGATTTATTTTTATCTATTTGATTTTAATGATAAACAACATATTAAAACTCTTTTAATATGTTTTTGGATCTGTATTTGCCATTTAAGATTTTAAAATTAATCAGATTAATTTTAGAACCCTAGATTAAATCAAGAACGATTACACTAACCTCTTGATGCACTGCAGCGTGTCTGCGCCTTTGAGATTCATCTTCAGGACACCAGATGTTGTCCCTCTAGCTTGTCCACACCAAGAACACCTATGGCAGCCCTTGAATAGCTTCTAAAGCTTTTTCTATTAATTAGAAAATCAAGTTCTGCCTTTTAAGAGATTAAAGATGTAAACAGGACACTAGAAACAATTTCTAGTGTTCTTAATTCAAGAGATTGATGGCTAATCTCTTTGAATTGATAAGAGATGAAGAAGAAGAGATGAAAACCCTCAAAGTGGCGTGACAAAGGAGTGTGGCTGCTGGTTGTGTTTTATTTTCTCATAACAACACTTAAATAGCTAGGTTAACACGTTAAACCCTTGCCACATGTCACCCTTTGATTAGCTCTAGGTTTAAGTGACCCAATCACATTGTGCCAAGTGTCAAACCTATATTTAATCTTGATTTTAATCATCTTACATGATTAAAAACATTTGGCAAGCTTATGTGTAATCCCATGTGTCACCATCTCATGGTGCCACGTGTCACACTGCAAAATGACCAAAATGCCACTGTGTCTTAATTTTGAGTTCTTAACCCAAAATAATTATTTTCTTCTTCTAATTAATTTATATCAAATATAAATTAATTAATTAATCTCTATTAATTAATTTCTCATTAATTAAATTCATATTTAAACACTTTAAATATAAATTTAACTTATATTATACATCCAATAATCTAGATTTGGTTTCAAGTCATGCTAGGGACTTTGCAATCTAATTGCAAACCAAACCTATTTAATTAATCAATTTAAACTCTTTAATTAATTAATTAAATCATATTTAAATAGGTGATAACTTGTGTATGTGTGTGACTTACTAGGCTCATCACTAATTGGCAATGAGACATGATATCAACTCTTAATATCATCAGAACTCTTTCTTACCATAAATGATTTCTCTAAATCATTTTATGAACCTCATAGACCATGGTTAACACCTAGCATAGCATGCCATGGCCACCCAATTATTAATAAGGTTTACCTTAAATGAACCTATAATCATATGTTACCATGCACTAGAATCTCTCTGTTACAAAATCCCAACTCAAGCTGGAGTCATGGTTTATGTCAAACTCCATTTGCTATGAATATTATGTTCTCTTTTAATTCCAGTTCTTGATTAAAAAGATTTTCTCATCAGAAACTCTTTTCTGAATAAATCTATCTGTCCTGGCCAGGAACTTGAAACATCAAGAACAATTAAATAAACATAGGATTTTATCTCTATTTACTTAGAGAAACAGATTCCATCTTGATCAACACCTACCTCCATATATAACTAGTAGGAGCCAACAGATGCCCATATACCCATACACAGTACAAGTATCAAAGCAGTATCAAAGTCAAACTAACTATATACAAGATAACTGTGCTATCTCAGGTTTAAAGATTATATGCACTGATATGATTTATGACAAAACATTGACAAGAGTAAACTCCATGTGCTTGTCATAAGTGTCACTGGTTCGGCCTACTTATCATTTATAAGTGCCTATCATGTTTGTTATATGGCGTGAGACTCACCATTCCATCTTATTTATTTCTCATATAAATAACTTGGGAACAAACATGAATACAATCTTTCTGGATAAGTCATGTCCTTATTGTGAAGTATCCTTGATTGTGAACCTATTTATGATACTTTGTGCTAGAAATATTGTCACTCATATTCTTAACAACTTAAGAATAATATTTCTAACAAAATATCAATGGACCTTTTCTATTACACATAAATATATTATATAAATAGAAAAGTGGAAATGCCTTTTATTAATAAAAATATGTACAAGATACATACTAAATGATATGCTCTAGGGCATACTACTAACAGTAGGAAGGATAGAGTTTTGATGTGGTTTGATGAAATTGAACATGATTCCTAGCTTAGGTGACGATGTATATATGATTGGTGTATTGAAATTGCATGAATTTTGAAGATGAGCAATTAGGGTTTATGGGAAATTAGGACTTTTGTGGTATGTTATGCAATTGATGTTATAAGAGCAAATTATGGTCATTTGGTATGCCTTGGTTAAGAATTGATGTGAATTAATGAAAGGAATAAATGGATTGGTAGTGTGTTGAATTGCTGAATTCTGGACACTTGAGTCCAATGTGCTTAATAGCCTATAAATTGAGTTACACAACTCCAATTGGTATGAAACCAATTGAAAAAGAAACATAAGACATAATAATAAATTTTTCATGAAGACACCCTGCCTAGAAAATGACCATAAGTTACCCTAAATGAGCCTTGAATCCGGATTACAATTCTGGACCTAACCAAAAAAGACCAAATGAACAGTATTTAGTAAATTAGGCATAACTCACTCTAAAAAACTTCAAATTAGGTGATTCTTGAACCAATGGAAACCTGAGACATAAGAGAACAATTCTTATGAAGACCATAGAGCCAAATTATGACCCTAACATGATCAAATTGCTAGACAAATTTGGTCTAGCAAATCTGCCCTGATTTTGGACTATCCTAGAAATCCTGAACAATGAGCTATCCGACCAATTTTGGAAAAATTGTCATAACTTGGGCTACAAAACTGAAAATGTAGTAATTCTAAAGCCAAAATTCTCATAAGACATAGAACTAAAAAATTTATGTTTTGACCAGAACCCAGTTCTTAGGGCAAAGTAGGGGAATTATTGGGATAAGTTAGGAATCCTAAATCTGGAATTCCTGCTCCTTAGCTAATTGGCCCTGTGACCTCCGAATGGTTATTAGGCCACAACTTCCTCCAAAAAACGTCAATTGAAGTGATTCAAAATGATTTGGAAACCTAAGATAAAGTCCTAAAACATTGGGACCAGGGCCAAATTATAAGCTTAAGATGCCTGGATATAAAATGTAAAGTTAAGGTACAAATCTGGACAACCTGGAATTTTAGGATATGGTACCTAGAATAGTGTTTAATGTTTTGGCCATAACTTGAGATCCAGAACTCCAAATTGAGTGATTTAAATTAGAAAATAAAACTGAGACATAGAGGAACAATTTTCATGAAGAACACTTCACCAAATTATGACTGAAACTATGTTAAAATGGAGTTACAAAATCAAGGTTCCAAACTGTCCAGAACCAGAAATTATTGAAATTTCATAGCCAACTTAGGAAATTCATTAGGCATTCATTGAATAACTTTTAGAGATAATTGGAATGAGTATTAAAGCTTAGTAATTATGTGATTTCAGTGGACAAAGAGACTTCCAAGGAAGGGAAGGCTTAAAACACAAATAAAGAGACTCATTTAAGGTTTGTGCACAACTATCTTTTTCTTTGTTTTCCAATTTGAATTTGATTTGAATGAGCTTATTATGAATGAATTATGATTTTTCCTTGCTCTTGAGAACTTTAAATTTTATGAAATGAATTTTTGATTACGAAAAGGCGGATGCTGGCCCTTTTATATCATTGTAGCACGGGGTGGGCCAATTTTGAATGATTTCAAAAGTGTTTTGAGAAATTGTGTGTTGCCAACCCTATAAGGAGAATTTGATGAATGAAATGTATTTACTTGATTTGCAATGCGATTCTTTGAATGGAGATTTTTTGAAATTGTTTTAAAACCACAATTAGCATGGCAACATGATTTGTATTCCTCATTAGCTTGCCTAGTGAGACATATTGGATATAATCTCCTCCACTTCTGGGGTTGAGTTTCCCTCTTTGGTCTACCAGTTGAGTATATATTGGACGAGTACTCATATTTGCTAGCTAGCATTTGTATTCCCCTTTAGCCTTTGGTTATTGGGACGTATTGGCTTTGTCGTGGTATACAACACGACATTGATTGAAAATTTTGTGTCATGGTTATAACTGTGTGAATTGTTGGCAACACCCTTAAATTGTGAATATGTTGGATAAAATGTGATTGAAATAAATGATTTACAATTATTAAAATTCGTGATTTTAGTTTCATGAATTGTGGTCAATTTGAATATATTTCAAATTCTTTGTTATAATTTTATAAAATATGTCTTATATTATGTTTTAAAATTTAGTTGTGCACCATTAGGTAAAATACTCAGCGATAGCTTTTTCATGCTATCGCAGATAAGGGGAAAGGCAAAGCAACAGAGTGAGCTGCTTGTAGCTGTGGATGAAGCTACGTTTAGATCATTTTCAAATATATTATTTATACCCTTTGTAAATTCATTTTGATGTAAATTAGTTCATATGTATCTAAAAGATAAATGACCAGTTGTACAAATGAAATTGTAATAATATTTTGTTATCCTTTTGAGTTGTAAGTTTGTAAATGAACCTCTACTTTGATTTATATATGAGATAAATGCAATTGCTTGGTGTTAGTTGAATGAAATAAGATGATTGAGTTTGATTGAGATCAAATTGGGTATGAGATATTTTTATAAATTGATTTTCAACAGGTTTGAAGAACTGTTTTATTGTATTTTTAGCCGTCACTATGCAAAATTTTCGCAAAATTCTAAAAATGCTAAATTAATTCTAAATAAATTTTATGGCATATACCTAACTTAAAAGACGCTTTAATAACTATTTTATCATTGCTTTAAACTCTTAAATGAATTGGATTTGTTTAAAATCCCATGTAATATATTTAATGGGTTATCAGTAGGCGAAGTACTGTAATTCATTAGGTATGTTACGGGATCATGTTATACCTTACAGAGGGCTAAGGTGTGACAGGTTTATTCCCAAACCATGCTTTAAATGGAGTTTTACCTTTTAAGGCTCTTGTAGATAATAAATTTAACAAATATACAGCAGTGTTAACTGCTTCAGCCTAAAACTTCTTAGGCATATCTTTCTTAAACAAAAGACACCTTGCCATTTCCATCACTATTCTATTCTCTCTCACTCACCCCATTCTATTAAGGAGTATAACTGATAGTGAGCTGATGATGAATCCCAACTTCTTCACAAAACTTGTCAAACCTCTCAAAAGTATATTTAGTTCCATTATCAAACCTTAAAATCTTTATTTTACAATTAGATTAAGTCTCCACCATAGCTTTGAATTTATGAAATACACCAAAAACTTCTAACTTCTGTTTCAAAAAGTAAACCTAGCACATTCTAGAAAAATCATCAATGAAGAGAATGAAATATCTACTTCCACTTAAGGATGGAGTATTCATGGGTCTACATGTTAGTGTGAATGAGTTGTAGCTTCTGAGATGCTCTCCAAGCCATATTCATTAGAAAAGGCAATTTTTTTGCTTCCTCAATTGACATACATCACACATACCTTTAGTATCACATACCATAGGCATATCTTTAACCAACTCCTTGATTTGCATATATTTCAATGAAAAGTAATTAAAATGACCCATCCTTTTATGGCACAATGAGGAATCATCAACATTACTAGAAGAGGCATGAATTTCAGTTTACTTTCACTTAATAGGTGATCAAATATAGTGCAAGACATATTCTCAAAATGCTAAGCATAATTTCTTTCTAACATTTGACCTACACTTAATAAACTTTGACTTATTTCAGGCACATGTAGAACATAATGAATTAATTTTGTACCTGAATTTGTTTGTACTGCAAACCACTCCTTTTCTTTTAGCTTTAACATATTCCCCATTTTCAATCTTCACTTTAAAAGAGTAGGTCTTATCAAGTTCCTTGAAAATACTGGTGTCTGAAGTCATGGGGTGTGTGCAGCCACTGTCTATCAACCAAGCATCTCCACTTATGTTAAAAGAGTGATAGGTTGCTGTAAAAAGCTTTTTCTCTTATTGCTCTGATTCTTCAGTAACTTGAGCCTGTTACTCACCTTTGTTTTTGTGTACTTTCTCAACATGGTGAAAATTTTTGCAAGCTCTACATTGTATTCCAGATCGAAACCAATAAAATTTTTCTGAATGTTTTGTTTTTTTGCAATTTGGACATGGTAGGAACTTGCCATCTTTGTTTTTCTCCTTATATCCTTCATCTTCTTGCTTTTAAATTTTCTTTCTTCCCCAGATCTTTTCCCTTTCTGAAGTAACTTGAACTTTGCCCTTTTGTTTTGCCATTAATGCTTCCTTATATTTTTCTTCCATCCTCACACTTCTTTGTTCTACTTTCTGCAGAGCATTCACTAGCTCAGCCAAAAGTAATCTAAGAAAGATCTTTAAAGTCTTCAAGGGAAGCGATTTTTTGTTCAAATCTCTCTAGTAAGGTTGCAAGCACTTTCTCTACTATACTCATATCTGTTAACTCATCCCCAGGCAGCCTTATCTGATTTATGGTCTTATTAAGTCCATCTGAGTATTCTTTTACTAATTTAGAATCTTTCATTCTCAAAACCTCAAAGTCTCTTATGAGATTCAAGATCAGCATCTGCCTTGTTTTGTCACTGCTATGGATCTCCTCCTTAAGCTTATCCCATGCCTCTTTAGCTATTTCACAAGCCATAATCCTTGTGAATATAACATCAGATATAGCTTGGTGCAAATAAGACAAAGCTTTATACTTTTTTGCACATTCTTTAGAGTGATGCTTTATTTGAGTTAACGTAGGATCAACTCTCAATGGTGGTGGATCTCTCCCTGTTTCCACTACCTCCCAAAGGTCAAAAGCCCTTAGATAGGCCTTTATTTTGACAGATAAAAAGACATAGTTTTCTACTGTAAAAACAGAGGGTGCAGTTGATGAATAGCTACTAGAGGCCATGAACAACACTCAAGTGTTTATGGTTGTTATGGTGAAAGTTCTCTTATTTGTTTTCTCTCACACTCCCTCTCTAAGATCTAAATTCTCTGATACCAATTGTAAACATAAATAACAAAGAAAAGTAGGAGAAATTGCAGGAAAACTCTCTTTCGCTACTATAATATTTCATTAATTCAAAATATATATAAACACCACTACATTAAGTTAAGTTTTACAAGAAAAGCCCCATACTTTACTGATTAAACCCATACATATCTACTAAACTGAAATCAGCCATACTAACCCATACTTTAGTATGTTGCAAAATAATCATTAACCAATAACTTAAAGAACAAGTGACAGCAAAAGTGTCACTTTATATAAACGGTAAGAAAGCATTCTTTTTCAGCTCAATTTGTATAGGCAAGCTTGGCACTTCTCTCTTTGTTTTGTTATTTTGTTTTCTTTTTCCTTATTACCTTTTATACTTTATCAGAAGGTACAAAAAGAATAGTCATTTCCTATTCAAGATGTTGTTAAGTTCTTGGATTGTGATTCTTTTCATTACAAGTTTATCTTTACTATGCTTGTGCTCAGCAACAATAGTTGCATATGATTCCAAATCCATTATCATCAATGGTGAACGCAAAATCATTTTCTCTAGCACAATTCACTATCCCCACAGCACCTCTGAGGTATTGAAAATATCATTGTTCATTTGCTGGTGCTAGTACTTCTGGAAAACAAGTAGTTCTTTTAAATGCATTTCCTGATTCTAAACTTCTAAGTATTCTGATTATGTGGTGGTATACAGATGTGGCCTGATCTAAGTAATAAGTCTAAGGAGGGCGGCCTTGATGCTATTGAAACTTATGTCTTTTGGGATCGCTATGAGCCTGTCTAGCGGCAGGTTTGAATCACTGTTAGACTTTTAAGTTGAAAAAGAAACTTTGATTTTCTCCCCTAATTTATTTATATATTTTTTTTGTTTCTTAGTTTAATTTCTCTGCAAATTTGGACATTGTAAAATTCTTCACTATCATTCAAAAAGATGGACTTCATATCATTCTGCGAATTGGCCCTTATGTTTGTGCTAAATGGAATTATGGGTTTCTTTCTAATATGCTTGTAAAGAGAATACTAATATGCATCTCAATGACTTCCCTATGTGGTTGCACAATGCTCCAGGCATTGAGTTAAGGACAGACAATGAGATTTACAAGGTTTCATTATTTACTTGCTCTAATTTGTTGGTTTTTTTTTCTTTGCAATGTTCATATCAACACTTAATAAGAGCACTATAATTTTGCTTTCTACAGAATGAAATGCAAACTTTTACCACTAAAATTGTAAGCATCCTAAAAGAAGCAAAAATGTTTGCTTCGCAAGGAGGACTTATAATTCTTGCACAGGTTTTTACATTTGCAACATATTTTTCTTCTTTCTCCTATATGATTTAAGTAGCATTTATATTTGTATTGTCAGGATTTTTTTTTTATCTTGGAGTTGCTGAACTTTTGTGTATGTGCATAACAGATTGAGAATGAATACGAAAACATCATGGGACCTAATGCTGTTATGAACTTCAAAAGTCCAGTCCTATGCCATGTAAGCTTGTAAAATAACAAAATGTGCGGTTGGTGGCCTTCAGCCAACCACTCCGACACTCCAGTTAGAAAATCGTAGGCTGTGAATAAGAGAATAATTTAGTAGTAAATTTTTACATAACTAAAGTACTTAATCCCCCTAGCTGCTTCTAATATTTATAGGTTTTAAGGAAAATAGTTATTGCTTCAATCACAGAGACAATCTCGGGTTGACATCTCGAGATTGTCTCCTAATAATCCAGCTTAATCTTTGTTTGACGCTACTATTGCTTGGTATAGGTTTTGCTCTGCTTGTTTCCCAAGTGATAACTTTGATCCTTCTCTTGTTGCTATCCGGCTTGGACCTAGACTGAACTATCTTTCGTTCGGTTTGATCCTACTTGGTTTAGGTGGTTGAGTCGCCTCTAGCTCGACTTTGACTCTCCAAACGAATATTTGACACTTTGATCACCACTTTGGATATTTAGGCTCTACTTTGAATCTCCAAATAAGCGTTGACACTTTGACTACCACATTGACTATTTGACTCGATTTTAGTGGTGTAGTATCAAGACCTTACGAAAATGCAAGGAAAAGTTATATTCAATGGTGTGCACAAATGGCTGAAGCTAAAAACATTGGAGTTCCATGGATTATGTGCAGTAACCAGATGCTCCACTACCCATTGTACTCTCTATTTATAATTCTTCAGCATTAAACCATTTAGTCATAGAAGTTTAAAGTAACATTTATACTAATTGGCCTCTTAATGGCTTTATTTCATGTTGTGCTACAGATTCATACCTGCAATGGCTTTTACTGTGATACCTTCCATCCAAACAATCCCAAAAGTCCAAAAATTTTCATTAAGAATTGAAGTGGATGGTAGGCCTTTTTTCTGATGAAATAACACTATTTTTTCTAGTTGACCTAATTGAAATACATAGAATTTGCATTTTTTGTATGTCCTTGTAGGCTCAAGGCTTGGGTAGGAAAAACCCATATAGCACTGCTGAAGATTTGGCATTTTTAGTTGCTCCATTTGTCTAAGCTGGTGGGGTCTTGAATAACTATTATTTGGTATTTCCCTGCAAAGCAATGACTTCACATGTTTATTTTCTATGGATGTTTCCTTTAACTTATTGATAAGTTTTTCTTAACCTTCATTCAGTATCGTGGAGGAACCAACTTCAAACGCAACACAAGAGGTCCATGTATAGCTACATCATATGATTATAAGGCACCAATTGATGAATATGGTAATTCACAATTAAATCTATGTTGATATATACTTTAAACCTAGATTGATGTATTGCCTGCAAAAAATATCAAATATTGCCATTACCAACGTCATGGCATAAAAGTTTAAGACTTGCAGTGTCACACCTTACCCCTTTGTAAGATATGACATGATCCGTAGTATACCTAACAAATTATCGAACTCCACCTATCGATAATCCACTAAATATACTATAAGGAATTTTAAGCGAATCAAATTTATTTTTAAGTTAAATTATTGTTGAAAAGTCAAGAAAATCATTAAGAAATAAATTAAGTGTTTACAAATCAAAGAATTTTATTTTATTTTATTTTTTGGAAAAACTGCGTGGTGATGGCTATAATTTCAATAAACCAAATTTATTATACCTGTTAAAATCAACCTGTGATAATCAAATATGATAATTTAAATCAAGCAATATTCAAAAAAATGATTTTCTTCATTCAAGATCAAATAATAATAATTTTTCATTTACATCTCAAAAGAAACATTTAATTACAAATTTATAACTTCAATGTTATAAAAATATCATTACAATTCTTTTTATACAACTGCTCAATCGTCCTTTACAATACATATAGTTACACATTACATCAATACACAATGTACAAGGGTATACCTAAAACATACCCGATGATAGTCCAAACATAGCTCAACCCTGCTCACTCAACTGCTGGATCCTTTCCTCTACCTGCGACGGCATACAAAAGCTATAGCTGAGTAATGACACTCAGTGGTGCACAACTATAATTTTTAAACTCAATATAAAATATGATTTATCAAATCATAACAAAGAATTTGAAATATTCAAATTTTCCATAAGTCATGAAACCAATATCACAATTTTCAATCATTACAAACCATTTGTTTCAATCACATTTTATCAAAGCATTCACAAATCAATAGTGTTACCAACAATCACACAGTTAGGGCAATGACACAAAATTTCCAATCAATGCCACGTTATACACCATGACAAATCAATCTCACCCCAATAACCGAGGCTAAAGGGGGACACGAAGGCTAGCTAGCAAATATGAGTACTCATCCAATCTCAACCTCAACTGGCATGCCAGAAAGGGAAGTCATATAATCAATATCACCTCAAATAATGAGGGACACAAATCAAATTGCCATGCTAACTGTGGTTTCAAAACAAATTCAAAATAATCTCCATTCAAATAATCACATTTATAAATCAGATAATCACATTCAAAACCAGCTCACCTCCTTTCTACAATGAATCAATTAGCCAACATCCACCTTTTTCACAATTATAAATTCATTTCACAATTCAAAGTTCTCAAAACAATGTATAAAATTCTCAAATGCTAAAGAAAAACATAATTGACTCATATAAAGTCCATACAATCCAATTACAAATTTTAAAACAAAAGAGAAATCTAGTTGTGCACAAACCTTCTTTCAATTCCCTCTTTTTTTCTTAATTCTTCCCTTCCTTGGAAGTCTCCTTATCCACTGAAAATACACAATTACGAAGCTTTAATACTCATTCTAAGTTCCACTCATACCTAACCAAACAAATTTCTAATGAATTCCAAAGTTATAGTTGATTCTGGGTTCTGGACAGTTTTGGAACCTGACCTTAGAACCCAATTTCAATCTAGTTTCAGTCATAATTTGATAATGTAATCTTCATGAAAGTTATTCCTCTATATCTTAGCTTTAATTCCCTTTTTGAACCACTCAATTTGAAGGTCTGGATCTCTAGTTATGGTCAAAACACTAGGTACTACTCCTCATTACTTAACATTTTTCTTTCCTAGTTTTCCAGATTTTTACCTAAATTTGCATCTAATATCTAAGCACTTTATGCTCAGAATTTGCACCAAGTCCCTAAAACAATGTTTTAGGCCTTTGTCTTAAGTTTTCAAATCATTTTAAATCACCTAAATTTGAGTTATGTAAAGGAAATTATGCCCTGATTACTACTCAGAGGTCAAAGTGCAAAATAGCTAAAGTATAGTAATTCCATATTTTGAATTTCTAAGTTACCCTAACATTTCCTCTAATTTGCCTTAAAAACTGAGTCTAGGTCAAAACATGAAATTTATAGTTCTCTGTTTTATGAGTATTTTCACTTTAAAATCACTAAATTTGCTATTGTGTAGCTTGAGTTATAGCAATTTTTCCAAAACTGGTCAGATGACCATTTACTCAAATTTTCCAGGTTCAATCCAAAACTAAGGTAGATTCCTGGACTTACTTTGTTTAAGCAATTTGGTTAAGTTAGAGTCATAATTTGGCTTCAAGATCTTCATATGAATTGTTCCCCTATATTTTAAGATTACACTAGTTTAAGAATTACCTAATTTGGAGTTTTCTAGAGTAAGTTATGCTTAATTGATTAGGTACTGTTCACTTAGTCAACTTTTCCAAGTCCAGAATTGACGTTTTGAATTCAAGCCCTAATTGAGGTATCCTATGGTCATTTTCTGGGCAAGTATTCTTCATGAAAGTTTTAGCATTATGTCTTAAGTTTCATTTCCAGTTGGTTTCACATTAATTGGAGTTGTGTAGCTCAACTTATGGGCATTTAAATCTACTAGACTCAAACTATCTAGATTCAAAACCTAAGGTTCAATGTCACTTCTACTAATTCCTTCACCAAACCAAGATCAATTCTCATTCAATGCACATCAATTGGTCATCTTACAACATCAAGAATATTAATTGAACTTCATACCAAGGAAACGCTAATTTTTCAAAACCCTAATTGCTCATCTTCCAAATTCATACAAATTCAAACACACAATTCATGTTTATATCATCATCCAAGCCAGAATTCATGCTTAATTGAATCAAAACACACAAAATCCTATCTTCCCTAAACCTAGCCGAAATTCACTCTCCCAATTCATGCATGATTTCCATCATTTTTCACGTTAACTCACCATAATTAAACTTAATTTAAGTAATTATACAACTAGTTAAGCTTGGAAGGAAGCTTACCTCACTTAAGCAATTTCCAATCTTCCAATTTCTTCAATTTCCTTGCTCTTCCTTGCTTCCAATCTTCAAAACAAAGTCCAGTTTCAATTTTTCTCTTGATGAGCTATGGGATTTATGGGAGAAATTCAAGGAATTAAGAGCTTGAAATGGATGACAATGGAGGGAGAGAGAGGAGCAAGGTGGGATGGCAATGGAGATGGGAAGAAGAAGATGATAGACTTCAATTAAATGAGTTTTGCCCCATTAGTAAATATCTATATATATATTAATTTAATTGTAATTATAATTATTATAATTTTAACAATGTAATTAATTCCATTCATGTCCCTTTCTATTATTCATACACCTCTTCAATAATTTAATCCCATTTTAGTGTTTTGATTTCACTCATTTTAATTGATATTTAGGTTAAAAGTCAACTGTTGAAGTGAATTGACCAAAATACCCCTCATCGGGTTATAGTCTATCTTTTTCAGTAATACTCGATGAGTCCTTAGGTTTTAATTCACTTATTTGTGCTTATTCCTTTTTTTTATTTCTTTGATTTATAAATTCCCAATAATTCCTCAATTAATCCTTAATTAAGGATTCTATAGGGTTCCACACGAATTTAGGATAGCAACTGAACTCATAGTCGCTTCCCGGATAGGTCACCCATCGTCAGGACTTAAGCTCATTTAATCGATTTGCACTCCATTTCTCTTATTTTTCTCCAACCTCATTTAATCTTTATTAATTTAATTTATGGCTTCTCATTGTGTTTTAGTATGATTCCAGACATTCTAACCGTCAGAACAGACATTAGTTATCGGAACAGTAGAATGTACGGAATTACCTAATATGAGGGTGTTACATGCAGAGAATTTGAATAAGCTAAAGTGGAGGCATCTCAAGCAACTCCATGCATCTATCCAATTGGGAAAGAAAATTATCACTAATTGCCGATTTCTTTATCGTTTGGATTGAAGATCCTCCATCCTCCTATTCTGAAGGATCTTTTATTGACTGATGTATTAAGGTTTTTTTTATTCCTTATACATGCTTATTTTTCTCAAATATAAATGAATAAATAAACACAAGAAGGATTGAGCATTTTTTGCATTAATTAGACATTATTGTCAGCAGAAACATAACACCATGTTACAAGTTTGTAATTGAACAAAACTGATATTTACTGCCATCTAGTTTCACTGTGCAGGCGTTGGATAGCAGAATAATAACTGGCAGGTGATCCTATGACATCAAATTCTCAAATTTGACTTAGATCAGAAGGATTTCACTTTCCCCAAGTATCTAGAATAGCCATTACGATGTTTAGCTTTAAGGACTACCTCCTGTGTTGTGGTACCAATTATCTCATTAGCAAGTTTCAAGTTGACACTCGTATAGCTTCCAGCAGTGTCCTGAGTTCAACAATCCTCATTCCAATCATTCAATCACTTAAAAAAAATCTGTAGCATGTCAACAAATTCACATTATGATGGTGATGCCACCCTGAGTTCGATAGAGAATTTCACCTTAGTACCAGTGCATAAAAGAATATTTTTCTTTGCAAATATTTATTGCAGAAAAACTATTGTATATATAAAATAGGCTTCATGACAATAAAAATCATCAACTTATATAATTTTTTCAGTTGTATATCCTTCTTGTTTTATCAATTTGGAAAACATGCTTTAATCACTGTTACGATCATATCCTTAGATGCCCATCTAAATCTACAATTAATTTAATAACTTGGATGCTAAGCAGGAGCTGTAAGTGATTAGTGTGCTAAGAACAAGCTAATCGGATATGAACTCCACTTCTAGCCTTGGAAATTCCAAGGGACCATGCGACTCCTTCCAGAAGGGCTCTCTAATGCTCTGCATAGCATGCATATGGTGGAAAAGGTGGAGGAGATAATCTTCTGCCAATTTAAATTTATTACATTTGATTTGCTTGCATAGTAATTTGCACTTAAGTGAACGTTTTTGTGCTTTTGCAGGAATGTCTTGGGAAGGAGAAGTGTTGTATTGTTGTGTATGATGCCACATTTTTTGTACAGGAACCTCAAAGAATTAACAATAAGCCAGCTATCCAAGCTCTTTGCTCAAAAGCCAATTAAGGAAAAACCATCAAATTAATTAAATTGTTATATTTAACCAATTTTTTAATTAAATTGTTTGGATTAATAATTAGACTTGTCAATTTATAAAAACATTGGACTATTAAAAGATGATCCATGATACCAAAAGGTTGAAGTGACAAATTGATTTTTTTTTTTTTATCAAGAAAAGGGCAAAAATGATGATAGGTTTGCTTGAGATTATGCCAAAGAAGAATGTTACATCAAAGTTCCTGAAACATGAAAAACATAGATCTTTTATTATCACCATTATTTTTTATAAGAACAACACCACTTTTCACAGTATCATTGCAGCACATCACAGGTACTTCCTCCTGCTTCTTCATCTTCAATACTACACACTCTTTAGCCAATCTTAAATTCATACAAAATTTTTAATTTAAACTTTTATTTTAATTTGTGTGTGACTTTTTATAAAGAAATGTAAAATGAAGATTTCCAAAAGAATAGTTTTCCCAATATTGTTTTATAACTGAGAATTTTATATTGCTCTCTAAGAAAAGCACGAGATGAGTTCCATAAGATTCATAGATCCAGAGACAATTACAACAAATGTCCACCATCGTGACTATCAATTTACTATCAAAATGAAATCCTAATAATGGACTTATGAATACGCTTCCAAAAGATTCATCATAATACAAAGTTTGTTTAGCCTCTTGCGCTTTATTACAATCTTCAATATGTCTTTTTGCAAATGACATTTCATTGAGAGAGCAGATAAATAAAATAAGCAAAAAATGTACTAGGAAAAAATGAAAATTTTATTAAAATACCAAACCAGCAATTACAAGTAAAAGTCAAGGTTAGACCAAAATACATCACTGTATCAATGTTGGATTTGATTATTTATACATATAGCCCTGAAATAAAATAGAAAAGAGGAACGATTGCAGTTAAAATCATTGTCGACCTTTGCACCAACAGCTTCATTGCCTGCCACACATTTGCTGCATACTGAAAGACGCTTGATTCATCATGCCATTGAATGTAGTCCCAAAGGGGCTCAGCCCATAATTCATTGCACCAGCAGCATAATAAGGTGCTATGTATCCTTCCATCCCCACCTGCTCACCAGCCCAATAATTATATGCATAAGAACCAACAGGCATCAAAAAGCTGTGAGAGTCATCTTGAGAATTTTTTATTCCTCTCTTTTTCTTTCCTCCCTTGCTGAAAACCAAGTTTTGCTGAACTTCATCTTCAGTCACTTTCCTATTCTTTCCTCCCTCGCTAGAAACCACCTCTTCGTGCACTTCTTCCTCAACCACCAGAACACTTCCTTGTGATGTTGTATCCTTCATTCTCGTTGACCCAATAGCGGCTTCAGATACATCAGCTGCTCTTGTAGTTCTAGCTTTTTTAGCAATCTGGTATGGATCATCAAGAAGCTTCCTTTTATTTGCCCCGTCTTCTATATTATCAAGTGTTGTATTCTTCGCTTCCTGAAATGATCCTGCAGGTAGTTTTGTTGTAGAAATCTGAGGTTGCGAACAGTGAGCCGATTCCACATCCATAACTCGAAAAGAGTTGCTTTTGGCATTTTCACCGCAACTCCTATTACTACAACTAGACTCCACAAAGCAATTAATTGTATCTCTAAGTGTCATGTTTGGAATCAGAGAATCAGCAAGGACGTTTGCTGCTCCACATACACATTTCAACTTAGAGATGATTAGATGGTGTCTAATACATTTATCACAAAAGCTCTTGAAACAGCATTTGCTAGTCAATACAGCATCTTTCATTACTTGCTTGCACAAGGGGCAGAGGAGTTCTGGTGGAAGATCACTAACAGACCAGGATCTCTTCGAAGGGAAGCAGCCAAAACTTTCCTTCTTAAAAGCATCATCATTAGGCTGCAAAACAGCAGTTGCAACACTTGACAAAACATAAGAGCCATCTGGGTTTGGCACTAGCATCGACTTGGGAATACCAGTAGGAGGCCTTACTCTTTTGAAGTCATAATTTGGATCTCCATTTGTTGGGCAATACTGAATAAAATGTCCCGGCACCTTACACCTGTGACATACATAACCTTCTGGAGGTGTTTTCTTCCACAATCCACCAAAACTATGGCTATCCATTCTTCCACAACCCCTACCATTCACGCCTTGGGTCCTAGAACCCACACCAATAGAACCTTCAAGCTGCCAGTCCAAGGCTGGAGTATTGACTAAAGCCTTAATCTTGCTGTCCTCATCAGATTCCACATCTACAACTGTCATGCTAGACTGAACTGGCTTCGTTCTGGGAATCACAAACACATCGTCCCCAAACCCATCTTCATATCCAAAACTAGTGTCTCCACTGCATTTTGTTGAGGACAAACTAGTAATAGTACTTGCAGAATCAGAACTAACACCAGCATTTACGGGGGCGCTTCTGGATGAAGCAGTAACAACAGTTTCGATATTGGATGAACCAGTACGAGAAGAGGAACTAAGTGGCTGTTGCTTTTCAATAACAACAATAGTTGCAGTGTCAATGGGCTTGCCACGCCGCGTTCCAGGAACACGGCGAATCAAGACACGAGTATTGTTAGTAATCAACATATCATCAACATAACAATCATTGGTCTGGGCATTAATGACCACAAGGTCCAAATCAGTACCAAAACATGGACCATTAGAATGAGACTTCTTATTAGATTTATACTTATATTCAAAAATTTTCCGTTTCAAAGCATCAACAGAAAGAACAGAGCCATCCACAGGGATGGAATCATACTCCTTGGCACTGAAAAATTTAAAATATATCGGCATTGAATTGAATAGTGACGAAAGAATACAAACTTTAATATGAGAGAGAAATTACTATTTCACTCGTATACAAGAGGATCAATACGTATAATCAAAATTGTGAATTGCATACAAAGGATCGGTGAAACCGAAATTGTTGTACGCCAATCGGCAGGATGGTCGACTTATACAATTTTCCGATGCACAGAGAGCTAATCTTCAATTGCCAGCTGCGCTGATCTTGAAATTGCCACCGCCAAGGTTTTTCCGATACTTTAGGATTATAATTCTTCAATTGCCGCCGCCAAAGTTCCTCTGATCCGCGATGGAACGTTTTTTCCGATGAGCGACCGAGCAAAGATTTCACCGATACGATAACTTCAGAGAAGAAAGAGCTTCAAAAATCAATGACTGGATTGTTTCGGTGCAAGAATGATATTTATAGAAAATATAGACGCGTAACTGCTTGAGGTGCAAGCTGAGCCGTTCATAAAATCGACGCGTAGGTAGCCAATTCCACTTGGACTTGGTATCTATTTCTTTAGGGGGGGGGAGGGTGATTGATTCGTCTCAGGAGAGAAGTGAGTAGGATTCAGCTCAAATTGAAAAATAGAATTGCATCGAATTAATTTGATTTAATCGATTTGATTTTAAAATTTATTCAGTTGGATTTGATTTTATATTATAAAAATTTTAATTATTTCGATTCGATTTTAAAAATAAAAAATCAGTTAAATCGAACTAAACTAAATAGTAATGTTATATATTCAAATCAAATCAAATCGAATCAAATTGATTTTTGAATTGATTTATTTTTATGAAAAGTTTATATATATATATAATTAAATTGTTTAATTTCATTTATTAATGGTTATTAGGTTTAAACCAAAATCAAAATTAGATCAAATAATTTGAAAATCAACTCTAAATGAAAAAATCAATCAAAAATCAAAACCGATCGGTTAGAACCGAACCGAACTGAAATAGATCGATTTGATTTGATTCAATTTTTCATCCATTTTGGTTCAATTCAATTTCTAAAATATGTAATTCGATTTTCATAATTTAATTCAATTTAATTTGGTTCAATTTGAACCAAATGCTTACCCCTATTCATCTATTAGATATAGCTAATAGCTGATAAACATTTAAATAGATGAATTAGAGTATTTGATAAGTTTAAAAAAAATAAAGCTGATAGCTGATGGGTACCATGGGTAACTGATATGTTACCTATCAGCTGTAATTTATATCAACTATATTTTTAAAACTGTTTCTCATCAATTGATAACTTATTTGATTTTAATTTTTATTTTGGCCATATTATTCTTTTTTATTTAACTCAAAAATTAATATTATTGATATTTTTATTTTTTCATTTATAATTTTAATATTTTAATTAATGCATTTCAACTTTATTAAAATATTTTTTTATTAATAACATAAAATATAAAATATTATTATATGTAAAAACTTAAAATTAAGTATAAGTATTTTCTTTATCAACAATAATAATTACTTTATTATTTTACCAATATTTTTAAAGTTATTTAATTATTTTTTTAAATTAATTATTTTCTTATTTTAATAAAAAAATAAATAATATAATATAATAGATTGATAATTATATATTTATTTTAATAATATAATAAATGATATAACATATTAATTTAATAATTATATATTTAATTTAATAATAAAATAAATAATATAATAAATTTATAAATTTATATTTATTTTAATAATAAAATAAATTATATGATATATATTCTTATTAGTCATTTCACATATCAATAGCAACAGTTAAATATAGTTTTAACAAACACTTAATAAAAATCAGCTATCATCAACTCTCAACTATTAGCGATCAGTTAACAGTTATCAGCTGTATTCAACAATTAAACTAAACATGCTCTAAATTTGTCTCTTTTTTAAAAAATTTAGGAAATAATAATTTTACTCTTACAATACTTAAATGATAACTAATTTTAGGATATTTTAGAAATATATTTTTATAAATTTCAAATATTTTAAATAATTTCACATTCTTCTTTTATCCCTCTCAATTCTTAAATTTGATGGGTTGTGTTAGGGAGCTAAGCCTTATTTGGGCTTGGAATTGAGTAAAAGTGATCGTATTCTAATTCTGACGGTAAGCCTTCATCTGGCATTTAATCTAATGAATTATGTATTTAAAAAAAAAAAAAGAAATTAAGCGGATGAGTCATTCTCTTTAATGCTGAGCCAGACCTCTCGCATCGATGTCAATGCAGAAATAACAGTCGTCACCACTCTTGTACTTATGCCTACGTACAAATGTAGATGAGATTCTAAAGCGGCATGCGCTATTCGGACGGTGTATAAAGGTTTTGTTCACTATAAAAGAAGAGGACAGAGGATATAGAGATGGATTTGTCTTCCTCCACAAGGAAGAAAGAGAACAAAGAAAAAAATGTCAATGAAGAAAATCAAGGTCATCTTTTTGGAAAAAGTTTTCGACGTTTTCTACTCTATATGCTTTGCCCACGTTCTCTACTTTGTCACCCTCTCCTGTTCATGACAGAAATTTGCCACACTCATCAACTGATGATATCATCGATCTAGATGGCAACAACATGCAAATAGAACAGTAAGAGACGAAAAATGTTTCTTGTGATAAAACAAATGTCATGGATTGGCACAGAGTTTCACTCTTCATAATGAAAATATACATACAAAATAGTCAAATTCAGAAAAAACTTATTTATTTTAAACTGGATCAATTCGAAATTAAAATAAAACCCGATCAAACCACCTATAAACTGAAATTGAAACCACAGTCGGTCCAGTTTCATCCCTTTCTCAGCCCTGAACCCGGCTTCCTCACTAGCGGAACCTGTGGGGCAGGACTTAGAAGGCATGGGCATGGTCATACCTAGGCGAATGGGAATAGCCCGGGCCGCTTCTGGCCAACACAGACTGACAAAACCATCCCAAGAGCCAAGCTTAAATTGTGAAAATTTACGATATCATCAGGTAACATGTTCCAAGGTCATTTCTCATTCGAGCAATAAGTAGGTTTGGGGGGAGAATCAGGTGTCTAATTTCCAAATTGTCACAGCTGAAACAATTAGCGGGAACGCATCCGAAGGACGCACGTTAGGAGTTAGAACTGTCATGCGCTGGAGGGCCATTCATCTTGGATGTCCAATTTGCGAGCTTCGGCAACGCGAAAGCGTAGCTCCTTCCGAGGGGTGATTTTGAGGCCACTCGCAGCGTTTACGTAGTGGAAAAGGTATGCTTGCACGCGTCACGGTTTCAAGACACTGACTTCATTATAATTTATTCATTAGTTTCTCTTTTACAAGTTCTCAAAATTGTGTTATTGTCTTTTGTGTTGCACGCATGCTTCGGTAAAAGGAGTTGTTCCAAGTTCCAAAAATGCTACAGGGGCAACATTTGGAGTAAACAACATTGGCAATTGCTATACCGACAGACTGGCCGTGCAAGCTCTTGGCATGGAAAACAGTAACAGTGAAGCCGCATTAAAAGATAAATCCAACCCCCAGAAACAAGAATAATAAAGGCCATAAGCTATATTTGGTTGCCCCTGAAATGAAATAATTTTACTATGAATTTTGTTTCACTATTTATTTTATAATATATATATATATATATATATATATATATATATTGACAACTAACCTTTAATCTAATAATAAAGGATCCATGCCTCTTGCAATCATAGCGAGAGGCGTTGCCACCACGCCAAGGCTGGCGTGTTAGCATTAAGCATCTATGATCGTGTTAAATTACGCGCATGATCATGCTCATTATTAACCTGCAAAGATGTAAATTTCTACTCCTAACATGAATAACTTGTGTGTCGCACGCAAGCGCAACTGGGCTGAAACTGAAACTGAATTCTATCTCCGTTAATATTATGTTTCAGAAGAGGGAAAAGTTGGTGGAACCTGTGCGAGGCACAAGATTTTCTTTATAACTTCCCTTTGGACAAACTCTGCTATCTATTCTAAGCACAACCATACAAAATTCTTGCCTTCCGGCACCGTGTAACTCAAAATGAAATCTAAGCAGATGGACCCTAGAAAGTCAGTATATTATAGAAGAGGAGGGGATATAAAATATATGTATTAAAAAAAAGGGAGAAAAAAAAAAAAACTATTAAACGGTCCACACACCAGATGCTTGATAATATGCACCACCCGAAATCCTGTCCAAACTTTCTACTCTATGCTCAGTAGAAGGCAAATAAACCTCTCCCCGCAGTTCTGACGACTCCTGAAACAACCCAGATGCCGGAACCCGAGAACTCAAATCCTGTGACGCCGTTATCTCAGAAACCCCCCTCCTGGAGTGCCTAAGCGCGGCCTCCCGAATCTGCAACGGAGAAAGGTCTGTCGTTAAATGAATATCCGGCGGATTCATTGGGAAATTGAGAGTCGCAGAAGGTCCACGAAGGCAAAAAAGGGCAGCATCGTAGGCTCTAGCAGCTTCCTCAGCAGTATTATAAGAACCCAACCATATCCTCCCTCTGCTGTTTGGTTGACGAATCTCCGCTACCCATTTCCCCCATTTCCTCATCCTCACTCCCTTGTATCCACCATCTCTTCTCTCTCCTCGAGCACCGTTCTGTCGCACCATCTCTGCTATATTTCGAAAACAATTATTCCCCCTTTGTGGCTTCTTGGGTTAAAAAGAAGTGGCAAAGCATTGGATTTGGTAATGCAATAAAGAGCTAGAAGATAGAAAAGTATGAGACGTAATGACTAATAGTAGAAGCCGGTGGAGGCTCGTGCGAGAGCCACGTAGACGTTCGGAGGAAAAGCCGGGGAAGGGTACAGGTGGAGAAGGAGGGACCGTAGGATAAGGAATGAGATTAAATAAGGGCGGTTACACGTGGATGTGATAATGGCACCCATGTGAGAAAGTGAACACGTGGGTCATAAGAGATAGTTCCATTAAGGATAATTCCTATTACCTAAATCCGCATCCCGCAGCTAACTGAGTGGACTTTTCTAGAAGGTCGGCACTGGGTTCTGTTTTGGGTTTGGCCGATCACTGGTTTGGATTCTTCGCCAAATTTTTGACGGCAAGTCCTCGTCTTTCTGGGAATTTTGGATCGAAGACGCTTCTGATGTGATCGTGCTATCCACTGTACTCTTTCAACTGATCAGGAATGCTCTCCTTTGTCACTGGAGATATTGTGGAAAATATTTTATTAAATATATTACTAAAAAATATTAAAATTAAATTTAATATATTTTATTTATAAAAATATTAAAATAATAAAATAATTTTCCACACTATTTTTTTAAATATCATTTAAAATGATATTTTTGTTAATTCTAATAAAAATCTTATTGTCATGGATTGAGAGGTTCAGCTGAGCACGATTGGAGAATGCTCCTGCAGACATTATTTTTAGCTTGACTGAAAGCATCTTTTTCCTATGTTTTGTGATAAGTCATTTATCATTTTCACTTTAATATTATCTCATTTAATAAAAATATAATTATTAAATTTTTAAATTTATAAAAATATAATTATTAAATTTTTAAACTATATAAAAATATAATAAAAAGTAAAAGGGCATGTAAATAACGTTTATGTGTTCATTAATTGCAAGAATTAAATAATTATCCTATTTTATAAAGTTTTGATGTTAAATAAGATGCAACTAGGTGAAGTTATCAAATGAATTTTCTAAACAAAGTTGAAAAATCAATTAATAAAAGTAAAAAAATGTTACACCTATTAAATAAATTTTATGAATATTTGGGAAGGCCAAGCCCCACTTGGGCCCAGTTCCGCCCCTGGCTCTTGGCATCACACAATAGGAATTGTTTTGATGTAGTTTGCTTTAACCTTTTTTGGTCTCTTTTTTTATTAAAAAAAAAGTGTCTATTTTTGAACCAAATAGCAATATTTAACCATTTATTTTAACTTTAGTGATACACTATAAAATAAAACAAGCCTTTGAATGAATAACATGTATATTATGCATATAGGTCATAAATATATGCAATATAAAGAATCGCGTGTTAAAAGCTTGCTTTTTTATTCGAGAAAATCATTTGCACACTGAAAATTGGCGGCCAAGATTGTATCCTGCGAGCAAGCTATAAACGGGGTCGGATTTCCTTCGCTTAGCCCTACTTCTGAACCTGATCCACAATACAATCACTTTAGGCTAAGTTTCATCTTCAGTCCTGAATAAAAAAATAATCGGTTAATTCGCCGTAGAAATAGTGGAGCTCAAATGGCCTATATGACGAAGAGCATAACAGCCGCCAGATTTATTCATAAGGAAATGATATTCATGATGTCCTTCACTCCCTAGAGTGGACTAGTTATAGTAAACACCCGAGATAAAGTACTTGGAATAATAGAAGGCTGAACTGGTATAATACACGATATCCCGATAAAACTAAGAGATTCACTAAACGTCTAATACTAGGCATGAGGAGTATGGTTTAAGGATAAATAAGGTACCTGAATTTGAGATATATATCATTCTGACTGGTATTGTAACAACCAGAGAAAAAAAAAATGAAGATGGGACTTTTGGCGTGTGACAGTTTTATTAAAAAAAAAAAAGTTGAAAATCGGGAGGAGGAAACCCTCCCCCCCCCCCCCATTCTCTCTTCTCTCCTCTCTCCTCTCCTTCCCTCTCTTCTTCTTCTTTCTTTTTTCGGTGACCGGCCGGTGACCTCCCAAGCGACTCCCCACCCGGCCGGCGACCCTCTGGCGACGGCAAGAGCCACCAGAAACAGCGGCAAGAGAGGGAGGAGAGAGAGAAAACGCGTGCACAGTGGGCAGCGGCTTTTCGGCGCGATTTCGGCCTCATCCGACGTCCGATCGAGGTGATTCAGGTGGCGTTGGAAAGCTTGTTCCGAGAGCTTTCTTTTGATACCAATTTTGCAGCAAATGGAGATCGAATGAATGAGATATGGAGAAGAGAAGTTTCAGGTTTTCAAGTTTTTTCGTTGGATCGACGATCTGACCGTTGGATCGACGATCCGAGACCACATATGGACTGAGGAAGAGGAGAGGAACATGGTGGTATGATCAGATCAGGCAAATGTCACCGGAGACCGGCGGCCGGCCACCGTGCGTGGTGGTTCCGGCGGTGGCTCCGATAGGCTATGGAGGTGATTCAACTTTCAGAGGCTTCCTCATAAATTTTTGGAATTTTTGAGACACAGATAAACTTCGGGTAAAACAATTTTTATTATTTCTCTGTCTGTGGAGCATGAATACAGTGTTTCTTAAACAGGAAAAATTGGAGAAAAATTCTACGAAAAATATATGATGAAAGTAAAATTATTTGGAGATATTCTATGGTATTTATTGAATTTTTGAGTGATTGTAGAATATTTTTGAAAAATATAGATGGAATTTAGTTAGATTTTTAGCATATGGGCATATAAGATTATTTGAAATTAAGATAATTAAATTTTATATAATTGGTTGAAACTTGAGGATGGAGGTTTAAATATGTTAATATTTAATTAGGTTGAATTAAGAATATGTTAGATGTTGGAAACTTATGGAATCGAGTAAAATTCTTGAATAAAATATTCATGGGTGATTAGAAAATTATAATTCATTTTGCAATAGCCTTATAATATTATTAAGGACCGCGGGACAAAATTTTAGAATTTTTAGAGCTTGTTTGAGTGGATTTTTGAAAAATGTCAATTATAGGGACTAAAACGTAATTTTTAAGATTTTGAGTATTGTCTGATTTGGAGGGCCCAGGAGGGGCCATGTGATATTGATGAGATGTGGTTGTGGAAATTGAGAATTTAGAAGTGTTATTTGAGCCTTTTTGCAGGTTGGGTAGGTCCCAGGTATAGGAAAAACTCTGTCGAATTTTCGGCATGAATTAGGCTGTCTATTGCCTCTTTAGAGTTTTATCTTAACTTAGTACTAATAAATTTATAATTTAATTATTAGGTGATCGAGGTCAGCTACTTTTCTGCATCCAGCAGCCAAAATAGTCATCGGTGTACTGTGAGTAAAATATTAATTTTAATTGTAATTTCGATATTATTTTATGTTTAAGCATGCCCATGCATCACTTATATGTATGTATCTATGTAGTTAAACTCTAGGCACGTTTTATGTTGCATTCACAACTGTTAAAGTGCCATGGATGTTGTTGTGGTAATTTGGAGCAATGTGCGTGCGTTAGCGTGCGTGTGATGTGGTGTGGACTATAGATAGGACGGGTAGACACGGCTTGAGATCTTCGCTGGGACCAGATCCTTCGGGGGTAGTCACGGCTTGAGTTCTTCATTGGGACCCGATTTGGTTTATTAAGCGAAAGTCCGGCTTGAGTTCTTCGCTGGCACCAGGTTGGATTTAAGAGAGCTGTATAGGGGATCAGCTCCCATATATTATGATTGATATTACTGGGTGTGTGAGTGCTCCAAATTACCTTTTTGATGTTATGATGTGCAATTGTTGTTGATGTTGCATTTCACTCTATAGGGTGCATTAGCTTTAGATAGTTATAGAGATTATGGTTAAAATTGATATTTTACTCTCTGAGTCAAACGCTCACTCCTGTTCAATATTTTTTTCCAGGCCACAGGAGGAGTTATTTCACAGAGCAACCTATTTTCTTCCTCGCAGGTTTAACGTCGATTATTTAATTGTTTTACTATCTTTTCCAAATTTAAAATCTAGAACTCCGCATGTGTTAGTAATAGTGTGGACCTTGTTAGAAATTGTGTTAATTTAAATTTTTGAGATTTATAAATGAAGATTTTTATGGTATTTAAATAGTTTGTAAATGAGGTAACAGGGTTGAGCTGGGCTCCCCTGATTTTAGTTTTCTGAAAATTTCTGGGCTAAGTTGGCCCGAAATGAAATTATAACAGTTTAATTTAAATAATCTTATATGCATATTGGGTCTAAATTGTGGGCCTGGTTATAGATTTGAGGAATAGTTAGGCTTACTACGGGCCTCGGGGGCTTTAAGCTGGCCCAGGTCCTAGTGCCAGTCTGGCCCATAGGTTGGGTCGTGACAAAGTTGGTATCAGAGCCTAGGCTCTAGATTCATGAGAAATAATATAATTGGGAGTGTAAAAGGAGTCTTGTTATGATGTTACATGCGGAGCTATTATAGGATTCTGTTTCGTCTTTTTCTGTAATTCCTTGTTTCTAGATTCTACGTTATACCTCGGGAACTATAAAAGTGCCTCAGTTAGTATCTCGATTTTCGTGGAGTACATAGAAAGGTGAAATAGAGTTAGCAGACATGTTGAGGTCTATCATGAGGATATGTACTCCAATAAATACTATATTTTTGTCAGTATGGGTTTAAATGGTGTGCCCATTTCGTGCAAGGCACGAGTACAAAAAAGTGAGTCTTGAAAGTACAGTTGGCCTAAATAAGGATGAGGATACCATCGCCGCAATCATCGTAGATGACCCATGTAATAAGTTTTGATAATAGAAGATTCAAGAGAGATAAGAAATTGGGAGACCTAGTCCGGGATGTATCGTAGTAACTATACAATGTTCTCGATGTCCGCTCCGTAAGTCGCAGACATGCACATCGATATGAGATTATTGTGTAGAGCTGCGTGCATCCCCGTGGTGCTCCATAATGAGGGTGTTTATGGATGGCTTCTGTTTTGGTACAGTTATGCCAGAACAGAGTTCTATATCTGCAGAGGAGTTGGGAACTCCTAGTTAGGGGTCTAGAGTTAGAATATTGAAAGGTCACAGTTGGGTGATAACTAGAGTCGATGACTCGCCACCCTAGCATGAGCTAGAGTTACAGTAAGAGTTGCCATCAGACCAGAGGTTTCGGACTAGTTGCAAAGTAAAGGTGACACTTATAGAGTGAGATCATCTAGTCTTCAGTATGGAATTTTGGATCGTTTTTGTAGTATGACAAACATTTTGCTTAGAGCTTAGTGAGAATAGTATACCTTGTGTGTATCAGTATGGAATAAAGTACAATCCTACTACCAAGAGAAGGTCGAAATTATGAATTGATGATTTACAGAGCTATGATATGATAAAAAAGACATTAATTTGACATGGTTTTGGGCAAGGTGGTAAATGTAGTATCTTTGTTGCAGCAAGTTAGGGTATAGTCCTATCTTTTCAGAAGGGATCGAAAGTTATTACTAATAATGGTGACCAACAAAATAGTGCCCCAGATGGGACTGTAGAGTGTGGTAGAGAGAAGTTGGCTCGGGTATCCTGCAGAGGATACAAGTTTCATTATAGGAATCATATATAATCAGATCACAATGGATGTAAATCCTTTGAATTGGATGACAGGTTTGGGTGCCCGGAACCTTAAGTTTTGGCTAATTGAGTAAACATGGATAATAATAATAATAACAAATAAATAAAATTACTGCAGAATCAGTTCTCGAGGTGGTAAGGGTATTATGTAAGCTAAAGGATAAGAATAGAAATCATACGATAAAGGTATGACTGCAATTTCCTGAGTTCCTTTCTAACTTCATATTGTTCAAAACAATAGTATAATCTAATTATAATAGTGTTAAGAGTAATAAATTAGCGAAGATAAATTGTAGAAGGCCAATGGATAGAGAAAGTGCAGAATGAAGGCTTGGACAATTGGTGCCAGATCCAATATAATCTAAATGCCAGTAGAAGTACTAGCTAGAGTGGTCAAAGGACCAAATCTGAATAGCACAGATATGTGATAACGTGGTAGAGACTCTGAAAGATATAGTTAGCAGGTACAACTGTCATGTTAGGAAGAAGAATGGAACCAGGGATAGAATAGTTAAGTTCTATTTTGGGTAAGACAAAAGAAATAAATGAAAGGACAATCTGAAGGGCGCATTATAGAAGGAACAAAGTTAAGATATAGGGTAAGCTAATTGTTATTATATGCAAGGTGAATGACAAGGATGGAGAACTCAAAATGGGACCATATTAGTGAGAATAGTGATAGAGGTGTGGAATCTAGTAATGTGATACTCATAGCATGATGTAGTTGAGGTAGTGTCAGGAGCTAAATTATAGAGCTTGGAGTTTCATGATTGGATCATACTCTATCTATTCTCTATTTTCTAAAGTGAAGTGGATAGCAATGGAGCAAGATTCTTTTAATTTGTTAATAGTATCAAGAAGATTAGGCGAGGAATACAATAATAATGAGCAAAAGCTAGAAGGTGTGCAGTGGTATTGCGGATTATCTAATTAGGCAGAGACAAAAGAGTTAGTAAGTAATAAGCTGAATAAAAGTCAATCTAAGGGATCAAATAGGTATTATGAGAGGAAAAGAATGATAGAAAATGACACATAGGCTTTAGGTTAGACCTTTGAGATAGTGAGAAGGTAGTTAGGGGTTCGTTATGAATGATAGGCAAACATTTTTAATGTGACCAACAGAATCACTTTGCAGTGAAGCAATAACGACAGGACAACAGTAGGGGTAGAATGAGAAGTGACAAGTATAAGTGGTTATAAATCACTAGAAAGTTCAAGGATCAAATTAATGACCATAGCTAAGGGTGGAATTAGTGTTGCAAGAATCTATTAGTAAGAGAAATCTTTCAGGAATCAACAAAAGTTAAGGGCACAATATAAACTATAATAGATATGAATCATAGGTCGAGTATAAGTAAAGTTAATAAATTATAAAATATTATGTCAGGAAGGACAATGGTACGGTAAAGGGTTCATGCAGATGATACCTTATAGGTAGAACACAATTGTGCTAGGAGATAATGAAATTTGGAGAGAAAAACCAAGAAACATAGGTTAAACATTATTATATGGACAATCGAGCGTAGTTGAATATAAGAGAATATTTTTCTTTCTTTTCAAGTTTAGCTCGTGTTTTTTATTCTAGAGCGTTATATAAGGAGTAGAGACTAAGGCAAGGAGACCTAGTTATTTGAGGTTTTGATAGGCACCAATTCATATACAATTTCCTGATATGAGAATGACAGTAAGTGCATACCTAGTGTTAAGTATGAAAGGACGATCAGAGTAATGACAGGAGTTAAAGTGAGTTAGCTACTAAGGCTTGCGACTGTTTTAAACTATGAGCTAGATGAAGTACTATTTATGGATGAGTTTCAATAGATGAAATTGTTGCTAATGGGTAATTTGAGGTTGAAGTTTAGAAAGCTATGGGCAGTATATGTGATTATATTAAGGAGAATGAACACGTGAAGTATCTTGTTTGGAATTAAGGCATGACATATATTTCCCACAGCCGTGTTAGTTCAGATGGAACTTATAGTTTATGGGGCTCCTATTCATCCAGGATAAGCAATTTCCTACTAAGGCTGGTAGGGAATGATAATGTTCTGATAGTTAAGTTGGAAAAAGAGGATACAAGAAAAATTTTCTATGGTTAATTATAAGTGTTACAAAATGTGAAGAATGTGCTGGTAGGAGAAAATCGTAAGGTTAGAATTCCTGAAGTAATAGAACTAATAATCAAGATAAGACTAAGAAATAAAATGAAAGTTAAAGTTGATGATGGGATGGACATTCTTGAAGGAAAAGGTGTAAGGATGAGATAGGACTAAAATTAAGGAATAAGTACAGCAGGTTGAAAAGATATCAACAATACTAAAAATAGGAAAAGGGAAGTGGATAAGATGCAAAGGACAGAAAGAAAGCTCGATAGAGCCAGTTATAATGATGAGGATAAGGAGGAATAAGTATGCTAGGAACACACTAAGGGATATTTAAAATAAGTTATTATGAGATGATAGATTAAAGGAGTAGTGGAGCCTCGATCTGAGTGCCAATGTGTCAGAAGTAGGCCACATACTAAGAAGCTAAAGGAAGAAGTCTAGATATTTCCATTCCAGAGAAGGAGTGAGAATTGATAAAGTCACATGGATTGAGTTGTCAGGGAATATAAACACTTTTGTTACCTAGAAGGAGAGACCCAGTTCACTTTCCAATATTGATAAATGATACACTTGGCCCTTGGAGGAGACTCTGCTTGACTGGTTACATAAGATGGATAGAGGTTGGTCTAAGTACCTTAGTAATGACACAAAAGGAGATTAAAAAAAAATTAAAATATCATGGGAGTGAAAAGATTTATAGGTATTGACCACTGAGGTCATAAGAAGAGTGAAGATCTCGAATAGGATGCCTAGATTAGGTGATACAGGAAAGCTACTCATAAGATACCATGGAACAAGGAACAAAAGTTATGTCATTGGGGAAAACAGAGATTATTGAAACAAAGGGATGAGGACTGAAATCATCAAGAGACACGTTAGGGCGTAATAAAAGTGAGGTAAGCGCCAAAGTTAATTAAAGTTATCAGATATCAAGTCGAGAGTAATGGAGTTATAATGAATACCTGAGATGACAGAAGAATGGTCAATGAATAGCCAAGAGATAAGAGCATCTCTAGATAGAGATGATGACAAATAGGACACCATAGTAGAATCAGAGAGTAATAGAATATCATATATAATATACGAAGAGTTTGAAGAATAAATGTTTTATCAATTTCTGCATAGCTGGAGGAGTAATGATTGTGCTTGTTCTAATAATCTTCTTTTCCTTATCTCTTGTTTATTCGAAAATTCGAGGACGAATTTTTTTTAAGGAGGGAAGAATGTAACAACCAGAGAAAAAAAAAATGAAAATGGGACTTTTGGGGTGTGACAGTGGAATTCCACTGTCACAGCCAGCTTTTTATAAAAAAAAAAAAAAAAAAAAAAAAGTTGAAAATCGGGAGGATGAAACACCCCCCCCCCCCATTCTCTCTTCTCTCCTCTCCTTCCCTCTCTTCTTCTTCTTTCTTTTTCCGGTGACCGGCCGGCGACCTCCCAAGCGACTCCCCACCCGGCCGGCAAGCCACCAGAAACGGCGGCAAGAGAGGGAGGAGAGAGAGAAAATATGCGCACAGTGGGCAACGGCTTTCCGGCGCGATTCCGGCTTCATCCGACGTCCGATCGAGGCGATTCAGGTGGCGTTGGAAAGCTTGTTCCGAGAGCTTTCTTTTGATACCAATTTTGCAGCAAATGGATGTCGGATGAGTGAGATATGGAGGAGAGAAATTTCGGGTTTTTCAGGCTTTTTCGTCAGATCCAGGACGATCCGACCGTTGGATCGACGATCCGAGACCACATATGGACTGAGGAAGAGGAGAGGAACATGGTGGTATGATCAGATTCGGCAAATGTCGCCAGCGGCCGGCCACCGTGCGCGGTGGTTTCGGCGGTGGCTCTTATAGGCTATGGAGGTGATTCAACTTCCAGAGGCTTCCTCATAAATTTTTGGAATTTTTGAGATACAGATAAACTTCAGGTAAGACAATTTTTATTATTTCTCTGTCTGTGAAGCATGAATACAGTGTTTCTTAAACAGGAAAAATTGGAGAAAAATTCTAAGAAAAATATATGATGAAAGTAAAATTATTTGGAGATATTTTATGGTGTTTGTTGAATTTTTGAGTGATTGTAGAATATTTTTGAAAAATATAGATGGAATTTAGTTAGATTTTTAGCATATGGGCATATAAGATTATTTGAAATTAAGATAATTAAATTTTATATAATTGGTTGAAACTTGAGGATGGAGGTTTAAATATGTTAATATTTAATTATGTTGAATTAAGAATATGTTAGATGTTGGAAACTTATGGAATCGAGTAAAATTCTTGAATAAAATATTAATGGGTGATTAAAAAATTATAATTCATTTTGCAATAGCCTTATAATATTATTAAGGACCGCGGGGTAAAATTTTAAAATTTTTAGAGCTTGTTTGAGTGGATTTTTGAAAAATATCAATTATATGGACTAAAACGTAATTTTTAAGATTTTGAGTATTGTCTGATTTGGAGGGCCCAGGAGGGGCCATGTGATATATATATATCTTATCTGACATACTTAAATTCAAATATTCACTCTCTAATACTCTATTAAAAAAAAAAGCACACTCTGAGGTAAATAATATTTTTACCTTCTCTTAAGTTACCTATCATTTTCTCAACTAAATGTTGGCTTAAGATCGAAGTGCACACGTCGAAAAATACCCAACATCTACTTTTAACAACATTTTCTCTATATATGTTTCTTGAGATATATTATTATTATTATCTGAATACTATCTACAGTAGTTTAATTTTATACATTTTAACTAATTTTATATAAAATATTTTTAATTAACAATATATATTTAAAATTTAATAATCCCACAAAATTTTAAATTATATTTATTTAAATACAATATTTAGAATTTTATAAATATGTTCATAAAATATATATTTTTATATTTGTTTAATTATTTGTATAAACAAATTTAGATAATACTCAATTCAGAAATTGTAATTTGTATTATGTATATATTTAAAATTTAATAATTCCATAAAATTTTAAATTATATTTATTTAAAATATAATATTTAGAATTTTATAAATATGTTCATAAAATATATATTTTTATATTTATTTAATTATTTATATAAACAAATTTAGATAATACTCAATTCAAAAATTGTAATTCAGACACCTGTGTTATGTATCCTAAATTAGTTCAAACCTTATTATATATTATTTAAACTAATTTTAGTAAAATTTAACCTTATCAAATATCTAAAATACTCGACTTATTGTCATCCCAAGCTTAACTTAATTTTAATATAAATATAAATATATCTTTAAATCTATATATTTATTTTAATTTCAATTGTTTTATTTTTCTCCTTTAAAAGAAAATACAACATGATTGCATTAACCCCCCAAAATTTTAAATTTTATTATTTTATGAGTATTATTGATATTTTAATTTTATTTAAATTTTAAGAAATTATTTAAGATTTTTCGGATTTTAAAAATTGGGTTAAATTTTCTGAAAATATAAACTTTAATGATTTTTAAAAATTTATTTAAAGACCACGTGGCAAAACTAAAAATATATTTGGAGTCTACAAATTTTTCTGAGTTTTCTAGAATTTTTTCGAAATTTTTGGACCTCGTTTTCGGTCCCAAGGAAGAGTAAAAATTCAAAATTTTGTATCCTGAATCGAATCGGTCGAATCGAACCGGACCGGATCGGACCGGTCGAATCGGACCGACCTTTTCTTTTTCTTCCGTCTTCTCCCTGCGCGCGTCCCGACCCTCCTCTCTTCCTCTCCCGTTTTCTCTCTCCTCCCTCCTCCCCTTGCCTCGCCGCCGCCTCCCCTGCCACCCCAGCTTGCCGACGCCCATCCCCAGCCGTCTCAGTCCACCGGCCGCCGCCTGGAACGCCGGAAAACGGCACCCGAAGCGAAGCGACGCGCAAGAGCGCCGCTTCATCTTCTCAGTCGAAATCCGGCCGATCCAGCCACCAATCGGACCGGGTCTTGTGTCTAAATCCATCTACTCGTCGAGAGCTTTCCATAGACACCAAGAAAACCGAAATTCATTGAGTGATTTGTCCAATTTTGCCCGGGAAGTTTTAGCCCATTTTGACTTTTGGGCTAGATTTCTCGTAAACTGTGAACCCCATGAGAAAACTGAGAGTACCAGAGCGCTCCACTCGTCGAGAGCTTCGCGGTGACATAAATTTTGAATTTTTTCGATACCGTTTTTCGGTGGGTCCCACGAAACTTCGCAGTGTTTTTCCGAGTATTAAATGAGCTTAGAAAATTTCGTAAAATTTATGTACTAACCCACGTGTTGTGGGCTTCGTGTAGGTATCTTCAATTCGCGGAAATTCGATAGTTGTCAAGGTCTGTGAATTTCCGGCCAGACAGACCCGCTACCGGAAAAGTCTCCGAACTGGATCGAGGTTTTAGCTACCCCACCATTATCAGACATCTCGAGCTCGTTTCCGAAGTCGGAATGGACAAAGGTAAACCCGAACCTTGCTTTTTCGTAATTTTCTAGTGCTTAAATAGGATTAAAAATCCATAAAATATTCTCGGTAGCTCAAAAAATTATGATTCTTTTTGCAATAGCCTAGTAATATTGCTAAGGACCTCGGGGCAAAGTTTTAGAATTTTTGGAGCTTGTTTGGGTAGTTTTTGCAAAAATGATCAATTATAAGGACTAAATTGAAATTTTACATATTGTGATGGATGACTGATTTGATGGGCCCAGAGGGGCTGTGTGATGTGATTGAATTGTGGATATATGAGTTGTGAATATAGAAGTGTGTTTTGAGCCCTTCTGCAGGTTGGGTAGGTCCTAGGTATAGGGGAGACTCTGCCGGATTTTCGGCACGACTTAGAACGTATTTGGTCTTTTCTTGATTTGTATTGAGTCATTTGTATTAAATAATTGTAATATAATTGTCAGGTGAGCCGGGACAGCCTTCTTCCTCTATCCAGCTGCCACATTGACCGTTGTCAAGTCTGTGAGTAAAATATTAATTTTAATTGTAATTTCACTATTATTATATGTTCAAGCATGCCCATGCATCACTTATATGCATATATCTATGTAGATAAACTTTAGGCACGATTTATGTTGCATTCATAACTGTGAAAGTGCCATGTATGTTGTTGTGGTAATTTGGAGCAGTGTGCGTGCGTTAGCGTGCATGTGATGTGGTGTGGACTATGGATAGGACGGGTAGACACGGCTTGAGATCTTCGCTGGGACCCAGTCCTTCGGGGTAGACAGGGCTTGAGATCTTCGCTGGGACCTCTATTTGGTTATTAAGTGGAAGTCCGAGCTGAGTTCTTCGCTGGCACAGTTGGAATTAAAAGAGCTGTATAGGGGATCAGCTCCCATATATATTATGATTGATATTACCGGGTGCGTGAGTGCTCCAAATTACCTTTTTGATGTTATGATGTGAAATTGTTGCTTGTGTTGCATTTCACTCTACAGGGTGCATTAGTTTTAGATAGTTATAGAGATTATGGTTGAAATTGATATTTTACTCTCTGAGTCGAACGCTCACTCCTGTTCAATATTTTTTTCAGGCTACAGGACGATTTTATTGTGGTTAACATGCTTTTCTCCTTCGCAGGTTGTTTATCAATATTTGTGTAATTTTATTTACTCCTAGAATTTTCGCATGTGTCAGAAATATTAATTGATTCGGGTCTGTAATATAAATTGTTATGTGGACCTGTAAGATTACTATATGCATGTTTGATGGACTGGATGAGGGAGCTGAGCTCCCATTTATCTTTATGTTGATATGAGTATGTGGAGGGTGAGCTGAGCTCCCCAATTGATATATATAGTGTTTACAGGTCGGGTGAGTCAAAAACTCCTCGTTGAAAGGTCCATTTTATGGCCGGACTCTGTCCGGTTGATTTCTTGAGATTGGGCCCAAATGGGCCTTAGAGTTGGGTTAATGAATAGTTAGGCTTACTACGGGCCTCGGGGGCTTTAGGCTGACTCAGGCCCTAGTGCTGGTCCTGCCCATAGGTTGGGTCGTGACAAATGTGGTATCAAAGCTTAGGCTCCAGATTCTTAGGGAATGTTCATCTAAAGTGTTGGGAAGAGTCTACTTTGAGTCACATGTGGAAAAATAGGGTCCACATTCGTCTTGCATTGTCATCTTTGCTTCTAGTTTCTGCTTCATATTTTGTGTGTAAATATGAGTCTATAGAGTTGTGTAATGAGTAATTTTGAATTTTGTGGGCTAATGCTGCTGAATTTCAGGAAAATGCGTAGAAGCAGGAGAGCTGCCACTGCACCAGAGCCAGATGTGCCTAACGAGGTGTCAGCACAGGATGAGGCGCCTGCCCCGAGGAGGCGGGGTAGGAGGCCTAGAGCTGCTCAAGTAGAAGAGCAGCTGCCAACAGTTCAGGATCAGTCTTTCATGGCACAGGGTCCCATGGACCCCATGGCAGCTACTCTAGCTAGGTTGCAGAAAACCATCGACATGATAGCGCAGTATATGGTCCACCCTCCACAACAGCAATAGTCCACCGCACCAAGAGGGAACCTTACAAACATATCATAAATTTCAAGAAGTTGGTGCCTGGTACTTATGATGTGTCAGACGATGCATATCGGTTTTGGATTCCTGCAGACAGGCAGGAACAGAATTGCAGTTGACTGATATAAGACTTATAAAGTTTATGTAGCATGTCATGGGGCCTATGCCTAGACAATGGATGAATAACTACATATTACCTCGAATGGAGGGTTTGTCGTGGATTCAGTTTGTGAAACTGTTCATCAATAGGTTTGTGCCAGAAAGCTTCAGGGATCAAAAGCAGTGGGCCTTTGAGGCCTTAAGACAGAATGGCCGGTCTGTAGATGAGTATGCTACAAAATTTCTGGAATTGAGCAGGTATGCCCCTACAGCAGTATCTACAGAAACTATGAAGGTGAAGAGATTCCAAAAGGGGCTTGACAGGGGGTATACAAACCTGGCCATGATGTCGGATCAGTCTTTTGATGTGGTGGTTGATCGAGCTAGACAAATTAAGATTAGCTATGCTATGGATGACAGCGGAAGAGCAAAGAAAAATAGAGCAGAGGGTTCTTCAGGTGTTCCCCACATGAGTACTACGGATAGTGGTGGCCAAACTAATTACAGAGGAAGAAGCAGGAATAAGAGGAGTGGTTTTAGACACAAATCCTGAGGATTCAGACCCTGTACGGATCCAGCAGTGGTCACAGTTCGGGGTACAGCAGTTCTGGGTCTGGTTCAGGATCCTCCTTGGCACCTTGTGCACAGTGTGGAAGGGGACATTCAGGACCTTGTATGATGGGTCAGGAGTATGCTTCAGGTGTGGCCAACCAGGTCACTTTGCTAGGGAATGCCCCGTGTTCAACGAGCCACAGATGGGGTCACAGGGTTCTGTTGTAAATGTTCCTCGTCAGTTGTATCCGGGTGCTTCGGCATGGCGGCGATCGATTCGATGGCCAATGGTGAGGACAAGGGGGACGTGGATTTGGAGGCAGATCAGGAGGTAGAAGTCAATATCAGGATTCTGCCACTCAGGGTAGTGGTCAAGCTCGGGTTTTCACCCTGACCCATCAGGATGCTCAGGCTTCAAATGCAGGTGTGGCAGGTATTCTTCTGGTCTGTTCCTATGAGGCTCGTGTTTTAATAGATCCGGGTGCTACACACTCATTTGTCTCCCCTGTATTTGCCATGAGGTTGGGTAGGAACCCTACAACTTTAAAATGCCCTTTGTCGGTAGCTACCCCACTTAGTGACAACATAGATGTAAATATGGTTTTTTGGGGTAGCCCAGTAGTAGTGGATGGAAAGATCCTCCCAGCAGACTTGGTTCCTCTACCAGTAATGGATTTTGATGTAATCTTGGGGATGGATTGGTTGGTAACTCATTATGCCACTTTAGGCTGCAGGAACAAAAAGGTGTATTTCCACATACCTGATGTGGAAAAGTTTAGTTTTGATGGTGACAGGAGCGTGGCTCCATATAATTTGGTGTCAGCAATTAGTGCTAGAAAAATGTTGAGGCATGGATGTCAAGGATATTTGGCATTGGTGAGAGATACATCTGTAGAAGGTGTTAACATAGAAAATGTTCCTGTTGTCAGAGAATTCATGGATGTCTTCCCTGAAGAGCTTCCAGGGTTGCCACCGGAAAGGGAAATAGAGTTCTACATTGATAATGTGCCGGGTACAAACCCCATATGTCACAACCCAACCTATGGGCCGGACCGACACTAGGACCTGGGCCAGCTTAAAGCCCCCGAGGCCCGTAGTAAGCCTAACTATTCCTCAAATCCATAACCAGGCCCACAATTTAGACCCAATATGCATATAAGATAATTTAAATCAAACTGTTATAATTTCATTTCGGGTCAACTTAGCCCAGAAATTTTCAAAAAACTAAAATCAAGGGAGCCCAGCTCAACCCTGTTACCTCATTTACAAACTGTTTAAATACCATACAAATCTTCATTTATAAATCTCAAAAATTTAAATTAACACAATTTCTTACAAGGTCCACACTATTACTAACACATGTGGAGTTCTAGATTTTAAATTTAGAAAAGATAGTAAAACAATTAAATAATCGACGTTAAACCTGCGAGGAAGAAAACAGGTTGCTCTGTAAAATAACTCCTCATGTGGCCTGGAAAAATATTGAACAGGAGTGAGCGTTCGACTCAGAGAGTAAAATATCAATTTTAACCATAATCTCTATAACTATCTAAAGCTAATGCACCCTGTAGAGTGAAATGCAATATCAACAATAATTTCATATCATAACAGTAAAAAGGTAATTTGGAGCACTCACACACCCAAAAATAGCAATCATAATATATGGGAGCTGATCCCCTATACAGCTCTCTTAAATCCAACCTGTGCCAGCGAAGAACTCAGCTCGGACTTCCACTTAATAACAAAATCGGGGTCCCAGCGAAGAACTCAAGCCGTGTTTACCCCGAAGGACCGGGTCCCAGCGAAGATCTCAAGCCGTGTCTACCCGTCCTAACCATAGTCCACACCACATCACACACACGCCAACGCACGCACACTGCTCCAAATTACCACAACAACATCCAAGGCACTTTAACAGTTATGAATGCAACATAAAACGTGCCTAGAGTTTAACTACATAGATACATACATATAAGTGATGCATGGGCACGCTTGAACATATAATAATAGTGAAATTACAATTAAAATTAATATTTTACTCACAGTACACCGATGACTATTATGGTTGTTGGATGCAGAAAAATAGCTGATCTCGATCACCTAATAATTAAATTATAAATTTATTAGTACTAAGTTAAAATAAAACTCTAAAGAGGCAATAGACAGCCTAATTTATGCCGGAAATCCGGCAGAATTTCCCCTATACCTGGGACCTACCCAACCTGCAAAAAGGCTCAAATAACACTTCTAAATTCAAATCATATCTCATCATCATTATATGGCCCCTCCTGGGCCCTCCAAACTAAGCAATACTCAAAAATTTAAAAATTACGTTTTAGTCCCTATAATTAACATTTTTCAAAAATCCACTCAAACATGTTCTAAAATTTTGTCCTGTGGTACTTAATAATATTATAAGGCTATTGCAAAATGAATTATAATTTTCTAATCACCCATGAATATTTTATTCAAGAATTTTACTCGATTCCATATGTTTC